>NC_092046.1:73507765-73826208 GCF_003086295.3 Arachis hypogaea | reverse complement strand
GTAGTTATTTTATTTCCTTGTTATTTACATTACTTGTTCCTTATTTCAAAACTCAAAAATATACTTTCCAATAACCAATTATAAGTACACTTCCCTGTAATTCCTTGAGAGACAACCCGAGGTTTAAATACTTCGGTAAATTTTCTTGGGTTTGTATTCGTAACAAACATTTTAAATATTGATTGATGATAATTTGTTGGTTTAAAACTATACTTGCAACTTGATATTTTTGTGAAATCTTTAACGACATTTTTCCTCCGTCAAGTTTTTGGCGCCATTGCCGGGAAATTGCAAATGTGTGCCTTATTATTGGTTATTGTGAATATGTTTGCCTTTTTGTTTCTTTGTTAGTTTTTTCTAGTTTTAGGAGTTTATTTTCATTATTTTTTGTTATTTTTTGTTTTTATTTTCTCTTGTTACTATGAATTCTCACCCCTTTGGCTATGAGTTTTATTCAAACTATGTTGTAGGGAATGGAAGCCACAATGAGAACATGCATCAAGGATGGGACAATCAAAGGTGGGAGGAGCCTCAAGCTTATGGACAACCCTCTTGGCAACAACCTCCACCAACTTACTATGAGCAAGAGCCATTCCAAGGTACATACCAAGACAATGGATATGGTGGACCCCCTTGTAGTTACCAACAAGCCCCACCATATGCCTATGAACCCCCTCCTAACATAGGTTTGAACCACCATACTCACAAGTCCCCTACAATCAAACACTTCTATATGACCCTAACCTTTATCCACCACACCAACCGCCATATGAACCATATGAACCATACACAGAACCACTCTAATTCCAACATAATTACTCCCAAGAACCACCACCTCAATATACACCATCTCCATATCCTTATCCAGAAGAACCACCTTCGTATTATGAGCCCTTTCTCCCACCAAATGAACCCTCCTATCCACCCCAAGCTCCCATAGATGATACTTTTACTGTTATTTGCCAAGGGTAAAGAGAGCTTCAAACCACACTTACCTCTACTCTCACTAGTCTCACTTCTACTCTCCAAGCTCTTATATCCCATGTGGATCCATCCTCTACCCCCCAATACTCAACCCTCAAGCTCTAGTGAACTTCCTTTTCATCCATATCTATCAATCCAAGAGCAATACGATCTCAATTATGCTGGTAACATGGAACAAGAGAGAAGGGATCATCATAGGGACTTAATGGATCGGGTTCACGCATCCATACTTCAAGAGAAGCAAGAGGAGACCCAAAAGGTGCAGATAGGAGAGACCCTTAAAGATGAAGGAATAGTTGAAGAATTAGGGGAGGTTGAACAAGAGGTGGAAGTCATCAAGGAGGAGATGGATTTTGTACTAGAGCAAGTGGAGAACGCCAAAATTATTGAAGAAGAGGCAGTGGTTGAAGATTTAGGAGATGTGGAACCTCCATGGGAATCTCAAGTCATAGAACCTTCTTCCAAGACATTTGAATTTGATGTCGAGGAGGGTGAGCAACCTCCAAGGCATATCATGGTTGAAGACTTTGAGGAGATTGATCATGATATGGATTCAATAATTAATGATTTTTTATCTACAATTGAATCCTCTCCCATTGGACTTGAGGAAAAGGTTGATGTTGAAGAAGCTTTTCAAGAGGTGAGATCATCAAAGAGGAGTCCAAGAGAGTGAAGCATACATTGGCAGGGCCGCTATTGGAGACATCTCTCCCAAAGTCATCACCATCCGTCCTTTCATTCAAGGGGGTAAATCTCTACTCCTTAAGCTTTAATTTCTCGCTTGCATATGGTTTTCTTGAGACGGATGGACAACTTAGAGCTCTCTGTGGCTTTAAGAGTAAAAAGGGGATGGTTAGTAGTTGGAATCGCCATTCAAAGTTCATTATGGTTGGAAGCTCTAGGCTTAATTGCAATGGTTGGTATAATTCTCAATTGATTGGGTCTAGGAAGTTGTTGGGATGCCTCAGTGAGAATTTAGATTTCTTGCCACCCGATTGGAACAATGATGATCCACTTAAAGACGGGTGTAGAAACAAGATTTAGGATCCCGGCATACAAGAGGATCAACTTAGGGAGCTCAAAAATTGTGAAGAACTTCATCAAGGCTTGGTGACTTCACTTGGGAATGTTGGAGCTTATTGGAAGTTCAAGCGTTGATGGAAGTTTCAAGATGAGTTCAAGCACAAGCCACCATGACAAGGAGCTCACCAAATGTCCAACTTAAGGACTTTAACTAAAAGTGCTAGGTGGGAGACACCCCACCATGGTAAATTCTTTCTATTTTCTCTTTTATTTATATTGGTAATAAGTTGCAATTTTATTTTTGGTTAGGTTTATTTAGTTTATGTTGTGGTTTTATTTATTTAATAAAGTCTAGCTTTACTTTGGCAACTTGTTAGTTTATTGTTAAAAAAAAAAGAGGCAGTCACGCGTACGCGTGACCGACGCGTACGCGTCGACGCCCAAAACTGGTTCGTGCCCAAACTGTGTTAGAACGGTGCGGCAGCACGGTCTGGACAGAGAGTTGTTCCAGGACTGCGCTGGTGGAGTGCTAGGTGAATAGCCAATCCCACGCGTACGCGCCATTGACGCGTGCGCCTCATTTGCGTTTTTTTCACCATCCACGCGTGTGCGTCGACTCAAAATTTTGATTGTCCATAACATCAAACAGAGAGTTGGGCTGCCACTGTGCTGGAACTGTGCATCTAGCTCGATGAGTAGTCACGCGTACGCGTGACCGACGCTCACGCGTCACTTTTGATTTTGGGCCATCCATGCGTATGCGTGGACGACGCTCACGCGTCACTTGCCTATTTCTGTTTCCACGTGCACGCGTGACCTGTGCGCGCGCGTCGTGTTCGCTCCTTCTTTATGCCTTTCTTCTTCTTTATTTCTCTTTTCTTCTTCTTTCTTCTTCCTTTCTTGCATTCTTCTTCTCTTACTTTTCAAAAGTTCACTTATCATTTTTTTTATCCTTCATTCTCTTTTACAAGTTTTATTTGCATACTATCATTCATTTCATTTTCACTTTGTACGTGTATTTATTTTCTTTTCTAAGTATGCTAATTTTCTTTTGATGTTGAATGTTCTTACTCAACTGTTGCATATTTCTTGCATTGTTTTGGGTGCGTCTTAACATGTTTGGTATTTATTCCACTTGCCCTTTGCTTTTATTGTTTTCTCACTTGCATATTGTAGCTACCATGTAGTTTAGAACTTTATTATTTGGCAATAGCCCACATATATTTTATTTCTTTTCATATTTTTGTTTGTGGGTTATTTTTCTTCCTTTTTCTCTTCTTTGAGGATGGCCACCAAGAAGAAAAAGGAAAGTTTCCACATGGGACAACAGACAAGTCCATCTGCATAATCCGTTCAAGAAACTCATCAGTTGTAGCAACCCGTCTACTTGCACATCTTTGCATGCACCGAGGACGGTGCAATCTTTAAGTGTGGGGAAGTCGATACCGACTTCCGTGGGTTAGTTACTTTCTTTTCAACACCAATCCTTATTTTTCTTTGTAGCTGGTTGTTGCATTGCATAATAGATTGCATGTGTAGTTAATTGCTTGCATGTATATACTGTGGTGCACGAAATTGTGATCATCAACAATGGCGCTAAAGACTTGGAGCTCTCAAACGTGAATCACACTTTGTCACAATTCCATACAACTAACCAGCAAGTGCACTGGGTCGTCCAAGTAATACCTTACGTGAGTAAGCGTCGATCCCACGGAGACTGTCGGCTTGAAGTAAGCTATTGTCATCTTGTAAATCTCAGTCAGGCAGATTCAAATGGTTTTGGAGGATTGATAATTAAAAATAAATAAAACATAAATTAAAGATAGAGATACTTATGTAATTCATTGGTAGGAATTTCAGATAAGCATATGAAGATGCTTTGTTCCTCTTGAACTTCTGCTTTCCTATTGCCTTCTTCCAATCATTCATACTCCTTTCCATGGCAAGCTTTATGTTGGGCATCACCGTTGTCAATGGCTACTTCCCGTCCTCTCAGTGAAAATGTTCCAAATGCACTGTCACCGCACGGCTAATCATCTGTCAGTTCTCGATCATGTTGGAATAGGATCCATTGATCCTTTTGCGTCTGTCACACGCCCAACAATCGCGAGTTTGAAGCTCGTCACAGTCATCCCTTCCCAGATCCTACTCAGAATACCACAGACAAGGTTTAGACATTTCGGATATCAGGAATGGCCCCCAATAATTCTAGCCTATACCACGAAGGTTCCAATCTTAGATTAGAAACCCAAGAGATACACATTCAAGCTTGTTTGCATGTAGAACGGAAGTGGTTGTCAGTCACGCGTTCATAGGTGAGAATGGTGATGAGTGTCACATAATCATCACATTCATCATGTTCTTGGGTGCGAATGAATATCTTGAAGAAATAGACTTGAGTTGAATAGAAAAATAATAGTACTTGTATTAATTCATGAAGAACAGCAGAGCTCCACACCTTAATCTATGGTGTGTAGAAACTCCACTGTTAAAAATACAAAAGTGATAATGGTGTTAGCATGGCTGAATGGCCAGCCTCCAAGGTCAAGGGACTAAACGTCCAAAGATCCCCCCAAATACAATAGCAAAAGGTCCTATTTATAGAGAACTAGTAGCCTAGGTTTTACAGAATAAGTAATTAATGCAAAAATCTTCTTCCGGGCGCACTTGGTGTGTGCTTAGACTGAGCATTGAAGCTTCCATGTATAGAGACTTTTCTTGGAGTTAAACGCTAGCTTTTGTGCCAGTTTGGGCGTTTAACTCTAGCTTTTGTGCCAGTTCTGGAGTTAAACGCCAGAATTCTTGAGCTGACTTGGAATGCCTGTTTGGGCCATCAAATCTCGGGCAAAGTATGGACTATTATATATTTCTGGAAATCCCAGTATATCTACTTTCCAACGCAATTGAGAGCGCGCTAATTGGGTTTTTGTAGCTCCAGAAAATCCACTTCGAGTGAAGGGAGGTCAGAATCCAACAGCATCTGGAGTCCTTTTTCAGCCTCTGAATTAGATTTTTGCTCAGTTCCCTCAATTTCAGCCAAAAAATACCTGAAATCACAGAAAAATACACAAACTCATAGTAAAGTCCAGAAGAGTGATTTTTATTTAAAAACTAATAAAAACATAATAAAAACTAACTAAAATATACTAAAAACATACTAAAAACAATGCCAAAAAGCGTATAAATTATCCGCTCATCACAACACCAAACTTAAATTGTTGCTTGTCCCCAAGCAACTGAAAATCATATAAGCTAAAAAGAAGAGAATATACAATGAATTTCAAAAATATCTATGAAGATCAGTATTAATTAGATGAGCGGGGCTTTTAGCTTTTTGCTTTTGAACAGTTTTGGCATCTCACTTTATCCTTTGAAGTTCAGAATGATTGGTTTCTATAGGAACTCAGAATCTAGATAGTGTTATTGATTCTCCTAGTTAAGTATGTTGGTTCTTGAACACAGCTACTTTATGGGTCTTGGCCGTGACCCTAAGCATTTTGTTTTCCAGTATTACCGCCGGATACATAAATGCCACAGACACATGACTGGGTGAACCTTTTCAGATTGTGACTCAGCTTTGCTAAAGTCCCCAGTGAGAGGTGTCCAGAGCTCTTAAGCACACTCTTTTTGCTTTGGACCACGACTTTAACTGCTCAGTCTCAAGTTTTCACTTGACACCTTCACGCCACAAGCACATGGTTAGGGACAGCTTGGTTTAGCCGCTTAGGCCAGGATTTTATTCCTGTGGGCCCTCCTATCCACTGATGCTAAAGCCTTGGATCCTTTTTATCACTCTTGCCTTTTGGTTTAAAGGGGTATTGGCTTTTTCTGCTTGCTTTTCTTTTTCTTTTTTTTTTCGCTTCTTTTTTTCTTCTTCTTTTTTTTCTGCAAGCTTTTCACTGCTTTTTCTTGCTTCAAGAATCAATTTTATGATTTTTCAGATTATCAAATAACATTTCTCCTTTTCCATCATTCTTTCAAGAGCCAACAATTTTAACATTCATGAATTAACAAATTCAAAAAAATATGCACTGTTCAAGTATTCATTCAGAAAGACAATAGTATTGCCACCACATCAAAATAATTAAACTATTTTAAAATTCGAAATTCATGCACTTCTTTTTCTTTTTCAATTAAAAACATTTTCCATTTAAGAAAGGTGATGGATTCATTTTCATAGCTTTAAGGCATAGACACTTAGACACTAGTAATCATGTAATAAAAACACAAATATAAATAAACATAAAGCATAAAAATTTGAAAAACAGGAAAATAAAGAACAAGGAAATTAAAGAACGGGTCCACCTTAGTGATGGCGGCTTGTTCTTCCTCTTGAAGATCTTATGCAGTGCTTGAGCTCCTCAATGTCTCTTCCTTGCCTTTGTTGCTCCTCTCTCATGACTCTTTGGTCTTCTCTAATTTCATGGAGGAGGATAGAATGCTCTTGGTGCTCCACCCTTAGTTGTCCCATATTGGAACTTAATTCTCCTAGGGAGGTGTTAATTTGCTCCCAATAGTTTTGTGGAGGAAAATGCATCCCTTGAGGCATCTCAGGGATTTCATGGTGAGGAATTTCCTCATGTCCATGAGTGGGATCTCTTGTTTGCTCCATCCTTTTCTTAGTGATGGGCTTGTCCTCATCAATAAAAATGTCTCCCTCTATGTCAATTCCAACTGAATTGCAGAGGTGACAAATGAGGTGAGGGAAGGCTAACCTTGCCAAAGTAGAGGACTTGTCCGCCACCTTGTAGAGTTCTTGGGATATAACTTCATGAACTTCTACTTCCTCCCTAATCATGATGCTATGGATCATGATAACCCGGTCTATAGTAAATTTAGACCGGTTGCTAGTGGGAATGATTTAGTGTTGGATGAACTCCAACCATCCCCTAGCCACGGGCTTGAGGTCATGCCTTCTTAGTTGAACCGGCTTCCCTCTTGAATCTCTCTTCCATTGAGCGCCCTCTACACAGATGTCTATGAGGACTTGGTCCAACCTTTGATTAAAGTTGACCCTTCTAGTGTATGGGTGTGTATTTCCTTGCATCATGGGAAAGTTGAACGCCAACCTTACATTTTCTGGACTAAAATCTAAGTATTTTTCCCGAACCATTGTAAGCCAATTCTTTGGGTCTGGGTTCACACTTTGATCATGGTTCTTGGTGATCCATGAATTGGCATATAAGTCTTGAACCATTAAGATCCTGACTTGTTAAATGGGGTTGGTGAGAACTTCCCAACCTCTTCTTCGGATCTCATATCGGATTTCTGGATATTCGCCCTTTTTGAGCTTAAAAGGGACCTCGGGGATCACCTTCTTCTTGGCCACAACTTCATAGAAGTGGTCTTGATACACCCTTGAGAGGAATCTCTCTATCTCCCATGACTCGGAGGTGGAAGCTTTTGCCTTCCCTTTCCTCTTTCTAGAGTTTCTCTGGCCTTTGGTGCCATAAATGGTTATGCAAAAACAAAAAGCTTTAGCTTTTACCACACCAACTTAGAAGGTTTGCTCGTCCTCGAGGAAAAAAAGAAAGAAGAGAGTAGAAGAAGAAGAAATAGAGGAGATGGAGGGGGCTTTGTGTTTCGGCCAAGGGGGAGAAGTAGTGTTTAGGTTGTGTGAAAATGAAGGAGTGAAGATGGGTTTATATAGGAGTGGAGAGGGGGGTATAGTCGGCCATTATGGGTGGGTTTGGGTGGGAAAGTGGTTTGAATTTGAATGGTGAGGTAGGTGGGGTTTTATGAAGGATGGATGTGAGTGGTGAAGAGAATGGTGGGATTTGATAGGTGAGGGGTTTTGGGGAAGAGGTATTAAGGTGATTGGTGAATGGTGAAGAAGAGAGAGAGAGGTGTGGTAGGTGGGGATCCTGTGGGGTCCACAGATCCTGAGGTGTCAAGGATATCTCATCCCTGTACCAAGTGGCATGCAAAAATGCCCCTTTCTGCCAATCCTGGCATTAAACGCCAGGCTGCTGCCCATTTCTGGCGTTTAACACCAGCTTCTTGCCCTTTTCTGGCGTTAAACGCCAGTCTGTTGCCCATTTCTGGCATTAAACGCCCAGAATGGTGCCAGATTGGGCATTTAATGCCTATTCTGCTACCCTTACTGGCGTTTAAACGCCAGTAAGTTTCTCCTCTAGGGTGTTCTATTTTTAATACTGTTTTTCCTTCTGTTTTTGCTTTTTCAATTGTTTTTGTGACTTCACATGATCATCAACCTACAGAAAACATAAAATAACAAAAGAAAATAGAAATTTAACATAGATAATTAAAGATTGGGTTGCCTCCCAACAAGCGCTTCTTTAATGTCAATAGCTTGACAGTGGGCTCTTATGGAGCCTTACAGATGTTCAGAGCAATGTTGGAACCTCCCAACACCAGATTCAGAGTTTGAATGTGGGGGTTCAACACCAAACTTAAAGTTTGGTTGTGGCCTCCCAACACCAAACTTAGAGTTTGACTGTGGGGGCTCTGTTTGACTCTATATTGAGAGAAGCTCTTCATGCTTCCTCTCCATGGTTACAGAGGGATATCCTTGAGCTTTAAACACAAGGGAGTCTTCATTCACTTGAATGATCAATTCTCCTCTGTCAACATCAATTACAGCTTTTGCTGTGGCTAGGAAGGGTCTACCAAGGATGATGGATTCATCCATACACGTCCCAGTCTCTAGGATTATGAAGTCAGCAGGGATGTAGTGGCCTTCAACCTTTACCAAGACATCCTCTACAAGTCCATAAGCCTATTTCTTTGAATTGTCTGCCATCTCTAGTGAGATTCTAGTAGCTTGTACCTCAATGAACCCTAACTTCTCCATTACAGAGAGAGGCATAAGGTTTATACTTGACCACAGGTCATACAGAGCCTTCTCAAAGGTCATGGTGCCTATGGTACAAGGGATTGAGAATTTTCTAGGGTCTTGTCTCTTCAGAGGTAATTTCTGCCTAGTCAAGTCATCCAGTTCTTTGATGAGCAATGGAGGTTCATCCTCCCAAGTCTCATTACCAAACAACCTGGAATTTAGCTTCTTGATTGCTCCAAGGTACTTAGCAACTTGCTCTTTAGTAACATCTTCATCCTCTTCAGAGGAAGAATACTCATCAGAGCTCATGAATGGCAGAAGTAAATTCAATGGAATCTCTATGGTCTTTGTGTGAGCCTCAGATTCCCATGGTTCCTCATCAGGGAACTCCATGGAGGCCAGTGGACGTCCATTGAGGTCTTCCTCAGTAGAGATTACTGCCTCTTCCTCCTCTCCAGGTTCGGCCGTGTGGGTTGTGGTTATGACCTTGCACTCTCTTTTTGGATTCTCTTCTGTATTGCTTGGGAGAGTACTAGGAGGGAGTTCAGTAATTTTCTTACTTAGCTGACCCACTTGTGCCTCCAAATTTCTAATGGAGGACCTTGTTTCAGTCATGAAAGTTTGAGTGGTTTTCATTAGATCAGAGACAATGGTTGCTAAGTTAGAGTAGCTCTGCTTAGAATTCTCTATCAGTTGCTGAGAAGATGATGGGAAAGGCTTGCTATTGCTAAACCTATTTCTTCCACCATTATTGTTGTTGAAACCTTGTTGAGGTCTCTGTTGATCCTTTCATGAGAGATTTGGATGATTTCTCCATGAAGAATTATAGGTGTTTCCATAGGATTCTCCCATGTAATTCACCTCTTCCATTGCTGGGTTCTTAGGATCATAAGCTTCTTCTTCAGAGGAAGCTTCATTAGTACTGCCTGTTGCCGCTTGCATTCCAAACAGACTCTGAGAAATCATATTGACTTGTTGGGTCAATATCTTATTCTGAGCCAATATGGCATTCGGAGTATCAATCTCAAGAACTCCTTTCTTCTGAGTTGTCCCACTATTCACAGGATTCTTTTAAGAAGTGTACATGAATTGGTTATTTGCAACCATTTCAATGAGTTCCTGAGCTTCTGCAGGCGTCTTCTTCAGATGAAGAGATCCTCCAGCAGAGCTGTCCAATGACATCTTGGACAGTTCAGATAGACCATCATAGAAGATACCTATGATGCTCCATTCTGAAAGCATGTCAGAAGGGTACCTTCTGATCAGTTGCTTGTATCTTTCCCAAGCTTCATAGAGGGATTCACCTTCCTTCTGTCTGAAGGTTTGGACTTCCACTCTAAGCTTGCTCAATTTTTGAGGTGGAAAGAACATTTGCCAAGAAGGCATTGACTAGCTTTTCCCAAGAGTTCAGGCTTTCTCTAGGTTGTGAGTCCAACCATGTCCTAGCTCTGTCTCTTACAGCAAAAGGAAAAAGCATAAGCTTGTAGACCTCAGGATCAACCCCATTGGTCTTGACAGTGTCACAGATTTGCAAGAATTTAGCTAAGAACTGATGAGGATCTTCCAATGGAAGTCCATGAAACTTGCAATTCTGTTGCATTAGAGAAACTAATTGAGGCTTAAGCTCAAAGTTGTTTGCTCCAATGGCAGGGATTGAGATGCTTCTCCCATAGAAGTCGGGAGTAGGTGCAGTAAAGTCACCAAGAACCTTCCTTGCATTGTTGGCATTGTTGTTTTCGGTTGCCATGGCTTCTTCCTCTTTGAAGAGCTCAGTTAGGCCCTCTAGAGAGAGTTGTGGCTTAGCTTCTCTTAGCTTTCTCTTCAAGGTCCTTTCAGGTTCAGGATCAGCTTCAACAAGAATGTCTTTGTCCTTACTCCTGCTCATATGAAAGAGGGAAGAAGAAAGTATGGAATCCTCTATGTCACAGTATAGAGATTCCTTGAGGTGTCAGAGGAAAAGAAAAATAAAAGGAGGAGGTAGAAAGAGAAGAATTCAAACTTATCAAGAGGGATAGAGTTTGAATTGTTGATAGTGGAGGAGTGTTAGTCCTTAAATAGAAGGATGTGAGAAGAGGGGAAGAATTTTCGAAATTAAAGTAAAAGATTTTGAAATAATTAAAAGAAATTTTGAAAATTTGGTAAAGGTTTTTTGAAAATTAAGATTGGGAAAGAAATTAAGTGATTTTTGAAAAAGATTTTGAAATTAGAAATAAAAAAGATATGATTGAAACTTAATTTTGAAAAAGATGTGATTGAAAAGATATGATTGAGAAGATATGATTGAAAATCAAATTAAAAAGAGAAAGTTTTAAAATTAAAGTTGATTACTTGACTAACAAGAAATTAGAAGATATGATTCTAGAATTAAAACTTTTGATCCTTTCTTAATAGGCAAGTAACAACTAGAAAATTTTGAATTAAATTATTAATTGTAGCAAGGGTTTTCGAAAATAGTAATAAATAAAAAAAAGGAAAGAAATTGATTTTGAAGAGATATGATTGAAAATATATGATTTGAAAAAGATTTGATTTTGAAAAATTATGAAAATTTGAAAAAGATTTGAATTAAAAATAAAATCTTCCCTCTAGTGTCATCCTGGCGTTAAACGCCCAGAATGGCATCCATTCTGGCGTTTAACGCCCAAAATCCTACCTTTTTGGGCGTTAAACGCCCAGCCAGGTACCCTGACTGGTGTTTAAACACCAGTTTTCCTTCTTCACTGGGCGTTTTGAATGCCCAGCTTTTTCTGTTTAATTCCTCTGCTGAATGTTCTGAATCTTCAATTCTCTATATTATTGACTTGAAAAGACACAATTTTGAAAATATTTTTGAATTTTTACTGATGAGAAACAATAAAAAAATGCAACTAAGATCAAATAAACAATGCATGCAAGACAGCAAACTTAGAAGTTTGTATACTAAGGACTATAACAATTTGAAAATGCATGTAAGAAACAATAAAACACACAAAATAAGATAATTTAAAGATCAGAGATAGGAAATCATCAAGAACAACTTGAAGATCAATGAAGAACATAATGCATATATTTGAAAAATGCAAGAAGAATAGAAACACGCAATTGACACCAAACTTCAAAATTGACACTAAGATACATAAAATATTTTTGATTTTTATGATTTTATAAAATTTTTTTGTGATTTTCTCAAAAACTGAGTGGAAAAGAAAATAAAGAGATTCAAAACTTTTAATAAGAATTCCAGGAATCATGAAATGTTATTCTAAAGCTTTAGTCTAAAAAGATTAGACATGGCTAGCCAAGCTTCAGCAGGACATTACATTCAGCAGCTAAATTGATGAGAATCAATCAGCTTTTGTGATGATAAGAACATCACCTTGAAACTCTAGAATTCATTCTTAAAAATTCTGAAAAATAAAAAGAAAAGTACCTAATCTAAGCAACAAGATGAACCGTCAATTGTCCAAACTCGAACAATCCCCAGCAAAGGTGCCAAAAACTTGGTGCATGAAATTGTGATCATCAACAATGGCGCCAAAGACTTGGAGCTCTCAAACGTGAATCACACTTTGTCACAATTCCGTACAACTAACCAGCAAGTGCACTGGGTCGTCCAAGTAATACCTTACGTGAGTAAGGGTCAATCCCACGGAGACTGTCGGCTTGATGCAAGCTATGGTCATCTTGTAAATCTCAGTCAGACAGATTCAAATGGTTATGGAGGATTGATAATTAAAAATAAATAAAACATAAAGTAAAGATAGAGATACTTATGTAATTCATTGGTAGGAATTTCAGATAAGCGTATGAAGATGCTTTGTTCCTCTTGAACCTCTGCTTTCCTATTGCCTTCTTCCAATCATTCATACTCCTTTCCATGGCAAGCTTTATGTTGGGCATCACCGTTGTCAATGGCTACTTCCCGTCCTCTCAGTGAAAATGTTCCAAATGCGCTGTCACCGCACGACTAATCATCTGTCGGTTCTCGATCATGTTGGAATAGGATCCATTGATCCTTTTGCGTCTGTCACACGCCCAACAATCGCGAGTTTGAAGCTCGTCACAGTCATCCCTTCCCAGATCTTACTCAGAATACCACAGACAAGGTTTAGACGTTCTGGATCTCCGGAATGGCCGCCAATAATTCTAGCCTATACCACGAAGGTTCCAATCTTAGATTAGAAACCCAAGAGATACACATTCAAGCTTGTTTGCATGTAGAACGGAAGTGGTTGTCAGTCACGCGTTCATAGGTGAGAATGGTGATGAGTGTCACATAATCATCACATTCATCATGTTCTTGGGTGCGAATGAATATCTTGGAGAAGAAATAGACTTGAGTTGAATAGAAGAACAATAGTACTTGTATTAATTCATGAAGAACAGCAGAGCTCCACACCTTAATCTATGGTGTGTAGAAACTCCACCGTTGAAAATACAAAAGTGATAATGGTGTCAGCATTGTCGAATGGCCAGCCTCCATGGTCTAGGGACTAAACGTCCAAAGATCCCCCCCAAATACAATAGCAAAAGGTCCTATTTATAGAGAACTAGTAGCCTAGGTTTTACAGAAATAAGTAATTAATGCAGAAATCTTTTTCCGGGCCCACTTGGTGTGTGCTTGGGCTGAGCGTTGATGCTTCCATGTGTAGAGACTTTTCTTGGAGTTAAACGCCAGATTTTGTGCCAGTTTGGACGTTTAACTCCAGCTTTTGTGCCAGTTCTGGAGTTAAACACCAGAATTCTTGAGCTGACTTGGAACACCTGTTTGGGCCATCAAATCTCGGGCAAAGTATGGACTATTATATATTTCTGGAAAGCCCAGAATTTTTACTTTTCAACGCAATTGAGAACGCGCCAATTGGGCTTCTGTAGCTCTAGAAAATCCACTTCGAGTGTAGGGAGGTCAGAATCCAACAGCATCTACAGTCCTTTTTCAGCCTCTGAATCAGATTTTTGCTCAGTTCCCTCAATTTCAGCCAGAAAATACCTGAAATCACAGAAAAACACACAAACTCATAGTAAAGTCCAGAAGAGTGATTTTTATTTAAAAACTAATAAAAACATAATAAAAACTAACTAAAATATACTAAAAACATACTAAAAATAATGCCAAAAAGCGTATAAATTATTCGCTCATCATACTGCTTGGTTGAAGTAATATTTTCTTTTTCAGAAAACTTGTTAGAGCATTTCACTAATTTGAATTAAAAATTTTTGAACTTGCTTGAAGAATTTTATTTTGGAACATGGTTTAGAGCTCGAACACACAAACCCAGTGAGATTTTTTGAACTTATTTGATTGGTTGCATTTTATCAACCAATATTTTATTTTGGTGTGTGTTGTTCTCTCTAAAATTGTGATCTTTGTCTTGCTTAAACTCTATATTTCCATTATTTGATGTATGCATACACTTATGTGATTGAGGCCATTGTTTTACTATAGCTCACATACCCATATGGCCTTACCATTTCATTATCCCTTGCAAACCAACGTTGAGCCTTTCTTAACCCCATTTATTCTTTACTTTAGCTCATAACTAACTATAAGCAGAAAACAATAATGACTGTAATTTGAAATTCTTGGTTAGCTTAGACTAGTGAAAGTGCTTATGATTTAAGTATAGGGAAGTTGGGTTTGGAAACATTTGGTTTGGGAATTGGGTGTTGTATATTTTTGTGAAAATGTTAAAAAGATAGTTGAGCACATATTCTTTCATTCAATACCTTAATCATATGCATTGAGAAAAACAAAAGAAAAGAAAAATAAAAAGAAAAAAAAGAGAAAAAGAAAAGAAAAAGAGCAAATAATAAAAGGGGACAAAATGTCCCAAAGTAAATGGTGATAGCAATGCATATGTTCTGTACTTAAAATTGGGATGCATGAATATGTGGTAAACATAGTTAATGGATACTTAGGTTTTGGATTTTGATTACATGGATTGTCTTAAGCTAGGTTGGAAGTTTGTGTTAATCAAGGATTCAGATTTTAGTCCACTTAACCAAATACATTCCTACCTTGACCCTAACCCCATTACAACCCTTAAAAGACCTCTTGATATGTGTATTTGTGCATTAAATTTTTGTTGATTGGTAGAAGAAGAGCAAGTCTTAGAAAGCAAGATTAATAGACAATTGAGAGAATCGAACCTTAAATACCTGAGCGATTAGAGTGTATACACTTCCGGTGAGGGTTCGATGCTCGATTCTTTGTTCCAAGCTTTCACGAGCTTTCTTCTTGCAAGTCTATTTGTACTTCATTTTATGATTTGAATTAGTGAGATCCAGTTTATATTTGTTCTTGAAAGATTTATTTACTTTTAACCAAGTACATAAAAGTATTTTGTATTTAGTTGCATTCATATAGATATGTTGCATTTCATAATTTCTACCATTCCTCTTCACTCTTTTGATTCTCTTGAGCTTAGCATGAGGACATGCTAATGTTTAAGTGTGGGGAGATTTGATGCACCACTATTTCGTGGTACATTTTAGGCTGAATTGAGTGGATTTTATCCATTATTCTCACACGTATTCATAGAATTCGCATGTTTTACAATTTCCTTCCTAATTTTGTGCTATGATTGAAAATATGCTTCTTTGGCCTTAAATTTGCTAATTTTAATTCTCTCCTATTACCATTCGATGCCGCAATATGTGTGTTAAGTGATTTTAGGTTTTCCAGGGCAGGAATGGCTTAGAGGATAGAAAGGAAGCATGCAAAAGTGGAAGGAACACAAGAAATCAAGTATTTCAGAATCTGGTAGCGATGCGCACGCGTGGACGACGCGTACACGTGACTGGTGCAGGAGACAAGCGACACACACACGTGGCTGACGCTTACGCGTGGCCAGTGAAAAATTCCAGCGACGCGTACGCGTGACAGAGTGTCACGTGCTGCAATTACAGAAAACACTGGGGGCGATTTCTGGGCTACTTTTGACCCAGTTTCAGGTCCGAAAATACTGATTAGAGGCTGCAGAGTGAAGCTGGAAGGGGGAATCAATCATTCATACTTTCATTCACATTAGTTAGGTTTTAGATGTAGTTTTCTAGAGAGAGAGGTTCTCTCCTCTCTCTTGGTTTAAGGTTTCTTCTTTCAATTTCTCATTAGGTTCAGGTTCAATCTTCCTTTAATTAGTTTTTGGCTTACTTTTATTTGTTTAAGTACTTTAGCTCATCTTCTTCTCTCGTTAATTTCCCTTTTTTGCCATTTTTATGTTTATGAACTCTTGTTATGTTTGATATCTTTTAATGCAATTTATGTTTCCATGTTTATTGTTATTCTCTTTAATTGTTAGTCATTGATGCTTGCAATTGGTTGTTTGGATTTAATATTCCTTGTTAATTTTATCATGCTTTTATTTTGTGCCTACCAAGTGTTTGATAAAATGCTTGGTTGGATTTTAAATTAGATTTTTATGTTCTTAACTTGGATTGATCAATTAGAGACTCTTGAGTTATCAAAATTCTTTTGTTGGTAGGTGATTGAGACTTGCTAGTTAGCTTAGGCTTCACTAAATCTAATATTTGATTAGGACTTATGAACTTAAGTTGATTTTGCTCACTTGACTTTCCTTCATTGTTAGAGGTTAACTAAGTGAAAGCAAAAGGCAATTACCATCACAATTGATAATGCCAATGAGGATAGGAATTCTAATTCTCAATCCTTGTTAGGACTTTTCTTAGTTGTTATTTTATTTGCTTGTTATTTACATTACTTGTTCCTTATTTCAAAACCCAAAATATACTTTCCCATAACCAATTATAAGTACACTTTCCTACAATTCCTTGAGAGACGACCCGAGGTTTAAATACTTCAGTTAATTTTATTGGGTTTGTATTTGTGACGAACAATTTAAATATTGACTGAGGATAATTTGTTGATTTAGAACTATACTTGCAACTTGATATTTTTGTGAAAATCTTTACCGACATTTTTCTTCCGTCAAGCCCTGCTAAGTCTTATGAATTAATAAAAGTATTACTGTTTCTCTTTGATCCGTGTTTGATTAATTCTAAGATGTATATTCGTTCTTCATCAATATGAATGCGTTGAACTAGCACAAGGTTATCACATTCTACATGGGTTCAGAGTGCATCTTTCATCGGACAACGATGAACCACCAGCTTGAATATACGTCTCTCAGACGGCTAATCCATGTCTTTGTTGGAGACTTCTCGAGACATCAGTTCAGCCGATTTCCGGGAGATTAGGGTCTTTGTCGTAGAGGGTAGAACCCAAGGTGCATCATTCTCTGATCTGGAAGATCTGACCTTGTTTGTGGCGTTTTGAGTAGGATCATTACGGAGAATGAACTGTACGAGCTTCACCTTCAATCAGAATGGATCCGCACTAAACCTGGGATTCAGATTTGGAGGAGTATTGGCAGCTGCTCGAACCAGTGTCAATCACATACAGCCTGCCAATGATGAAATCACCACTACAAGAAAAATACCCATTCAGCCACACTTTTTTTAAGCTACATATGAAAAGCGTAGCCTATTCATAGAATAGGCTATGCTTTTTCCCGTGTTGCCTTTTTATAAGAGAAAAGGATACACAATTGCAGCATCATTTAAAAAGTGTAGCCTTAGGTATTATAGAAATCACTTATAAAGCGTAGCCGTAGGTTGATATCTATAGGTTAACTTTTCGTATCAAAGGGGACGCTTTTAGAGGGTAGCCTATTTGTTAAATTTTAGGTGTATTTTTAAAGTGAAGCCTAATATATCTAGAACAAAAAACTTAACACTTAGTGAAATTTTTTCCTCTTTCTTCTGAAAACAAACTCACACTTAGTAAAATTTTTGTTCATTCCCTCCACAAGCAAACTCATACACTAAGTAAATTTTTTATCCATTATTCCCTCCAAATCCCACTCACCTCCACAAGCACGTTCATCCCCTTCAGAAACCCTGCCTCCAAAAGCTCACCATCGTCGCCCCCACTCACTCACTGCACCGTCGCGAAGTGGAAACCCTGTCCCCACTCACTCTCTTCACTCTCGCCGTTGACACTCTCGCTCTCGTCATTGATCCTCTCACTCTCGCCATTGACCCTCTCCCACTCACCCGCACTCACCACTCTCCACATTACTGCACTATTGACCGTCGCTGCGCCGCCCTCACCATCATCGCTGCGCCGCCCTCACCACCGTCATCACCCCCAAATCAGAGAAAAGCGTTTGCCATCACCACTCACCACTCATGGTGTCACCATTCACCACTCGAGGAAGACTCTACGCTCACTCATCTTCCCCACTCATCTTCATCGTCGCTTCTCTTCGCTGCGTGGTCACATCACGAAGACTCTGCGCTCAATTGAAAGCTTTCTTCATTCGTGAGGTTAGGGTTCTAAATTTAGGTTTCAATTTGGGGGATTTGGTACAATAATCTGTGACATTGTGAATTGATGAACATGCATGCTATTGTGCAGCGCAGGAGAACCCGTGAATTTAGGGGTTTTATTTCGTTAACACAGGTGAGTTTGGCAATGATTAGTTGATGCGCAGGAATTGTTCACACATTGTATGTAGCCCTCCATCGTCATCTGTAGCAGCAGCAACAACAGTCATGGCAGTGGCGGTGGTAATGGTGTTCGTATAATTAGGAACAAAATCTCCAAATGGTGCTTCCTAATCACCACTCGCACCAACCAGCTCAGACAAGACTCCGTTAATTTGGTTGCGAAATTCCACAATCACCTATTTACTTCCATCCTCAATCCTCCGCCTCCTCCTCTTTCCTTTCTGGCAAGCTTTCCTTCCCCGTTCATAACTTCAATTTATTATTAATATTTTGAAAGATTGAAAAAAAATGCAAATTTGGACCACCAGGTTAATGGAGATGGTGGAATGAAGTATCCGATTTGGATGTGCGTTGTGGCTCTTGTTTTGTTTGTGGGAGTGAGAGCATTTGTAGAGAGAGTATTATCCCAAAGAAACCACCGCCCTGGCTCCGTAGCTGATCTTGTCAGGCGTGGCCAACTCAGATCCAATAGAAGAGGCATGTATGATGTCTATCCTTATCATTTTTTTCAATTTTTAATAATTGATTAATTATCTAGCTTCTTACTCTGGATTATGAAATTAGATTAGTTAATAGGTTGTAGTGAGACTGAATATATTATCCTCGTGTCAAGAATCATAAGATTTTTAGGTGAATGCTCAAAATTGATCAACCCTAGGGATTTGATAATGTGTCGTAATGGCAAGATTTCAATTCCTATTCTTCCAGTCATAGTCTATTCTTTATTACAATGTTTATAATCAACTCTTACAAAAGCTTAAGCTATTAGGTAAAGCAACATGAATACATCTAACATTATATAGCACACGGTTTGTTTGATTATGCCGATAATTTCTTTTGCCTATATTAGTTCGGGAAATTGGTTCTGGGTTTGGAAATTTGAGCTTTTTGCTATAAAAATTCTAGATTTGAAGCCCTAGAATCGCCTAAATTCCATGTAAGTTAGGTTTTGTGTGTGACCCATTGGTCAATGGAGTAAAATTGATGATCTATTTAATCCTAAATTTGTGTTGTGAGGTTAGCTACTTGATTGTACATTGTGAGATATATTGAAGGAAGAGTAATTGCTTGAATGTGCTTTGTTGTAAAGGATTTTTGAATTGATGACATGGTATTTGTGATTGAAATCAAATAAGCTTTCAGTAGATTATCTTGTTACTAGAAATTGTTGATTTTTGTGGCCCTCACCAGTGTGAAAATAAATGGATTAAAGTCATTTATCTTATACTTTCTTGCATTTTTTGTGTATCTTGGTCCGAGTTTCAACTAGTCCACCTGCTATTCCACTGTTATGATTGCTTATAATAGGTTATATACTTATATATTTTATATTTATGGTCTGTGAGTGATTGATCAACACATCAAGAATCAGTTTTTCATCCATAAACATTTTTTTTATATATTTTTAGTAAAAAAGAACAAATTGGTTAATGTTAGTTTAACAAATTTGTATTTCTGTTTACAGGATCATCCTGAGCAAATTGGACTGGACTTGCTGTAAGTTGCATGATAGCCTATGCCTGCAAATCAAATTTGGCTCCATTGGAATGTGCAATTTGTTTGGATTTAAGGCCATGCATTATACTAGAACATCATTACCTACCTTATCAGGTGAGACTCCATCATAGACATTCACCTTACCACAGTAGAATATCGTCATTTGCCCAACTCCGCTAGTTGCACATGCTCTATGACCATATTAATAAGTCATTAAGAACTTGAATCAACAACACTAAAGGAATATTGGCATGTCTCCAATCATGCATACTTTATGTAAAATTTATTAAATCTTAGTTATTTCACATTTTAATTCTTAAGTAGTTGGTATTTTAATTCTTAAGTAGTTGGTTCACTTTCTTGTTAAAAGTAATGTATGATGAAACTTGTGTTACAGTTTGCCACTATCCTGGATTCCTGGGTATAAAACTATAAATAGTACCAAAAAACAGTTTATCAATAAATCAACACTTAAAGTAAAATCAAGAATGTTGAAATTAAGAACTTGCACAGGCTTCTCTTACAGCTGCAAATAATCATGCTAACATGCTAGGAATTGAAGTAAACAAGCCTTGGCATGCAAACCAACAGAAGTTCATGAAAAGAAGTGTCAGCCTTGATCGCACTTAATCTTAAAATTGATATTGTTCAATATAATGAAAAACTTTTTCTTTTGTAACTGAATTCCTTCTTCCATTCGACATTTTCCGTATAGTTAATGTTCATTAATCTTGCCTCCACCAAAAATAGTTTCAACTTGCACACTTTCTCTCTCTCGCTTTCAGAAACTGTGTATTTACCAAACTTCTTTTTTTCCTTTTACTAATGCTAAGGTAAAGGTAAACCAGGATAAGAAAAAAAAAACAAGAGTTTTGTTACTAATGATTTATTACATTTTCAATCCCATTCATTTCAGTTATAACTTATAACTTAAGCATAAGGCTATTTCTTCTTGTATTTTGTTTCTCATTTCTACATTTTATAAATTGGTGTCCTTTCTTGTCTGTGTATATTCCAGGCCAAAATTGTAGATTCTTTAACATGCAAGTGAAAGTAGAAGCTGATGAATTTAAAATTTAAAAATTCGTAGACAATGTTTATGAACTGATCAGGTTTTAAATTTAACTTTTTTATTTTTAAATAGAAGCTATTTGAATTTGTGTGCTTTTTATGCAACTTCAACTAAATAGTTGTTTCTATGGGTGGTTAACTTTTCTAAGTAACTGCATGTTTGAATTCCTATGTAGAAAAGCTCTGGATCATGGTTGTAGCCAAAGCTTTTCTCTATTGCTTTTGCCCAAACCCTAGTTTTGGAGTTGCAAACAGAAAATCCAAACATGTTAATGTAGATAATGGAAAGTTACAAATAGTTAAGATAAGAATTCTGAAATGGAAACTTTGCTAAGCTGCATCAAGGGCTAGGGTTGTTAATAACATTGTTTTAACTTTGAAAAAGATTCCTTTAAACCTCTTTGTTTGGTGCAAATTGTGAATATCACAGTTTGGATCTTGTGTACTTCTTTTCATATGTTCTTGTCGTGGTCTTCAGAATCTAGGTGCTCGATTGCCAAGCCTCTATTAATTGCCTATTTTGATAATATGCATAGTAGCTAAATTGTATAACCATGGCTCATGAGTTTTATCTATATCCAGATTCTGATATCTTATTCTTTATTAATATTTATTTTGCAGGGGATAGATTTTTCTGGTTTAGGGATGAGGAATTTGCTAGACAGACTGTTGCTGGCCTCAACCCACTTAGCATAAGTTTGGTGGAGGTATATGCGTGCTTTCACCATTATTTTGTTTTAGACTCATTAGTTGGATTCATTTTATTAACAAGTGCGCTTGTGCACCACACAGATTGTGATGATAATTCTTGATTAATTATTTTGTAATTTATCTTTGATTAATTATTGATAGAAACTAGATTGCCTGCTAACAATTTAGGTCCATAATTTACTGTTGTGGCATTCTGGGTATGTCTGATTCAATGTTTTTAAAAGGGAATGCATGCCATGGAATTTGAAACTTATAGTGATTTTGTTGATTGGCAATGAGAACTATTTCCTGTATAGTTTAGAGAACTGTGTGAGGGATTATGCTTCTTTTTGTTAGGGGGATAAACAAAAGGTTATGAAAGAGGTCCGTATTACTTGTGAGGGAATCGTGAATATAGAGTTGGCTGAGTTTTAGCATTGTAACTACTTGCAAGCACTTGGAGTAAGGGGTGGACATGTTCTATGGCATGATATAGTAATGTTTTGGAGGTTAAGAATTGATCATGCCATGTCACGAGAGAATTATTCTGGATGCGTTTTACCGAGTGATAGTCAATATTCTAATTCAGTAGATAAAATAGATTAATGCTCTGAGGCTTAGCAAAATTTACAATCACAAATTGCTTGTCAAACTATATGAAAAGTTGTTTTGGAATATAAGGTAGCAGTGCACTATCGTTGTGATTCATGAATATTGCATGGATATAGATCCTTGTGCATATATCTTTGGTATTCTTCAAGTCAAGGCTAATGCTAGCAAGTTAATTCCATAGCTATTAATGTATGATGGACAGGTTCCAAATCTTTGTTTTGCCGTTATCTCTTGAATGATTTAATTGTTGCTGCTGCTGCTGGGTCCCAAATCTGTTTGATTATATCAATTTAATTCTTGCTAAATGATGATTGTGCTGAATTCATGGTTAAATGGTTGCATATGGCAATTACAATTTTTTTGTCTGTAATTTTTACAGTTATTCGTGGTTAAGATTGAAGGCGAAAGTGGTTGGTTAAGGTCTTTCAAGCAGATTTTGTCAAAACGTTGATCGCGTCATGGCAAGGTACAATGCATACTTTAATTCTTTTGATTTGTTAGTTTTGAAGTTCCAATTTAACACCGAAGTTGGAAATGTTTCTTGGCTTTATTAACACCGAAGTTGTATTGCTATGGCTGAAATTTGTTTGTGTAATTCTGGTTGTTGTTTCTCTGATTTTGTGCACTTTGTACATATGAATTTGTCCCTATATCTAATTTAAGTGTGAAAGTCTGGTTAATTAGTGCATGAAAAATGCTATAGGGACATATCAGGATTGTGTTAAAGGAAATAGAAGAAAGAAACACCTGCAGATTTTCATGGTTTGGAATGAAATAAGATAATACATAATTCCTTGAATTTACCTCTTTTGCTGTGACCATGTTATTTTTTTTTAGTATATGCTTTCTTGGTTTACTATGTCTACGTGTTCTATTTAATTTTTATAATTATGAATGTCATTATGAATTTTTTTTAACTATTTTTCTATATAATTATGCAGGGTAACAATGAAGATTAAGCAATGAAGATTAAGCTGACTATTATTGTGGTTTATTGGCTAAGATAGAGTGCTATTTAGAATCTTTACATGTATGGTTGACTAATGATTTTTATTAGAAGATACTTTTATTAGCTAAGTGATATTATGATTTTCTATGGCTATGCTTACTTTAGTGCGAGATGTATGAATTTTTACAGTTAACTTTATTCTAGTACTTTTGGATCAATATTATAAATATATTTTGGTTAGAGATAATTTTTATTATTTAAAGAAATTATTTAGTATAATTATGTATTTATTTTTATTTTGTAATATTCAACTCATTTAAATAAAAATGCCGAATTATTATACATGTAGTTATATTAGCTATTATGTTGTATTAATAATTATTAGATAATATATATATATATATATATATATATATACAAAAAAAAAAAGAGACTTAAGGCTACATTTATATACAGTAGCTATAGCATACAAAAAAAAAAAACGAGACCTAAGGTTACACTTATATACAGTAGCTATAGTATACAAAAAAAAAAGAGGGACCTAAGGCTACGCTTATAAAAAGTAGCTATGGTATACAATGTGGCTACGCTTTACAGGTGATGCAGTAGCGTTGAAAAGCGTAGCCTATTCTGGAAAAATGAAAGCTGAAAAGCGTAGCCTTTGGTCCTGGACAGCAATCACAGCATCACTTGAAAAGCGTAGCCTATTCCCAAACACCAAAAGCATAGCCCTTGGTGCAGAAAAGCGTAGCCTTTGAGAATAGGCAACGGCCGAATAGGAATCACCCCAAAAAGTGTAGCCGTAGCCCAAAAAGCGTAGCCGTAGCCTAAGGCATCATACTTTTAGCTACACTTTTCAAGTGTACCTGAATGGGTGTTTTTCTTGTAGTGCACTCACAAGCAAAGAGGGCGGTAATACTAGAGTTAATTCAGAAAGGCAAAGCAACTCCAATCCTTCAACATATCCCTATTATTGATTCCTTTTTATTTATAGAATAGTACATATGATATTCCTTTAATGCAAATTTGACAACTCTTCCAACAACCTTCTAATCTGCCTGAATAAGACCTGCAAGATAACCATAGCTTACTTCAAGCCAACAATCCTCGTGGGATCGACCCTGACTCGCTCAGGTATTACTTGGATGACCCAGTGCACTTGCTGGTATAACAGTACGAAAGTGTGGGAATTCGTGCTACCACCAACCTCAACCAAACCCAAACATATCATCTTTTCCTCATTCGATCTCATCAGATTATCATTTAATTAATCGCTTTATAGGCTAATAAACTAAATTTCTATGATCCTCAAGTTCAATTTAGAATATAGCTAAAGGTTCTTAACACTTACCTCATAATTCTTGAAAATCACAACTTTTTCATTATATTATTTAAATATTTCTTTTTTCTCAATTCTTATGTTTAATTCTATTAAAACATCATACTCAGACTTCCTATTCCCAAACTCTTGAGTTGATAATTAATTAACTTTTAAATTTATAATTAGTTACACATCTTTTTAAATTAATTTCAATTATTTATCTTTTCTATGATCATTTATCCTTAAATAATTGCATCCATTACTTTAGATACACTAAAAATTTCCAAAACATAATTTTTTTTCAGAATTAATCAAATTAAACTCCAAGACAAAATCTCTAGCTTTATGAAAGTAGCATCCATTTTTCATCATTCTTATTATTCTAATTCTTTCAAACTCTTATACAAATTTTGGTAAAACCTCTCTTAAAACTACGATTTTTTCACCTTTCAAGGGTTCCATTCAAACAAAATATTTCTCAACCCTTTTCAACTTTTCAAATACCAAACAATTCCACAACATAAATATTCTGGGTTTGTTATCTTTAACTGTCTTTTAAGTTATTAAGTTTTCAATCATGAAGACAATAAACAAGAATTCAAATCCTAATCCACCCACCAAGAAGCTTCAAATATTATTACTAATAAATTTTAATATTAATAATATGTATTCCTTGTTAACCCTATATCAATTTCATTCAATTACTAAAAATAATTATAAATTATCAAAATTTAACTAACCAAACTTTAATAAAGATAATAAAAACATAAAATGTTAATCAACTCAAATGCACATATTAGCTAAACCTTTAAAGTATTCCGAGTTAGTAAAACAAACATCCTTACCTCAATTAGTTAAAATGCACAGAAATTAGGAGTGTAACAGCCATCTGTTTCCAATTCAAAGGCAACAACATCAACAACAACTCTACTAGCAGTAATAGTAACTTTAGAACAGAAAAATTGACAACATCTGAAGCAAGAGAAGGGCAAAACGGGTAGAACATCAAAGGAGAAATAACCATAAAAATGGTAGTAAAAGTAACAACGAACGTAGCAACTCTAGGTAACACACAAAATCAAACACGGCGAAACAAGGCAAAAGTGCATGTTACGCATGATTATAACAAAGTCAGTAATGGAGTATTGTCATAATATGAAACAAAACGAAATAAATCTCACCATGAAAAAAGGCAGGATGGCGAAGCAGTATCTCACCAAAGCTAGGAAAGATAGCAGTGGCTATAATGGTGGTTTCTAGCGGCAATAGTCCCATTTCCCGGTTACTAGGGGCACGATGGTGCAATCTCCAGAAGCAGTTGTGGGAGATGACAGTAGCTCGGCGGCAAGCTCTAGCAGAGCTCCCCTTTCTCTTTCCCATTCATGGCTTTCTTCACTGCCCTATTTGGCGACAATGGAGGTCTGAGCAAGGATGACGGCAGTCTCGATAGTGATGGCTTGGCAGCGATAGAGGCATCGCCTTCTCCATGGTGTTCTCTCTCTCTCTCTCTCTCTTTCACCTCGGTGCGCTCTCTTCTCTCTTCTCCCTTGGCTCCCTTCTCTACGACAGCGAGTGACGTCTTTCCTCCACTGGCGCCGCGTCCCCTCTTTCCATATCTTCTTTTCTTCTTCTACCCTCTTTCACTCTTGGTTCTTTCTCCTTTCCTTTCTTTATTCTTTTAGAGTATGACAGTGAATGAGAAATTATGGTGTGCGTGTGAGAAAGGCGAGAGTGTTAATAAAATTATAGTTTACTAATTAGTTTCAAATAGCTACTTGATAAACCACTATTTTATGGTTTATCTTGTGCTCAGTTGAGTGGTTTTATCAAGTCTTTTGCACACTTATTCATACAATTTGTATGGTTTTACAATTCCTTCCTGGTTTTGTCCTATAATAGAAAACTTGCTTCCTAAGCCCTTCAATTGTATATTTTAATTCTCTTTATACCATTCGATGCAGTGATCTGTGCGTTAAGTATTTTCAGGCCTTATAGGGCAGGAATGACTTAGAGGATGGAGAGGAAGCTTGCATAAATGGAAGGAGAACAAGAAATAAAGGAGACAACCAGCGAGCATCAACGTGCACGCATGGCTCACGCGTGCTCGTGGATTGGAGTTTTGCACGGCAACGCGTGCGCGTGCCAGACGCGTAAGCGTGACAAGGAAGTTCGCCAAACGACGCGTACGCGTGGCTGACGTGTACGTGTGACATGCGCTACCTACAGAAATCGCAGAAAATGCTGGGGGCAATTTTGGGCTGAGTTTGGACTCAGTTTTTTGCCCAGAAACACAGACTAGAGCCAGGGAATAAGTAGAGACTCAAGAGACATTCTCATTTGCATAATTTTTAGTTTTAGTTTGGAATCTTAGAGAAAAATTACTACTTCCTCTAGGCTTCCTTCACATTCATGCCTGTTAGAGTTTTATGCTTTTGCTTTGGATATTGAGAAGAGTCATTACCTCCGTCGAAGTCGCTATTATTCTAGTTTGCTTTCTTCTTCCTCTACTCTTTTGATTACTTAATAACCCTGTTCAGATACGTATGTTGCATTTTGGGATTTATTAATGCAAAGAATTATTTTTACCTTTAATTAATTTCCAGTTCTTATTTTATTTAATTTATCATGTCTCCTTCTTATATTTCTGTGAACGTTATATTCATGTCAATGGAGTAGACTCCCAACTTGACCTGGGGGTTGATTAAAAGGAGATCCTTGAGTTGGAATGCTCAAGTGATTAGTTAAATTGGAAGTTGTTGGCTAATTCTCTATTTACTAACGCTAATCCTTCACAAGCGAGAGGGTTAGGACTTGCGAATAATAGTTAGCTCAATCACTTGACTTTCCTTTATTTAGTAAGGGTTAACTAAGTGAAAATAACAACCTCTTGATACTACACTTAAGAAAATCCAACAAGGATAGAACTTCCAATTAATCAGTCCCCCGGTCAAGGCTTTTTATTCTGAATACATAAATCTCTTTTAATTTACATTGCTTTAATTCACAATCCTTTATTTTTCTGTTCCTCAACTCTTAAAATTTCTCGGAAACTCCTGATTAATAAAATAGCACTCTTTTGTCAACTCGTTGGGAGACGACCTGGGATTTCTACTCCCAGTATTTTTATTCTAATTTTGTGACAACCCTTCTAAATTGATAAGCAGATTTTTGCTGGTTAAGAACTGTACTCGCAACGTTATTTCTATATTAATTTCTTAATCGGTTAAATTCTGCCACGTCACTACTCTAATTTAAAATTAGAGATAATTCAGTTAATTTTTTTAGTTTATAAAATTAAACTAAAAATTTTAATTATTTAAATCAAATTATCAAATTTTTATTAATTTTAATTTTTAAAATTTTAAATAAAATAATTCAACTATTATGAAAATTATATATGAGTCGTAATTAATTTTAAACTTAAAGTATCATAAAATTTGATTTAATTACTTTTAGTGAAATAATTTTTTGAAAATAAAATCCTAAACAAATATAATAAATCATAAATAAATTATTATTCAATTTTTAAAAATTTAGAATCTTACAGAAATAAGAAGTATTATGAAAAGGTAAGAAGAAGAAGACGATGATGAAAAAGAAGAATAGAAGATATTTTTTAATTGTGACAACGAAATTTCTTAACCGTGACACAGGATCCTGTTGAGAGGGTGAAACAAGAAGAATTATGGGAATATGAAACAAGAAGAGGATATCAGTCACAAAAAAAAAACCAAGAAGAGGAGAAGGAGAAAAAAAAGTTTTGAATTATGTATAATTTATTAGAAAAATAGAACCGAATTTTTTAAAATTTTTTGAATCATTTATAAAAAATTTCTGTGTCATTTCTAATAGATTTCTTGTGTCATTAACAAAAAATTTCTGTGTTACTTTTGTTAATAAAAAATTTATGTGTTACTTTTGTTATCGTTAAACTAATATGAACAACAACAACAACAACAACATCAATGAGAATGAGAATGAGAACGTAAGAAGTGCATACGTAAATTTGACATGATTGAACCTAGTTAAGAAAAAGATTATTTGTTTAGAATATTTGTTAAACAAATAGATTCAAACTTTATTATTGTTAATATATATTGTACATTTATAAATACCATAATTTATTATGCTTGTACTTCTAATTATTTAAAGAAGAAGCAAAATTGTTCTTTTTGGTTTGAAGTCAACAAAAATGGCTAGAGGTTATAAGTGGAGCAAGTTGAAGTTTGAAGAAAACTAAAGAACATTATAGAACTTTGACTAGAGTCTAAGTATGATGCTACAACTTGATCAACTTGAAGATGATACATATACATAGCATATGGAAGTCTAAAATATCTAGTGATAATTTTTGACAAAGGTCGAAATTGGATAAGCTAGCTTAGTTGATTTTCGACATTATTTAAAAAATGAGTTGTTACCTAATCTGGCTAATCATGTGTTGAAAACAAGTTATACATGTTGATAAGATTAAATTTATATTTATCAACTTGTCATACAACTTGATACAGTTGTCCAAGATGACAACTTCAACAATTGGCGATTTATTTGCTTTTCGTATCAATATTTCTAGAAAACTATATATAGGTGGTCAAGGCATTTGCTAATGCATGCAATGTTTTGAATAGAATTAGTAAGTGAAAATTAGAAAGAAAATTAGTAAGGTCTCTTATATGTATGATTCATTTTGATGAATTTCCATAATATGTGTTCATACCCTGGGTCGAGCTATCCGACCCAGGCTGATTGAAGACAAAGTGACCGACCTCTTCAGGTCAGGTCCCCCGATCTCTTCTTTAAAGAGTTCGGTCAAATCGCTACAAGAAGCCCAAGCAGGCCCAAACAAAGGGACGTAGCCCAAATCTAAAGGCAGCTAAAGCCTAGAAAGATAAAGGAGGTCCCCCTTAGAGATAAGATGACTTCACTTAAAGATAAGATAAGATAACTAACTTATCTTATCTAGAAAGGTCAGCCCACACTACTATAAATACACTGGAGCACCCAGGTATAACTCATACTCTGATTCTACACAAAATACCTGCTTAAATCCCATGCTAACTTAAGCATCAGAGTCTCTTGCAGGTACCACCACCCTCCGGTGATGAAGTATCAGCAACACCACCAAGCCTAGCAAGTCGGACACGACAGCTCTGGCCACCTTCGCAGATCTCATCCGAGATCGACCTTCAGTTTCAGGTAACCCTCGAAATATTGGAGCCGTTGCTGGGGAACCTGGAAGTTATTCCACCAACATCGCGGACAACCTTGACAATGATCACAACTCCGGTTTGGAAGAAAGAACACCGCATAAGAACACGGACATCACACCAAAGGATACACCTCAACAGAACGGGGACAAGCATTCTCCAAATACAGAAATTTTAGATGTCCTCTGAGAACAGCAGGATCGTCTCAAACAGCTTGAACAGGAAGCCGAACACCAGCGCGAAGCCGAGAGAGACCTCTGGAGAGAAACTAGACGATGCCGAGAGCTAGAAGACAAGCTCCTAAAGCTCGAGGCTGATCTCAAAGCTAAAACAGTTCAGTCCAGTCACAATGATAGCTCTCACAAGGACCAAGATCCCTTCACCAAAGAGATTATGAAAGCTAAAGTCCCAAAAGATTTAAAGCTCTCGACATGACCCTATATGACGGTACCTCCGATCCAAGCCATTATCTCAGCAATTTCAGAAGCAGAATGTATCTCATCGACGCTTTGGACGCTATTCGATGCAAAGCTTTCCCGACTACCCTAACAAAGACAGCAATTAAGTGGTTCGACAGTTTACCTCCTAGATCCATCACAAGTTTTGACGACTTAGCCAAAAAATTTCTTGCCGGATATTCCATCCAGAAGGACAAAGCCAAACACGCCCCAAGCCTATTATAGATCAAGCAGGGAGATCGAGAGAGTCTTCACAACTACATGGAAAGATTCAACAAAGAATGTCTGGACATACAAAGTTTGCCAACAGAAGCAGCCATTATGGGTCTCATCAATGGCCTGTGAGAAGGACCTTTTAGCCACTCCATATCAAAAAAACATCTCACATCTTTAAATGAGGTACAGGAATACATTAACATGGAGGAGAACTCACGACTAGAAGAGACCTCAAAACCTGGATTCTCCTACCCATCTAGGGACAAGGATAAAGAGTCCAAGAAAAAAGAAGATCATCCTGGTGAGAAGCCTAGAAAATACCACAATTACACCCCCTCTCCGGGTGTCTCTTGTGGATGTTTATCGAGAAATATGCAACACTGGGAAGATCCCACCACCTCGCCCAATTAAAAGCAAAAAAGGAGGGGGAAGCCGGACAGAGTACTGCGAATACCACCGAATCTACGGACATCCTACTAACGAGTGCTTTGACCTAAAGAATGTCATAGAGAAATTGGAAAGTGAAGGGTGACTAGATCGGTACTTAGCCAACAAAGCAGACGAACTAAGAAAAAGAAGAAGGGATGAAGAGGTCAGACAAGCTGAATGACCACCTCACACTCCTGAGAGACATGTTCATATGATAAATGGAGGATTCGTAGGAGGATGGATGGTGCACGAGATGTGAATCACACTTTTCACAACGCGTACCACTAACCAGCAAGTGCACTGGGTCGTCCAAGTAATACCTTACGTGAGTAAGGGTCGAATCCCACGGAGATTGTTGGTTTGAAGCAATCTATGGTTATCTTGTAAATCTTAGTCAGGAAGACAATTATGTTTATCAATTGAATTGTGAGTAACCAGTAGAGCATAAATTAAAAGTTACTTGTTGTGCAGTAATGGAGAATATGTTGGAGTTTTGGAGATGCTTTGTCTTCTGAATCTCTGCTTTCCTCTGTCTTCTTGTTCACGCACGCACGTCCCCCTATGGCAAGCTGTGTGTTGGTGGATCACCGTTGTCAATGGCTACCTTCCATCCTTCCAGTGAAAACTACGCTCACGCGCTCTGTCACAGCACGGCTAATCACCGGTTGGTTCTCGATCCGGTTGGAATAGGATTTACTATCCTTTTGCGTCTGTCACTAACGCCCAGCCTTCAGGAGATTGAAGCTCGTCACAGGCATTCAATCCTTGAATCCTACTCGGAATACCACAGACAAGGTTTAGACTTTCCGGATTCTCATGAATGCCGCCATCAGTTCTAGCTTATACCACGGAGATTCTGATTAAGGAATCTAAGAGATCCTCATTCTCCTTGAATCCTACTCGGAATACCACGGACAAGGTTTAGACTTTCCGGATTCTCATGAATGCCGCCATCAGTTCTAGCTTATACCACGGAGATTCTGATTAAGGAATCTAAGAGATCCTCATTCAATCGTATATAGAACGGAGGTGGTTGTCAGGCACACGTTCATGATTTGAGGAAGGTGATGAGTGTCACAGATCATCACCTCCATCACAGTTAAGCGCGAATGAACATCTTAGATAGGAACAAGCGTGTTTGAATGGAAAACAGAAATACTTGCATTAATTCATCAAGACACAGCAGAGCTCCTCACCCCCAACAATGGGGTTTAGAGACTCATGCCGTCAGAGAATACAAAGTTTAGATCTTAAATGTCATGAGATACAAAATAAGTCTCTAAAAGTTGTTTAAATACTAAACTAGTAGCCTAGGGTTACAAAATATGAGTGGACTATGATGGATGATGCAGAGGTCCACTTCTGGGGCCCACTTGGTGTGTGCTGGGGCTGAGATTTGAGTGAGTCACGTGCAGAGGCCATTTGTGGAGTTGAACGCCAGTTTTTGATCCTTTTCTGGCGCTGGACGCCAGAATTGGGCAGAGAACTGGCGTTGAACGCCAGTTTACGTCGTCTATCCTTGTGCAAAGTATGGACTATTATATATTGATGGAAAGCCCTGGATGTCTACTTTCCAATGCAATTGGAAGCATGCCATTTCGAGTTCTGTAGCTCCAGAAAATCCAATTTGAGTGCAGGGAGGTCAGAATCCAACAGCATTAGCAGTCCTTTTTCAGCATGAATCAGATTTTTGCTCAGCTCCTTCAATTTCAGCCAGAAAAATACCTGAAATTACAGAAAAACACACAACTCATAGTAAAGTCCAGAAATATGAATTTTTCCTAAAAACTACTAGAAATAGACTAAAAACTAACTAAAACATACTCTAAACTATATGAAATTATCCCCAAAAAGCGTATAAAATATCCGCTCATCACAACACCAAACTTAAACTGTTGCTTGTCCTCAAGCAACTAGACAAATAAAATAGAAGACTAATAGGTTGAGGAGCAATAATATCTCAGATTTTTTGATTGAAGCTCAGATCCTAATTAGATGAGCGGGACTAGTAGCTTTTTGCTTCTGAACAGTTTTGGCATCTCACTTTATCCATTGAAGCTCAGAGTGATTGGCATCTATAGGAACTCAGAATTCAGATAGTGTTATTGATTCTCTTAGTTCAGTGTGATGATTCTTAAACACAGCTTCTTTATGAGTCTTGGCCGTGGCCCTAAGCACTTTGTTTTCCAGTATTACCACCAGATACATAAATGCCACAGACACATAACTGGGTGAACCTTTTCAGATTGTGACTCAGCTTTGCTAAAGTCCCCAATTAGAGGTGTCCAGAGTTCTTAAGCACACTCTTCGTTTCGCTTGAACCTTGACTTTAACCGCTCAGTCTCAAGTTTTCACTTGACACCTTTACGCCACAAGCACATGGTTAGGGACAGCTTGGTTTAGCCGCTTAGACCAGGATTTTATTCCTTTAGGCCCTCCTATCCACTGATGCTCAAAGCCTTGGGATCCCTTTTATTTGCCCTTGCCTTTTGGTTTTAAGGGTTATTGGCTTTTTCTGCTTGCTTTTTCTTTTTTTTTTTTCTTCTGCAAGCTTTGTTCTTTGCTGCTTTTTCTTGCTTCAAGAATCATTTTTATGATTTTTCAGATTATCAATAACATGTCTCATGTTCATCATTCTTTCAAGAGCCAACATATTTAACAGTCTTAAACAACAAATTCAAAAGACATATGCACTGTTCAAGCATTCATTCAGAAGACAGAAAGCATTGCCACCACATTTAACTAATTAGAATTTCTCTTATTAAACTCGAAATTTTATTGCCTCTTATTCAAAAGATCTACTATTTTATTCATGTTTGCTGATGATGAGAAAAATAGACTATAACTTAATTGGGGATAAAATCAAACTAGACACTAATTACTACTAATGATCATGTAATGAAGACACAGACATAGATAAGCACTTATCATAGAGAAAACGAAAAACAGAGAAAGTAAGAACAAGGAATGAGTCCACCTTAGTGATGATGGCATTTCCTTCTTGAGGCACCAATGATGTTCTTGAGCTCTTTTATGTCTCTTCTTTGCCTTTGTGGCTTGATTCCTAGTGATTTTTGGTATTTCTATCCTCAGTTGCTTCCAATAATTATGTGGAGGGAAGTGCATCCCCTGAGGTATCTCTTGATTTGCAGCCACATGTTCTACCACTGAGCTATAGATCCTTTACATAATTGTTTTACCATACCAAACTTAGAATGTTGCTCGCCCTCGAGCAAAAGAAGAGGGAATTGCACACAACTCTGGGCGTTCAGCGCCAGGTTGGTGCCCATTTTGGGCATTCAACGCCCATTTACTAGCCATTTCTGGCGTTGAACGCCAGAACCATGCTCTGTTCTGGCGTTGAACGCCAGACAGGTGCTTCCTCCAGGGTGTGATTTTTCTTCTGCTGTTTTTGATTCCGTTTTCAATTTTTAATATTTATTTTGTGACTCCACATGATCATGAACCTAATAAAACATGAAAAATCATGAGAATAAATAAAAATTGGGTTGCCTCCCAACAAGCGCTTCTTTACTGTCCTTAGCTGGACTTTGCTGAGCTTTTAATCTAGCTTCAGCCTTGAGCATTCTTGCTCAGTGTTGCCTTCAAGATAATGCTTGATTCTCTGTCCATTGACAATGAACTTCTTATCAGAATCAATATCTTGAAGCTCCACATAACCATATGGTGATACACTTGTAATCACGTATGGTCCCCTCCACCGGGATTTCAGTTTCCCGGGGAATAGCCTGAGTCTAGAGTTAAACAACAGAACCTTTTGTCCTGGTTCAAAGATTCTAGATGACAGCTTTCTGTCATGCCACTTTTTTTATTTTTCTTTATATAGCCTGGCATTTTCGAAAGCTGTGAATCTGAACTCCTCTAGCTCATTTAGCTGGAGCAATCTTTTTTCTCCTGCTAATTTGGCATCAAAGTTTAGGAATCTGGTTGCCCAGTAGGCCTTATGTTCCAGTTCCACGGGCAAGTGGCATGCCTTACCATACACGAGTTGGTATGGAGAGGTCCCTATAGGGGTCTTGAATGCTGTTCTGTAAGCCCACAGAGCATCATCCAAGCTCCTTGCCCAATCCTTTCTACGGGTATTTACTGTCCGTTCCAGGATTCTCTTTAATTCTCTGTTAGAGACTTCAGCTTGCCCATTGGTTTGTGGATGATATGGTGTGGCCACTTTGTGGCGAATTCCATACCGAACCATGGCAGAGTAAAGCTGTTTATTGCAGAAGTGAGTGCCCCCATCACTGATTAACACTCTAGGGACACCAAACCTGCTAAAGATATGTTTCTGGAGGAACTTCAGCACTGTTTTAGTATCATTGGTGGGTGTGGCAATAGCCTCGACCCATTTTGATACATAGTCAACTGCCACCAGAATATAAGTGTTTGAATATGATGGTGGAAAAGGTCCCATGAAGTCAATTCCCCACACGTCAAACAACTCAATTTCCAAGATTCCTTGTTGAGGCATGGCGTAACCATGAGGCAGATTACCAGCTCTTTGGCAACTGTCACAATTACGTACAAACTCTCGGGAATCTTTATAGAGTGTGGGCCAATAGAAGCCACATTGGAGGACCTTGGTGGCTGTTCGCTCACCTCCGAAATGGCCTCCATATTGAGATCCGTGGCAATGCCATAGGATTCTCTGTGCTTCCTCTCTGGGGACACACCTACGGATAATTCCGTCTGCACATCTCTTAAAGAGATAGGGTTCATCCCACAAGTAGTACTTTGCATCAGTGACTAATTTCTTCTTTTGTATTCTATTGTACTCCTTGGGTATGAATCGTGCAGCTTTATAGTTTGCAATATCGGCAAACCATGGTGCTTCCTGAATGGCAAATAGATGCTCATCAGGGAACGTCTCAGAGATCTCAAGAAAGGGGAGGGACGTCCCTTCCACTGGCTCTATCCGGGACAGATGATCAGCCACTTGGTTCTCTGTCCCTTTTCTGTCTCTCATTTCTATATCAAACTCTTGCAGAAGCAATACCCATCTGATGAGCCTGGGTTTTGAATCCTGCTTTGTGAGTAGATATTTAAGAGCAGCATGGTCAGTATACACAATCACTTTTGATCCTACTAAGTATGATCTGAACTTGTCAATGGCGTAAACCACTGCAAGTAGTTCTTTTTCTGTGGTTGTGTAATTTTTCTGGGCATCATTTAGAACGCGACTGGCATAATAAATGACATGCAGAAGCTTGTCATGCCTCTGTCCCAATACTGCACCAATGGCATGATCACTGGCATCACACATTAACTCAAATGGCAATGTCCAGTCTGGTGCAGAAATGACTGGTGCTACGACCAGCTTAGCTTTCAGCGTTTCAAACGCCTGCAGGCATGCTGTGTCAAACACAAATGGCGTGTCAGCAGATAGCAGATTGCTTAGAGGTCTTGCGATTTTTGAAAAATCCTTTATAAACCTCCTATAGAATCTTGCATGCCCCAGAAAGCTTCTGATTGCCTTAACATTGGCAGGTGGTGGTAATTTTTCAATTACCTCTATTTTTGCTTGATCCACCTCTATTCCCTTGTTTGAGATTTTATGCCCAAGAACAATTCCTTCAGTCACCATGAAGTGACACTTTTCCCAGTTTAAAACTAGGTTGGTTTCTTGGCATCTTTTCAGAACAAGTTTCAGGTGATCAAGACAGGAGCTGAATGAGTCTCCATATACTGAGAAGTCATCCATGAAGACTTCCAGAAATTTTTCCACCATATCAGAGAAAATAGAGAGCATGCATCTCTGGAAGGTTGCAGGTGCATTGCATAGCCCAAAGGGCATCCTTCTATAAGCAAACACTCCGGATGGACATGTGAATGCTGTTTTCTCTTGATCCTGGGGATCTACTGCAATCTGGTTATAGCCTGAGTAGCCATCCAAAAAGCAGTAATAATCATGACCTGCTAGTCTCTCTAGCATCTGGTCTATGAATGGTAAAGGAAAATGATCCTTTCTGGTGGCTGTATTGAGCCTTCTGTAGTCAATACACATGCGCCACCCTGTAACTGTTCTTGTAGGAACCAGTTCATTTTTTTCATTATGAATCACTGTCATGCCTCCCTTTTTTGGGACGACTTGAACAGGGCTCACCCAGGGGCTATCAGAAATGGGATAAATAATCCCAGCCTCTAGTAATTTGGTGACCTCTTTCTGCACCACTTCCTTCATGGCTGGATTTAGCCGCCTCTGTGGTTGAACCACTGGTTTGGCATTATCCTCCAGTAGGATTTTGTGCATGCATCTAGCTGGGCTTATGCCCTTAAGGTCACCTATGGACCACCCAAGAGCTGTCTTGTGTGTCCTTAGCACTTGAATAAGTGCTTCCTCTTCCTGTGAATTTAAAGCAGAGCTTATGATCACTGGAAAGGTGTCACCTTCTCCTAGAAATGCATATTTCAAGGATGGTGGCAGTGGCTTGAGCTCTGGTTTAGGAGGTTTTTCCTCTTTCAGAAGAAAGTTCAGAGGCTCTTTCATGTCCCTTGAATCCTCCAAATCAGGCTGAACATCTTTAAAGATGTCTTCCAACTCTGATTCGAGACTCTCAGCCATGTTGATCTCTTCTACCAAAGAGTCAATAAGGTCAACTTTCATGCAGTCTATTGATGTGTCTGGATGCTGCATGGCTTTGACAGCGTTCAACTTGAACTCGTCATCGTTGACTCTCAGGGTTATTTCCCCCTGTTGGACGTCAATGAGGGATCGTCCAGTTGCTAGGAAGGGTCTTCCTAGAATGAGAGTGGCACTCTTGTGCTCCTCCATTTCCAGCACAACAAAGTCAGTGGGAAAGGCGAATGGCCCAACTCTGACAATCATGTCCTCAATCACGCCTGATGGGTATTTAGTGGAACCATCAGCAAGTTGGAGACATATCCGGGTTGGTTTAACTTCTTCAGTTAAGCCAAGCTTCCTGATAGTGGATGCAGGTATTAGGTTGATGCTTGCCCCAAGATCGCATAAGGCTGTCTTGGTGCAATCACCTTCCAATATGCATGGTATCAGAAAACTCCCAGGGTCTTTAAGCTTTTCAGGAAAGCTTTTCAGAATGACTGCACTGCATTCTTCAGTGAGGAGAACTCTTTCTGTTTCTCTCCACTCCTTTTTATGACTCAAGATCTCTTTCATGAACTTGGCATAAGAAGGTATTTGCTCAAGTGCCTCTGCAAAAGGAATCTTTATTTCAAGAGTCCTTAGATAATCTGCAAAGCGAGCAAATTGCTTATCCTGCTCCTCTTTCCGGAGTTTTTGAGGATAAGGTATCTTGGCTTTATATTCCTCAACCTTAGTGGTTAAAGAAGCCTTTTTAGAGGGGTTGTTATCAGCACTTGTGTGTGTCTGATCCCTCACTGGCAATTGAGTACCAGAGTCAGAAGCTGGAGTGACGTTAGACGCCAACTCACTGTCTGTTCCTGGCGCCTGAACGCCAGAAATGTGCCCATTTTGGGCGTTCAACGCTGGATTATGCCCCCTTTGGGCGTTCAACGCCAGATTCTTGCCCATTTCTGGCGTTGAACGCCAATCCTGCCTTGTTTCTGGCGCTGAACGCCAGTTTTGGGCATGGTCTGGGCGTTCAGCGCCAGCTTTCCACCCATTTTCTGGCATTTTAGTGCCAGAATTATTTTTCCCTGGGCTCTTACTGTCCTCAGGGGAATCTTTGGTGGGTCGCTCATTTCTTGAATTTTTGATGCCTTGAGGTGGGGTATTTAATGTTTTCCCACTTCTTAATTGAACTGCTTGGCATTCTTCTGCTATTTGCTTTGATAGCTGCTGCTTTGTTTGTTTAAACTGTTCGTCCATATGTATATTAGCTATCCTTGTCTCCTGTAACCTGTTTTTGAATTCAGCTAGCTGCTTTGTTAGAAAATCTAATTGCTGATTGAATTCAGCAGCTTGTTTTACAGTACTGAATTCAGCAGTTACTGTTTTAACCTCTTCATTCATGGAAGGGTTGCTGCTTAGATACAGATGCTGATTCCTGGCAACTGTATCAATGAGCTCTTGAGCTTCTTCAATTGTCTTTCTCATATGGATAGATCCACCAGCTGAGTAATCTAAAGACATCTGAGCTCCTTCTGCAAGCCCATAGTAGAAGATGTCTAACTGAACCCACTCTGAAAACATTTCAGAGGGGCATTTTCGTAGCATCTCTCTGTATCTCTCCCAGGCATCATAAAGAGATTCATTATCTCCTTGCTTAAAGCCTTGGATGTCCAGCCTTAGCTGTGTCATCCTTTTTGGAGGGAAATACTGATTCAGGAATTTTTCTGTCAGCTGTTTCCATGTTCTTATGCTGGCCTTAGGTTGGTTATTTAACCACCTCTTAGCTTGATCTTTTACAGCAAATGGAAACAGTAATAGTCTGTAGACATCCTGATCTATTTCCTTATCATGTACTGTGTCAGCAATTTGTAAAAATTGTGCCAGAAACTCTGTAGGTTCTTCCTGTGGAAGACCGGAATACTGGCAGCTTTGCTGCACCATGATAATGAGCTGAGGATTCAACTCAAAGCTACTAACTCCAATGGAGGGTATGCATATGCTACTCCCATATGAAGCAGTAGAGGGGTTAGAATATGACCCCAGAGTCCTCCCGGACTGTTCATTTCCACTTATGTCCATGATGGATCTATGGATATAACTTGGACTGATTTATCTTTTTATTTATTTTATTTTATAAGAAGTAAACACTTAAATAAAATAAAATAACTAAAAAGAATTTGAATTTTGAAATTAAAAATTTTTTTTTTCGTAAAAAAAAAAATAAAAATAATTAGTAAAAAAAAAACAGAAATTTTTGAAAAAGGGGGAAGATATTTTCGAAAATTAGAGAGAGAGAGAGTTAGTTAGGTAGTTTTGAAAAAGTTAAGAAACAAACAAAAAGTTAGTTAGTTAGTTGAAACAAATTTTGAAAAGATAAGAAGTTAGGAAGTTAGAAGAGATATTTTGAAAAGATATTTTTGAATTTAGTGAGGAGAGAGAAAAACAATAAGATAGTACAAGATTTAAAATTTTTAGATCTAATGCTCCTTGTTTTCGAAAAATTTGGAGGGAAAACACCAAGGAACACCAAACTTAAAAATTTTAAGATCAAGACACAAGGAAAACTCAAGAACACTTTGAAGACTCACAAGAACACAAGAACATGAAGGAAGAACACCAAACTTAAAATTTTTAGAAAACCAAACCAAAATTTTCGAAAATCAAAGGGAAATCAACAAGAAAACACCAAACTTAAAGTTTGGCACAAGATTTAATAGAAAAAATATTTTTTGAAAAAGAAGGTTTTGAAAAGAGTATGAAAGATTCTAACCCAATTACCAAGAACACAGATTAACGCTCTAGCCAAATGAGTTATGGGACCTTAAAAAAAATTTTTAGAAAGATTATTTTTGAAAACACCAAACTTAAAGTTTGGCACAGGATTTAATAGAAAAATTATTTTTGAAAAAGGTTTTAAAAAATATGATAGCCAATTATCATGAACATAAACACCACGTTCTAAATAACTGAGCTATAAGTTTAAAATATTTTAACAAGGGATAAATAATAAAAGACTCTAAACCAAAAAAAGAAAGATTTTTCCTAATCTAAGCAACAGAATAATCCGTCAGTTGTTCAAACACGAACAATCCCCGGCAACGGCGCCAAAAACTTGGTGCACGAGATGTGAATCACACTTTTCACAACGCGTACCACTAACCAGCAAGTGCACTGGGTCGTCCAAGTAATACCTTACGTGAGTAAGGGTCGAATCCCACGGAGATTGTTGGTTTGAAGCAATCTATGGTTATCTTGTAAATCTTAGTCAGGAAGACAATTATGTTTATCAATTGAATTGTGAGTAACCAGTAGAGCATAAATTAAAAGTTACTTGTTGTGCAGTAATGGAGAATATGTTGGAGTTTTGGAGATGCTTTGTCTTCTGAATCTCTGCTTTCCTCTGTCTTCTTGTTCACGCACGCACGTCCCCCTATGGCAAGCTGTGTGTTGGTGGATCACCGTTGTCAATGGCTACCTTCCATCCTTCCAGTGAAAACTACGCTCACGCGCTCTGTCACAGCACGGCTAATCACCGGTTGGTTCTCGATCCGGTTGGAATAGGATTTACTATCCTTTTGCGTCTGTCACTAACGCCCAGCCTTCAGGAGTTTGAAGCTTGTCACAGTCATTCAATCCTTGAATCCTACTCGGAATACCACAGACAAGGTTTAGACTTTCCGGATTCTCATGAATGCCGCCATCAGTTCTAGCTTATACCACGGAGATTCTGATTAAGGAATCTAAGAGATCCTCATTCAATCGTATATATAACGGAGGTGGTTGTCAGGCACACGTTCATGATTTGAGGAAGGTGATGAGTGTCACAGATCATCACCTCCATCACAGTTAAGCGTGAATGAACATCTTAGATAGGAACAAGCGTGTTTGAATGGAAAACAGAAATACTTGCATTAATTCATCAAGACACAGCAGAGCTCCTCACCCTCAACAATGGGGTTTAGAGACTCATGCCGTCAGAGAATACAAAGTTTAGATCTGAAATGTCATGAGATACAAAATAAGTCTCTAAAAGTTGTTTAAATACTAAACTAGTAGCCTAGGGTTACAAAATATGAGTGGACTATGATGGATGATGCAGAGGTCCACTTCTGGGGCCCACTTGGTGTGTGCTGGGGCTGAGATTTGAGTGAGTCACGTGCAGAGGCCATTTGTGGAGTTGAACGCCAGTTTTTTATCCTTTTCTGGCGCTGGACGCCAGAATTGGGCAGAGAACTAGAATTGAACGCCAGTTTACGTCATCTATCCTTGTGCAAAGTATGAACTATTATATATTGCTGGAAAGCCCTGGATGTCTACTTTCCAATTCAATTGGAAGCATGCCATTTCGAGTTCTGTAGCTCCAGAAAATCCAATTTGAGTGCAGGGAGGTCAGAATCCAATAGCATTAGCAGTCCTTTTTCAGCCTGAATCAGATTTTTGCTCAGCTCCTTCAATTTCAGCCAGAAAAATACCTGAAATTACAGAAAAACACACAACTCATAGTAAAGTCCAGAAATATGAATTTTTCCTAAAAACTACTAGAAATAGACTAAAAACTAACTAAAACATACTCTAAACTATATGAAATTATCCCCAAAAAGCGTATAAAATATCCGCTCATCAATGGATCTCTAAATCATCTCGCAAAAGACACCTTAAAGAGATATATCATGTTAAGGAAGGGGAGAGGTCATCCGACCTTCCCACTATTACCTTCACCCATGAAGATGTAACAGACATTATCCCGGGACATTATGATCCCATGGTCATTACCATCATACTGGCCAACGATAATCTCCATAGAACGTTGGTAGACCAAGGAAGCTTTGCAGATATCTTGTTCAAATCCGGCTTCGACAAACTAGGTTTGCAAGATAAAGAGCTCAGAGCATATCCGAATAGCTTGTTCGGACTAGAAGACACTCCAATTCAACCACTTGGATATATCTCATTACACACAACCTTTGGAAAAGGAATCCGGTCAAGGACACTCAACATAGACTACATCGTAGTCGATGTGAGCTCAGCTTACAATGCCCCAAGCCTATTAGGGATCAAGAAGGGAGATCGGGAGAGTCTTTGCAACTACATGGAAAGATTCAACAAAGCGTGTTTGGACATACAAAATTTACCAACAGAAGCAGCCATCATGGGTCTCATCAATGGCCTGCGAGAAGGACCTTTTATCCACTCCATATCAAAAAAGCATGCCACATCTTTAAACGAGGTACAGGAATGGGCAGAGAAATACATTATCATGGAGGAGAACTCACGACTAGGAGAGACCTCAAAACCTGGATTCTCCTACCCATCTAGGGACAAGGATAAAGAGTCCAAGAAAAAAGAAGATCATCCTGGTGAGAAGCCTAGAAAATACCACAATTACACCCCTCTCCGGGTGTCTCTTGTGGATGTTTATTGAGAAATATGCAACACTGAGAAGATCCCACCACCTCGCCTAATTAAAAGCAAAAAATGAGGGGGAAGTTGGATAGAGTACTGCGAATACCACCGAATCTATGGACATCCTACAAACGAATGCTTCGACCTAAAGAACGTCATAGAGAAATTGGCAAGAGAAGAGCGACTAGATCGGTACTTAGCCAACAAAGCAGATGAACCAAGAAAAAGAAAAAGGGATGAAGAGGTCAGACAAGCTGAACGACCACCTCACACTCCTGAGAGACATGTTCATATGATAAATGGACGATTCGCAGGAGGATGGATCTCTAAATCATCTCACAAAAGACACCTTAAAGAGATATATCATGTTGGGGAAGGAGAGAGGTCATCTGACCTCCCTACCATTACCTTCACCCAAGAAGATGCAACAGACATTATCCCAGGACATGATGATCCTATGGTCATTACCATCATACTAGCCAATGCTAATCTCCATAGAACGTTGGTAGACCAAGGAATATCCGCAGATATCTTGTTCAAATTCGCCTTCGACAAACTCGGTTTGCAAGATAAAAAGCTCAGAGCATATCCGAATAGCTTGTTCGGACTAGGAGACACTCCAATTCAACCACTTGGATATATCTCATTACACACAACCTTTGGAAAATAAGTCTTAAATACTAAACAATGTAAAACTTGAATATGGTGTGTATGATAGGCATCTCCCTTTAGAGAGATGTAAAATAAGTCTTAAATACTAAACAGGTGACTAGCAAGAATAAAACAGTCTATCTAGTGCTAAAATTCACTTTTGGGGCCCACTTGGTGAGTGTTTGGGCTGAGTTTTAATGAAATCCATGTGCTAGGAGGTTCCTAGGGCGTTGAACACTGGCTAGGGGGTCCTCTCTGGGCATTTGGATGCTAGCTCTGCTCTTTGGGCGCTGGACGCCTGGAAGGGGGGAAGGAAGCTGGCGTTGGATGCCAGTTTTGAGCCTTCTAATCTGAAGCAAAATATGGACTATTATATATTGATGGAAAACTCTAGAAGTCAGCTTTCCATAGCCATTGAGAACGCTCCATTTGATTGTTTTTAGCTCAAGAAAAACTCTCCCGAGTGCAAGGAGGTCAAATCCAGACATCATCTGCAGTGCTTTCTCTGTCTCTGAATCAGACTTTTGCTCCAGCTCCTCAACTTCAGCCAGAAAATACCTGAAATTGTCCAAAAACACAAAAAATTGTAGTAGAATCCAAAAATGTGAATTTAACACTAAAACCTATAAAAACTTAATAAAAACTAAACAAAACATACTAAAAACTATATGAAAATGATGTCAAAAAGCGTATAAAATATCCGCTCATCAGTCATCTTTGGGAGTTGCTGGGTTTGGCAAGATAACCGATAAGTGAGATCTCACTGCCAGTTAATACAGATATTCATCGTATGTATCTATGTGACATTGTTTGGGTGTGAATATTGTAATTGGTTTGCCTATGTGAATAATTCTGTTTAACTGCTAATTGGTATATTTGTTGTAAATGTTCTGGCTTTTGTTCGAATCTCCTTACTTGTGTTTGTGACCAAAATTGGTCAGATTGTGGTGAATTGGATGTTGATTGAGTTTTTTGGGCCTGAGGCCGTGATTGATTATGTGATGGGCCAGAGACCGTGATTGGTTCGTGTTTGTGGTTTAGTAAAGTATGAAAAATCAAACTGATTTAGCATAGTCTTAATGAACCTATACTGGGAACAGATTGGTCATTCATACTGTCTAGGAAAAACTTTTAACATTTTATAAGAAAGTAAAAGGTTTAGGATTTGAAAAATTAACCGATTTCTCTTTTAAAAAGGATGTTGAATTTTTAAATGTAAACATTTAGTTTTTGAAAAGATACATCAGATGAGCAACAATCACTGTACCTTGAAAACAATTTTAATTTACGTATCTTATTATAGCAATTTTCTAACCCTCTACTGAGAACAAGCGAAGACAATGTTCTCACCCCCTACAGGTTTACCTTTTTAGTATATGGACGAAGAAGTCATGAAGAGTTTATTTCGTTCCTGTTTACATGATATTTTTTATTATTTTAGATACTATGTTTCCCTCGCTTTTACTTTTCCAAATTTTGTAAGAGGGATAGGAGTTATGATATGCAATGATGGTAAGCTAATATTATGTATATATACTCTTTGTAAGTTTTGTATGTGGGTTGTAAGTATATATTTATGTTTTCAACTAAAAAGTATTTTGAAAGGTTATATGGTTTTAAGTTTTAAACAGGCTCCTATCTTAGTATTAATTATATTTAGAGTCGTCGTAATATTCTTGCTATCAGAGTGGTGCAGTCAGAAACATGACATTCTAATAGTGAGGGTGTTATATTTGTGGTATCAGATCAGTCTTTTCTATAAAGCCTTAGGAATAGACTGACTATGCTTCAGTTGCGTACTCTGAGCGTCTGTCATGTTATAGGTCTTGACCTGATGGCAAGAGTTAGAGCCTTATGCACATGACGGTCTATTGATTAATGCCATTAGTCTATCATTGCATACTTCTTGGTATTAAGTTTGGCTGGCTTAACACTAGTGGATTTTGTATATGGAAGTACTATTGGGTTATCATAGATGATATACGAGTTATAGGTAACGCAAATCGTGGGTTTTGGGAATGTTAGAAACTATTTCTCGAGGTTACTCAGTTATGTGTCTTGAATTCTGCTGGAGTCATGTAACTTGTTCTTTCATAGTCTAACTTGAAGTTCTTGTTTGCTTTTTCTTTTGGAAGGTAGTTAGATTTTTCCAACCCTATTCCTCTGTTCATATGTATTCTCGTTTGATCCTAACTGCATATATTTGCTTAAAATCCTTGGTGTATCTGCCTTTCTCTATTTAAACTCTTCTCATTGATTCATGTGTTCTTTGATATAACTTTAAACTTGTTTTGATGCAGTATATTTTTTAAGTTCTTATTCCGAGTTCTTTTTAAAGAAGATGTGATTCAATTTATCTCTTAATTAACTATATTTACAGCCTTTTTTAAATTTTTATAAAATCGCTTTTGATTCGACATGCATTTCTTTATATAAAAACTTCCTTATACAGTTTAAAACTGTTTGTTTCCAATGCATCGCCTACTCTTTTATTGATTTACAGAAAAATATTTACTTTAAATACAATTTAATTTCCTAAAAGATTTAAATACAATTTTATTTCATAAAAAAGTTATTACAGTTTTGAGACCTGCGTATGCAAAAACACTCACACGTATGCAAGGATTCATTTCTGTTTGGTAATCTCGCGTAGCGGACGATGCTCGTGTACGTGACTTTGTCGCATTTTACACGCATGCATACGTGGACACAGACATGCGTACGCATGATCCCTGTTTTGCTGAAAACTCATTTTTGAAATTTTAAAGGTTCCTCTATCTTTCTAAACCTCGCCTTTGTTGTTTTCCTAAAAATATTGGACTAATTCTTTCTTAAGCTTTTCGTTTCAATGGGCATCATATTGATTCTGTTTATAACTATTCCTTTACATTTGATGAACATCACCATTAGTCTTAGTTTTTTTTCTCTTGTGAATCCCATACTTATTTGAGTTAGCTTGAATTTGTTTCAACCTAGTGCGCTGGTGCACGAAATTGTAAATCACACTTTTCACAACTCTGCACAACTAACCAGCAAGTGCACTGGGTCGTCCAAGTAATACCTTACGTGAGTAAGGGTCGATCCCGCGGAGATTGTCAGCTTGAAGCAAGCTATGGTTATTTTGTAAATCTTAGTTAGAGATTAATGATAAGAGTGATTGTATTTATGAAAATTAAATAACATAAAATAAATGGTACTTATGATTTAAAAATGAGAAACAGGCTGAGGTTCCTAAGATGCTCTGTCATCTGAATCTCTGCTTTCCTACTGTCTTCTTTTCCAACACGCATGGCTTCCTTCTATGGCAGGCTGTATGATCCTCTCGGATGAAAACAAATCCATATGTGCTATCACCGCACGGCTAATCATCTGTCGGTTCCCGCTAGCATCGGAATAGGACCATTGTCCTTTTGCACACTGTCACTGCACCCAACATTCGTAGGTTTGAAGCTCGTCACAGTCATCCCCTTCTAGATCCTACTCAGAATACCACAGACAAGGTTTAGACTTTTTGGATCTCATGAATGCTGTCAATTGGTTCTAGCCTCTACCACGAAGGTTCTGATCTCACGGATCAGAGACCCAAGAGATACGCACTCAAGCTGTCGCCCAATGACTACGTTGAGCTCAGATAGAACGGGAGTGGTTGTCAGGCACGCGCTCTTAGGTTTGAGAGTAATGATGAGTGTCACGAATCATCATCTTCTCCAGATTGAAGTATGAATGAGTATCTTAGAATAGAATCAAGCGTAATTGGATAGAAAACAGTAGTAATTGCATTAATCCATTGAAACACAGTAGAGCTCCTCACCCCTACCTATGGGGTTTAGAGACTCATGCCGTCAGAAATACAATATGAAGTGTAAAAATGTCATGAGGTACTGAATGAATCTCTAAAAGTAGTTTTTATACTAGACTAGTAACCTAGGGTTACAGAAAATGAGTAAATAAGTGCAGATAGTGCAGAAATCCACTTCTGGGGCCCACTTGGTGTGTGCTTGGGCTGAGTATTGAAGCTTTTTTGTGCTTAGGCTGTTCCTAGAGTTAAACGCCAGCTTTGGTGCCAGTTTGGGCATTTAACTCCAATTTTGGTGCCAGTTTGGGCGTTTTACGCTAGAAATTTTAGGCTGACTTGGAACGCTAGTTTGGGCCATCAAATATCGAGCAAAATATGGACTATTATATATTGATAGAAATTCCAGGATGTCTACTTTCCAACGCAACTGAGAGCGCGCCAATTGGGCTTCTGCAGCTCTAGAAAATTCACTTTGAGAGCAGGGAGGTCAAAATCCAACAGCATCTGCAGTCTTTTTCAGCCTCTGAATCAGATTTTTGCTCAGGTCCCTCAATTTCAGCCAGAAAATACCTGAAATTACAGAAAAACACACAAACTCATAGTAAAGACCAGAAATGTAATTTTTGAATAAAAACTAATAAAAACATAATAAAAACTAACTAAAACATACTAAAAACTATGTAAAAACAATGCCAAAAAGGGTATAAATTATCCGCTCATCACAACACCAAACTTAAATTGTTGCTTGTCCCCAAGCAACTAAAAACAAAATAGGATAAAAAGAAGAGAATATACAATGAATCTCAAAAGTATCAATGAAGATTTGTCTCAATTAGATGAGCGGGACTTAAGCTTTTTGCTTCTAAACAGTTTTGGCATCTCACTTTATCCTTTGAAGTTCAGGATGATTGGCATCTATAGGAACTCAGAATTCAGATAATGTTATTGATTCTCCTAGTTCAGTATGTTGATTCTTGAACACAGCTACTTTATGAGTCTTGGCCGTGGCCCTAAGCATTTTGTTTTCCAGTATTACCACCGGATACATAAATGCCACAGACACATAACTAGGTGAACCTTTTCAGATTGTGACTCAGCTTTGCTAGAGTCCCCAGTTAGAGGTGCCCAGGTTTCTTAAGCACACTCTTTTTGCTTTGGATCACGACTTTAACTGCTCAGTCTCAAGCTTTTCACTTGACACCTTCACGCCACAAGCACATGGTTAGGGACAGCTTGGTTTAGCCGCTTAGGCCAGGATTTTATTCCTTTGGCCCCTCATATCCATTAATGCTCAAAGCCTTGGATCCTTTTTACCCTTGCCTTTTGGTTTAAAGGGTTATTGGCTTTTTGCTCTTGCCTTTTGGTTTAAAGAGCTATTGGCTTTTTCTACTTGCTTTTTCTTTTTCTTTTATTAATATTTTTTTCGCCATTTTTTTTCACAAGCTTTGTGTTTCACTGCTTTTTCTTGCTTCAAGAATCAATTTTTTATTTTTCAGATCATCAATAATATTTCTCCTTTTTCATTATTCTTTCAAGAGCCAAAAATTTTAACATTCATAAACAACAGTATCAAAAATATGCACTGTTCAAGCATTCATTCAGAAAACAAAAAGTATTGCCACCACATCAAAATAATTAGGCTAACTTCAAGATAATTTTCGAAATTATGCACTTCTTGTTCTTTTGCAATTAAAAATATTTTTCATTTAAGAAAGGTGAGGGATTCATGGAATCATTCATAGCTTTAAGACATAGACACTAGACACTAATGATCATGTAATGAAGACACAAACATAGTTAAAACATAAAGCATAAAAACGAAAAACAGAAAAATAAGAACAAGAAAATTAAAGAACGGGTCCACCTTAGTGATGGTGGCTTCTTCTTCCTCTTGAAGATCCAATGGAGTTTTTGAGCTCCTTTATGTCTCATCCTTGCCTTTGTTGCTCCCTTTCCTAGAGGTTTCTCTAGCCTTAGGTGCCATTTTGGGCGTTTAACGCCCAGCCAGATACCCTGGCTGGCGTTAAACGCCAGGAATCCTTCTTTATTTGGCATTTTTCTGAACACCCAGAATACTGCCTGCATGGGCGTTAAACGCCCATTCTGCTATCCTTACTGGCGTTTAAACGCCAGTAAGCCTGTCCTCCAGGGTGTGTTGTTTTTTATGCTATTTTTTATTCCGCTTTAATTCTGCAGCTGTTTTTATGACTCCACATGATCATCAACCTAAAGAAAACATAAACTAACAACAGAAAATGAATTGAAAAAGTAATTAATCATAGATAAATAAGATTGGGTTGCTTCCCAATAAGCGCTTCTTTATTGTCTTTAGCTGGACTTTTACTGAGCTTTTTAATTTAGTCTCAGTTTTGAGCACTCTTGCTCAACATTGCCTTCAGGATAATGTTTGACTCACTGTCCATTAACAATGAACTTTTTGTCAGAGTCAATATCCTAAAGCTCTACATATCTATATGGGGACACAGTTGTAATCACATATGGTCCCTTTCACTGGGATTTCAATTTCTCTGGAACAATATGAGCCTAGAGTTAAACAGCAGAACCTTCTATCCTAGTTCAAAGACTCTAGATGACATCCTTTTGTCATGCCATCTTTTTGCTTTCTCTTTATAAATTTTAGCATTTTCGAAAGCATTGAGTCTGAACTCTTCCAACTCATTCAACTGGAGTAATCTTTTCTCTCCGGCTACCTTAGCATCAAGGTTTAGGAACCTGGTTGCCCAGTAGGCCTTGTGTTCAAGTTCCACTGGCAGATGACAGGCTTTTTCATACACAAATTGGTATGGATAGGTCCCTATAGGAGTCTTAAATGCTGTTCTGTATGCCCAAAGAGCATCATCCAGACTTCTTGCCCAATCCTTTCTACGGGTACTTACTGTCCATTCCAAGATCCGTTTTAGTTCACTATTTGAGACTTCAGCCTGCCCATTTGTCTGTGGATGATATAGAGTTGCCACTTTATGGTTAATTCCATATCGGACCAGAGCAGAGTCAAGCTGTTTATTACAGAAATGAGTGCCTCCATCACTGATCAGTATCCTAGGGACACCAAACATGCTGAAGATATGCTTCTGGAGGAACTTCATCACTGTCTTAGTATCATTAGTGGGTGTTGTAATTACTTCCACCCATTTAGATACATAATCTACTGCCACCATAATATAAGTGTTTGAGTAAGATGGTGGGAAAGGCCCTATGAAGTCAATATCCCATACATCAAATAACTCAATCTCTAAGATCCCTTGCTGAGGCATGGCATAACCATGAGGCAGATTACTAGCTCTCTGGCAACTGTCACAGTTACATACAAACTCTCGGGAGTCTCTATAGAGAGTAGGCCAGTAGAAGCCACATTGGAGAACCTTGGTGGCTGTTCGCTCACCTCCGAAATGTCCTTCATATTGTGATCCATGGCAATGCCATAGGATCTTCTGTGCCTCTTCTCTAGGCACACATCTACAGATCATTCCATCTGCACACCACTTAAAGAGATATGGTTCATCTCACAAGTAGTACTTTGCATCAGTAATCAATTTTTTTGTTTGCTGCTTACTGTACTCTTTGGGTATGAATCTCATAGCTTTATAGTTTGCAATGTCTGCAAACTATGGTACTTCCTGAATGGCAAAGAGTTTCTCATCCGAAAAGGTTTCAAAGATCTCAGTAGAAGGGAGGGACGCTCCTGCTACTAGTTCTATCCGGGACAGGTGATCTGCCACTTGGTTCTCTGTCCTTTTTTGTCTCTTATTTCTATATCAAACTCTTGTAGAGGCAACACCCATCTTATGAGTCTGGGTTTTGAATCCTGTTTTGTGAGGAGATATTTTAGAAGAGCATGGTCAGTGTACACAATCACCTTTGATCCCACTAAAAAAGATCTAAACTTGTCAATGGCATAAACCACTGCAAGCAACTCCTTTTCTGTGGTTGTGTAATTCTTCTGTGCGTCATTCAAAACACGGCTAGCATAATAAATGACGTGCAGAAGCTTGTTATGCCTCTGTCCCAATACTGTACCAATGGCATGGTCACTGGCATCACACATTAGTTCAAATGGTAATGTCAAGTCTGGTGTAGAAATGACTGGTGCTGTGACCAGCTTAGCTTTCAGAGTCTTAAACGCCTGCAGACACTCTGTGTCAAAGATAACTAGCGTGTCAGCAGCTAGCAAATTGCTCAGAGGTTTTGCAATTTTTGAAAAATCCTTTATAAACCTCCTATAGAATTCTGCATGCCCCAGAAAGCTTCTGATTGGCTTAACATTAGTAGGTGGTGGTAATTTTTCAATTACATCTACCTTATCTTGATCCACCTCTATTCCCTTGTTTGTAATTTTGTGCCCAAGGACAATTCCTTCAGTCACCATAAAGTGACATTTCTCCCAGTTTAAAATCAGGTTAGTCTCTTGGCATCTTTTCAGAACAAGTGCTAGATGGTCAAGACAGGAGCTAAATGAGTCTCCAAATATTGAGAAGTCATCCATGAAGACTTCTAGAAATTTTTCTATCATATCAGAGAAGATAGAGAGCATGCACCTCTGAAAGGTTGCAGGTGCATTGCACAGACCAAATGGCATCCTTCTGTAGGCAAATACTCCAGAAGGACATGTGAATGTTGTTTTCTCTTGGTCCTGAGGATCTACTACAATTTGGTTGTAACCTGAATAGCCATCCAAAAAGCAGTAGTATTCATGACCTGCTAGTCTCTCTAGCATCTGGTCTATGAATGGTAAAGGAAAATGATCCTTTCTGGTGGCTATATTGAGTCTTCTGTAGTCAATACACATACGCCACCCTGTAACTGTTCTTGTAGGAACCAGTTCATTCTTTTCATTATGAACCACTGTCATGCCTCACTTCTTGGGGACAACGTGGACAGGGCTCACCCAAGGGCTATCAGAAATAGGATAAATAATCCCAGCCTCTAGTAACTTAGTGACCTCTTTTTGCACCACCTCCTTTATGGCTGGATTTAGCCGCCTCTGTGGTTGAACCATTGGCTTAACATCATCCTCCAATAGGATCTTGTGCATGCATCTGGCTGAGCTAATGCCCTTAAGATCACTTATGGACCACCCAAGAGCTGTCTTGTGTGTCCTTAGCACCTGAATTAGTGCTTTCTCTTCCTGTGGTTTTAAAGTCGAGCTTATGATCACAGGAAAAGTGTTATCTTCTCCCAGAAATGTATATTTCAGGGATGGTGGTAGTGGTTTGAGCTAGGGTGTAAGAGGTTTCTCTTCTTCTTGAGGAGTCTTCAGAGGTTCTTCTATTTTCTCTGGTTTCTCCATATCAGGCTGAACATCTTTAAAAATGTCTTCTAGCTTTGATTCGAGACTCTCAATCATATTGACCTCTTCCACCAGGGAGTCAATAACATCTATGCTCAGGCAGTCTTTTGGTGTGTTTGGATGCTGCATAGCTTTGACAGCATTCAACTTAAACTCATCCTCATTGACTCTCAGGGTTATCTCTCCTCTTTAGACGTTAATGAGGGTTCGTCCAGTTGCTAGGAAAGGTCTTCCTAGAATGAGAGTTGTACTCTTGTGCTCCTCTATTTCCAGCACTACAAAGTCAGTAGGAAAGGAAAATGGCCTAACCTTGACAATCATGTCCTCAATTATGCCTGATGGGATTTTAATAGAGCCATCAGCAACTTGGAGGCATATCCAGGTTGGTTTAACTTCATCAGTCAAACCAAGCTTTTTGATAGTGGATGCAGGTATTAGGTTGATACTTGTCCCAAGATCACATAGAGCTGTCTTAGTACAAGCATCCTCTAATGTGCATGGTATCATAAAGCTTCTGGGATCTTTAAGCTTCTCTGGTAAGCTTTTCAGAATGACTGCACTGCATTCTTCAGTGAGGAAAACTTTTTCAGTTTCTCTTCAATCCTTCTTATGGCTTAAGATCTCTTTCATGAACTTAGCGTAAGAGGGTATTTGCTCAAGTGCCTCTGCAAATGGAATCTTTATTTCAAGAGTCTTGAGATAGTCTGCAAAGCGGGCAAATTGTTTATCCTGTTCCGCTTGGTGGAGTTTCTGAGGATAAGGCATCTTGGCTTTATATTCTTTACCCTTAGTTGGTGCAGGTTTATTTCCTACAGAAGTGGTTGGAGAAGCCTGCCTAAGGGGGTTGTTATCAGTATTTGCAGGTGTCTGATCCCTTGTTAGCATTTGAACGCCAGAATTGGGTACTGCATGGGTGTTTAACGCCAGATTGCTACCCTTTTCTGGCGTTTGGACGCCAGATTTGGCTATTCAATGGGTGTTTATCGCCAGCTTTTTACCCTTTTCTAGTGTTTGAACGCCAGAATCATTCCTCTCTAGGGTCTTACTGTCCTCAGAGGGATTTTGGGTAGTGGTTTGGTTATCCTCTGTCAGTTGTTCCTTTCTTAGTTTTCTGGTGCCTTGAGTTGATACATTCAATGTCTTCACACTCTTTAATTGAACAGCTTGGCATTCTTCTGTTATCTGTTTAGATAGCTGCTGTCTTGTTTGATTCAATTGTGCTTCCATATTCTTGTTGGCATTTTTAGTGTCTTGGAGCATCTCTTTGAATTCTTTAAACTGTTTTGTTATGATAAGCAATTGCTTATTGAGTTCAGTAACTTGTTCTTGAGGACTAAGTTCAGTGGACACTGCTTTAGCTTCTTCCTTCATGGAGGACTCACTACTCAAGTATAGATATTAATTTCTAGCAACCGTATCAATGAGCTCTTGAGCCTCTTCAATTGTCTTTCTCATGTGTATAGATCCATCAGCTGAGTGGTCTAGAGACATCTGGGCCTTTTCTGTAAGCCCATAGTAAAAGATGTCTAACTGCACCCACTCTGAAAACATTTCAGAGGGGCATTTCCTTAGCATCTCTCTGTACCTCTCCCAGGCATTATAAAGAGATTCATTATCCTCTTGTTTAAAGCCTTGGATGTCCAGCCTTAGCTGTGTCATCCTTTTTGGAGGGAAATATTGATTCAGGAATTTGTCTGATAATTGTTTCCATGTTCTTATGCTTGCTGTGGGTTGGTTATTTAACCACCTCTTAGCTTGATCTTTTACGGCAAATAGAAACAATAATAATCTGTAGACATCCTGATCTACTTCCTTATCATGTACTGTGTCAGCAAGTTGTAAGAACTATGCCAGAAACACAGTAGGTTCTTCCTGTGGAAGACCAGAATACTGGCAATTTTGCTGCACCATGATAACGAGCTGAGGGTTTAGCTCAAAATTGCTCCCTCTTATGGGGGTATACAGATACTACTCCCATATGCAGCAGTAGTGGAGTTAGCATACGACCCCAGAGTCCTTCTAGACTGTTCATTTCCACTTAGGTCTATGATGGAGAAAGGGAGGTGATGCAGATTGCAAAATATATTTTTGTTTTCATTTTATTTAATTAAAGATAACCGAATTAAAAAGAAACTAAGATAAAATAAAATAAAATAATTGGAAAATAGAAAATAGATTTCAAAAACTAAAAGAAAAGGAAAATAAATAAATAAATAAATTCGAATACTGAATTGACTAATTAACTAAAAAGATTTGAAAAATTTTGGATATGACTTTAAAATTTTAAAGATTGAAACTTTCTTAACAAGGGAACACCAAACTTAAAATTTTTCAATCAAAATAATAAAATAGAACAAGTAATTCCAAAATGATAAATAAAAAAAAAGAAAAAATTTAAAAGATTTGAGATTAGAAAAGATAAGATAAGTTAGGTAAGAGAAGATAAGGAATTTAAATTAAAAAGTTTTGAAATTTAAATTTTAAAATTGAAAATTAAATTTTGAATTTTAAATTTTAAAATTTGAAATTTGAAATTTGAAATTTGAAATTTAAAATTTGAATTTTAAATTTTGAATTTTGAATTTTGAAAAAGTCAACAATATAAGATAAGGATTTGAAAAAGATTTAAATTTTGAAAAGATTTGATTTTTAAATTTGAAAATTCAATTTTGAATTTTAAATTTTGAAATTTGAAATTTGAATTTTGAATTTTGAAATTTGAAATTTGAATTTTGGAAGTTGAATTTGAAATTTGAATTTGAAATAAGATGAGATAAGATTTTGAAAAATATATGATTTTTGAAAAAGATTTTGAATTTTTGAAATTTTAAAACTAAGATAAGATAAAATAAAAATTTAAAAATAAAAATCTGAATTTTTAGATGAAATTTTCAAAAATTCAATTAAATAGATAGAAAAGATATTTTTGAATTTACTAAGGAAAGAGAAAAACAATAAAATGACACCAAACTTAGAATTTTTAGATCAAAACAAAGAAAACAAATAAGAAATTGAATGTCAAGATGAACACCAAGAACACTTTGAAGATCAAGATGAACACCAAGAACAAATTTTTGGACACTAATAATTCGAAAATGTATAAGATAAACAGCAACAAACACCAAATAGGAAATTTTAAAGATCAAATAAGAAAAATAAACAAGAACAACTTGAAGATCAAGAAAGAACTAAGAACATATAATTTGAAAAATTTAAAGAAAAATAAAATCATGCAATTGACACCAAACTTAAAACATGAAACTAAACTAAAACAGAAAAACTCAATTATTAGTTTATAAAAATTTTTGAAAAAATTTTGAAAAAGAAAATAAGGATTTAAAAAAATTTTTAACCAAAAACAAGAATAGAAGACGCAATTTTAGTGACTCTAAACTAAAAAGATAAATTTTTCCCAATTTAAGCAACAAAATAAACCGTCAGTTGTCCAAACTCGAACAATTCCCCGCAACGGCGCCAAAAACTTGGTGCAGAAAATTGTAAATCACACTTTTCATAACTCCGCACAACTAACCAGCAAGTGCACTGGGTCATCCAAGTAATACCTTACGTGAGTAAGGGTCGATCCCACGGAGATTGTCGGCTTGAAGCAAGCTATGGTTATTTTGTAAATCTTAGTTAGGAGATTAATGATAAGAGTGATTGTATTTATGAAAATTAAATAACATAAAATAAATGGTACTTGTGATTCAGTAATGAGAAACATGCTGATGTTCCGAAGATGCTCTATCATCTGAATCTCTGCTTTCCTACTGTCTTCTTCTCCAACACGCATGGCTTCCTTCTATGGCAGATTGTATGATCCTCTCGGATGAAAACAAATCCGTATGCACTGTCACCGCACGGCTAATCATCTGTCGGTTCCCGCTAGCATCAGAATACGACCATTGTCCTTTTACACACTGTCACTGCGCCCAACATTCGCAGGTTTGAAGCTCGTCACAGTCATCCCCTTGCAGATCCTACTCAGAATACCAAAAACAAGGTTTAGATTTTTCGGATCTCAGGAATTCTGTCAATTGGTTCTAGTCTCTACCACGAAGGTTCTGATCTCACGGATCAGAGACCCAAGAGATACGCACTCAAGCTGTCGCCCAATGACTACGTTGAGCTCAGATAGAACGGGAGTGGTTGTCAGGCACGCGCTCTTAGGTTTGAGAATAATGATGAGTGTCACGAATCATCATCTTCTCCAGATTGAAGTACGAATGAGTATCTTAGAATAGAATCAAGCGTAACTGGATAAAAAACAGTAGTAATTGCATTAATCCATTGAAAAACAGCAGAGCTCCTTACCCCCACCTATGGGATTTAGAGACTCACGCCGTCAGAAATACAATATGAAGTATAAAAATTTCATGAGGTACTAAATGAATCTCTGAAAGTAGTTTTTATTCTAGACTAGTAACCTAGGGTTACAGAAAATGAGTAACTAAGTGCAGATAGTGCAGAAATCCACTTCTGGGGCCCACTTGGTGTGTGCTTGGGCTGAGCATTGAAGCTTTTTCATGCTTAGGCTGTTCCTAGAGTTAAATGCCAGCTTTGGTGCCAGTTTGGGCGTTTAACTCCAATTCTGGTGCCAGTTTGGGAGTTTTATGCCAGAAATTTTAGGTTGACTTGGAACGCTAGTTTGGGCCATCAAATCTCGGGCAAAATATGGACTATTATATATTTCTGGAAAGCCCAGGATGTCTACTTTCCAACGCAATTAAGAACGCACCAATTGGATTCTGTAGCTCCAGAAAATCCACTTCGAGTGAAGGGAGGTCAGAATCCAACAGCATCTGCAGTTCTTTTTCAGCCTCTGAATCAGATTTTTGCTCAGGTCCCTCAATTTCAGCCAGAAAATACCTGAAATCACAGAAAAACACCCAAAATCATAGTAAAGTCTAGAAATGTGATTTTTGAATAAAAACTAATAAAAACATAATAAAAACTAACTAAAACATACTAAAAACTATGTAAAAACAATGCCAAAAAGGGTATAAATTATCCGCTCATCATGCGCCGTTTACCCTCTTATTGTTCTTACCAAAATTCTTTAGTCAAAGAATCCTTTTTGAGAATTTGCTATTGATTGTGTTGCCTTTCCTTGTGAGTTTTGTATTTCTTTGGATCAGTTGAAAGCTTGTTCGATATTGTATGTTTTGTGAATCCTGTTTGAATTCTCATGCTTTATGTTCCTTTCTTAAAATGAGTGGATTTCCTTTTTAGCGCATCTTAATCTTCTTGAATATTCTTGTGAGGTTGTGATTTTAAGTATACTCTCGGAGTTTTGCTTTGAACCATTTTAAAGAAGTTTTGGATTCCTTTTTTAAGAAATTTTCAAATTAATTTTTCTCTTGCTTAAATGTATCCATAGCCATTCTTATACATTGTTTGTTTGATCAATGATTGATGAGCGGATATTTTATACGCTTTTTGACATCATTTTCATATAGTTTTTAGTACATTTTATTTAGTTTTTATTAAGTTTTTATAGGTTTTAGTGTTAAATTCACATTTTTGGATTCTACCATGAGTTTTTGTGTTTTTTTGCAATTTCAGGTATTTCCTAGTTGAAATTGAGGAGCTGGAGCAAAAGTCTGATTCAGAGATAGAGAAAGCACTGCAGATGCTGTCCGGATCTGACCTGCCTATACTTGAAAGAGCTTTTTTAGAGCTATAGAAGTCCAAATGGAGCGCTCTTAATGGCTATGGAAAGTGGACTTCCAGATCTTTCCAGATATATATAATAGTCTATACTTTGCTTCGGATTAGAAGCCCCAAAACTGGCATCCAACGCCAGCTACCTACCCCCTTCCAGGCGTCCAGTGCCCAAAGAGCAGAGACCAATGTACAAACGCCCAAAGAGGACTCCCTAGATGGCGTTCCATTCCCAAGAGACCTCATAGCACATGGATCTCATCAAAGCTCAGCCCAAATACTCACAAAGTGGGCCCGAGAAGTCAATTTTAGCACTAAATAGACTGTTTTACCCTTACTAGTCATCTGTTTAATATTTAAAGTGTATTTTACATGAGCACATGAGAGAACGCATACTTTACAATCTTATTTTCATTTTACATTGTGTTTTTACTTTAATATGAGTTTCTAAACCTCCTAGGTTGAGGGGAAGAGCCCTGCTGAGTCCTATGAATTAATAAAAGTATTACTGTTTCTCTTCGATCCATGTTTAATTAATTCTAAGATGTATATCCGATCTTCATCATGGTGAATAGGATGATCTGACAAATCAAATCTGTTCGTCATATTAAGACGAACGTGCCTGACAAACACTCGCATCTATTTGGGCTCAGAGTGTGTCTTTTATCGAGCAATGATGAGCCAACAGCTATGTTTATACATCTCTCAGACCGCTAATCCATGACTTCGTTGGGGACTTCTCGAGACATCAGTTCAGCCAATTTCTGGGGAGATTAGGGTTTCTGTGGTAGAGGCTAGAACCCAAGGTGTAGCATTCTCTGATTTGGAAGATCTGACCTTGTCTATGGCGTTTTGAGTAGGATCATTACTGAGAATGAATTGTACGAGCTTCACTCTCAATTAGAATGGATCCGCACTAAACATGGGATTCAGATCTGGAGGAGTATTGGCAGCTGCTCAAACCAGTGTCAATCACATATAGCTTTCCTTTGAAAAAATCTATCATAAGCAAAGAGAGTAGTAATACTGGAGTTAATTCAAAAAGACAAAGCAACTCCAATCCTTTACCTTATCCCTATCACTGATTTCCATTTAATTTATAGAGTATATTTATTAATTATATGTCTTCATAGTTTCATGATCATCATAATTCAACAACCTTCTGATCTGCCTGACTAAGACCTGCAAGATAACCATAGCTTGTTTCAAACCACAATCCTCGTAGGATTGACCCTGACTTGCTCAGGTATTACTTGGATGACCCAGTGCACTTGCTGGTATTGCTGTACGAAAGTTTGGGGATTCGTGCGCACCAATGATAGTTATTAATCAATAATTTTTCATGGTGTCTAAATTTTTTTTATCAATATTGTCCTTGTATTTGTTATTTTATAATTTTTAATTTTGAAAATTAAACTATACCTAAAATTTAATATTTTATATTAACATTACTTATTTATTTATTAAAAAAATTAGGCTTATTGAAAAGTTTCAAGTCAGGTCAGAGTTTACAACAAGCCAGATTTAGTACTCATTAAAAAATCTATATTAGACAACATGTGTAACTTAGATCAATATATTTTGTTGCAGGTGATGAGCGGATAATTTATACGCTTTTTGGCATTGTTTTTAAGTAGTTTTTAGTATGATTTAGTTAGTTTTTAGTATATTTTTATTAGTTTTTAATTCAAAATCACATTTCTGGACTTTACTATGAGTTTGTGTATTTTTCTGGCTGAAATTGAGGGACTTGAGCAAAAATCTGATTCAGAGGCTGAAGAATGACTGTAGATGGTGTTGGATTCTGACCTCCCTGCACTCGAAATAGATTTTATAGAGCTACAAAAACCCAATTGGCGCGCTCTCAATTGCGTTAGAAAGTAGACATCCAGGGCTTTCTAGAAATATATAATAGTCTATACTTTACCCGAGTTTTGATGACGCGAACTGGCGTTCAAACGCCAACTACCTACCCTATTCTGGAGTTAAACGCCAGAAATAGGTTGCAAATCAGAGTTAAACGCCAGAAACAGGCTACAACCTGGCGTTTAACTCCAAAAAGAGTCTCTACACATGAATGATCAATGCTCAGCCCAAGCACACACCAAGTGGGCCCGGAAGTAGATTTCTGCATCAATTACTTATCTTATGTAACCCTAGCTTCTAGTTTAGTACAAAAACTACTTTTAGTGATTTATTTCATAAGGGGGAGATCATATTGTACACGTTTAGGAGGCTGGCCATTCGGCCATGCCTGGACCTTGTTCTTATGTATTTTCAACGGTGGAGTTTCTACACCCCATAGATTAAGATGTGGAGCTCTACTGTTCCTCATGAATTAATGCAAAGTACTATTGTTTTTCTATTCAACTCAAGCCTATTTCTTCTCTAAGATATCCATTCGCACACAGGAACATGATGAATGTGATGATTATGTGACACTTATCACCATTCTCACCTATGAACGCGTGCCTGACAACCACTTCCGTTCTACATGCAAACAAGCTTGAATGTGTATCTCTTAGGTTTCTAATCTAAGATTAAAACCTTCGTGGTATAGACTAGAATTATTGGTGGCCATTCTTGAGATCCGGAAAGTCTAAACCTTGTCTGTGGTATTCCAAGTAGGATCTGGGATGGGATGACTGTGACGAGCTTCAAACTCGCGAGTGTTGGGCATAGTGACAGATGCAAAAGGATCAGTGGATCCTATTCCAACATGATCAAGAACCAACAGCTGATTAGCCATGCGGTGACAGTGTATTTGGACCATTTTCACTGAGAGGACGGACGGTATCCATTGACAACGGTGATCCCCCAACATACAGCTTGCCATGGAAAGGAGTATGAATGATTGGATGAAAACAGTAGGAAATCAGAGATTCAGAATGAACAAAGCATCTCCATACGCTTATCTGAAATTCTCACCAATGAATTACATAAGTATCTCTATCCTATTTTATATTTTATTTATATTTTAATTATCAAAATCTCATAACCATTTGAATCCGCCTGACTGAGATTTACAAGGATGACCATAGCTTGCTTCAAGCCGACAATCTCCGTGGGATCGACCCTTACTCACGTAAGGTTTATTACTCGGACGACCCAGTGCACTTGTTGGTTAGTTGCGTGAAGTTGTGAAGAAGAATTGAGATTATGATAGTGCGTACCAAGTTTTTGGCGCCGTTGAGATCACAATTTCGTGCACCAAGTTTTTGGCGCCGTTGCCGGGGATTGTTCGAATTTGGACAACTGACGGTTCATCTTGTTGCTCATATTAGGTAATTTTTTTAATTTTAAGCTTTTTGTTTTTATTATTTTTATTTTAAAAAATTTTCAAAAAAATAAATTATTCTATGGCTTCAGAATTTTTAAGAATGAATTCTAGAGCTTCATGATGATCTGTTGAAGTCTGACTGGCTGTGAAGCCATGTCTAATCTTTTGGACCGAGGTTTCAACTCATCATCACAAGAGCTTTTTGATTCTCATCAATTCAGCTGTTGTATGCCTGATTTGTATGCTAAAGCTTGGCTGGCCATTGGCCATGTCTAGCGTTTTGGACCGAAGCTTTCACTGAAAGCTTGGCTGGCTAGTAAGCCATGTCTAATTCCTAGACCAGAGCTTTAGACTAACATTGCATGATTCCTAGAATTCTTGTTAAAAATTTTTAATTCCTTTATTTTCCTTTTTCAAATTAATTTTTGAAAAATACCAAAAAATTTAATAAAATCATAAAAACCAAAAATTTGATGTTTCTTGTTTGAGTCTTGTGTCAATTTTTAAGTTTGGTGTCAATTGCATCTTTTTAATTTTCTTTAAATTTTCAAAAACTCATGCATGATGTTCTTCATGATCTTCAAGTTGTTCTTGATGATCTTCTTTGTTTGATCTTTGCATCTTCATGTTTTGTGTCTTTTCTTGTTTTTCATATGCATCTTCAATTTGTTAGTGTCTAAACATTGAAAATTTCTAAGTTTGGTGTCTTGCATGTGTTTCTTTTCTTAAAAATTTTCAAAAATAAGTTCTTGGTGTTCATCTTGACATTCAAAGTGTTCTTGATGTTCATCTTGACATTCAAAGTGTTCTTGCATGCATTGTGTGTTTTGATTCATAATTTTCATGTTTTGAGTCTTATTGTGTTTTTCTCTTTCTTCATTAAAAATTCAAAAATAAAAAAATATCTTTCCCTTATTTACAAATAAATTTTGAAAATTTGGTTTGACTTAGTCAAAAATTTTTTAAAATTTAGTTGTTCTTATGAGTCAAGTCAAATTTTCAATTTAAAAATTCTATCTTTTCAAAACTTTTTCAAAAATCAAATCTTTTTCATTTTTCTTTTTATGATTTTTGAAAATTTTAAAAATGATTTTCAAAATCTTTTTCTTAATTTCATTTCATAATTTCAAAATCTTTGCTAACAATTAATGTGATTGATTCAAAAATTTTAAAGTTTGTTACTTGCCTATTAAGAAAGGTTCAATCTTTAAATTTTAGAACCATATCTTTTAGTTTCTTGTTAGTCAAGTAATCAACTTCAATTTTCAAAATCAAATCTTTTTAAATTCCTTTTTCAAATCTTTTTCAAAATAAATTTCAATCATATCTTTTCAAAACTTAATTTCAAAATCTTTTCTAACTTCTCATCTTTTCAAAATTGATTATCAAATCTTTTTCAATTAACTACTTAACTTTTTGTTTAATTTTTAAAAATTCTTATCTTTTTCAAAATTACCTAGCTACTTTTCTCTCTCTTATTTTTGAGAATCATTAACCTCTTTTTCAAAAATTTCTTTTCGTTAACTAATTATTTTAAATTTCAATTTAATTTTATTTTCCTCCTTAATTTTCGAATACTAACTAATATTTAAAATAAAAATAAAAATATTTTTAGTTTATTTTATTTAATTTTCGAATTCTTCCCCCTCTCATCTCTTTCTATTTATTTATTCATCTACTAACACTTCTCTTCTACTCATAATTCAAACCCATCTTCTTCTCTGTGTTCGAATTTTCCTTTTTCTCCTTCTTCTATTCTTCTCTTTTTATACTCACATAAGGAATCTCTATACTGTGACATAGAGGATTCCATATTTTCTTTTCTGTTCTCTTCTTTTTATATGAGCAGGAACAAGGATAAAGACATTCTTATTGAAGCTGATCCTGAACCTGAAAGGACTCTTAAGAGGAAACTAAGAGAAGCTAAAGCACAACACTCTGGAGAGGACTTGACAGAAATTTTCGAAAAAGAAGAAGACATGGCCGAACCAAATAACAATGCCAACAATGCAAGGAAGATGCTTGGTGACTTCATTGCACCCTCTGCTGACTTCTATGGAAGAAGCATCTCACTTCCTGCAATTGGAACAAACAACTTTGAGCTTAAGCCTCAATTAGTTTCTCTAATGCAGCAGAACTGCAAGTTTCATGGACTTCCAATGGAAGATCCTCATAAGTTTTTAGCTGAATTCTTGCAAATCTGTGACACTGTCAAGACCAATGGAGTTGATCCCGAGGTCTACAGGCTTATGCTTTTCCCTTTTGCTGTAAGAGAAAGAGCTAGAACATGGTTGGATTCACAACCCAAGGATAGCCTGAACTCTTGAGATAAGTTGGTTAGTGCTTTCCTGGCCAAATTCTTTCCACCTCAAAAGATGAGCAAGCTTAGAGTGGAAATCCAAACCTTTAGACAGAAGGAAGGAGAATCCCTCTATGAAGCTTGGGAAAGATATAAGCAACTGATCAAAAGGTGTCCTACTGACATGCTTTCAGAATGGAGCATCATATGTATATTCTATGATGGTCTGTCTGAGTTGTCAAAAATGTCATTGGACCATTCTGCAGGAGGATCTCTTCATCTGAAAACCCCTGCAGAAGCTCAGGAACTCATTAAAATGGTTGCAAATAACCAGTTCGTGTACACCTCTGAGAGGAATCCTGTGAACAATGGGATGCCTCAGAAGAAGGGAGTTCTTGGAATTGATACTCTGAATGCCATATTGGCTCAGAACAAAATATTGACTCCGCAAGTCAATATGATTTCTCAGAGTCTAAATGGATTGCAAGCTGCATTCAACAGTACTAAAGAAGCATCTTTTGAAGAAGAATCTTGTGATCCTGAGAACCCTGCAATGGCAGATGTGAATTACATGGGAGAACCCTATGGAAACACCTATAATCCTTCATGGAGAAATCATCCAAATTTCTCATGGAAGGATCAACAGAAGCCTAAACAACGCTTCAATAATAATGGTGGAAGAAATAGGTTTAGCAATAGCAAGCCTTTTCCATCATCTTCTCAGCAACAGATAGAGAATTCTGAACAGAGCCATTCTGGCCTGGCTAACATGGTCTCTGATCTATCCAAAGCCACACTAAGTTTCATGAATAAAACAAGGTCCTCCATTAGAAATTTGGAGGAACAAGTGGGTCAGCTGAGTAAGAAGATTACTGAAACTCCTCCCAGTACTCTCCCAAGCAATACAGAAAAAAACCCCAAGAGAGAGTGTAAGGCCATAACCATGACCAATATGGCCAAACCTGGAGGTAGTTTGGAGGACGTGAATCCCAGTGAAAAAAGCCTCATGGGACGTCCTCTAGACAGAAAGGAGTTTCCCTTTGAGGAACCAAAGGAATCTGAGGCTCATACAGAGACCATAGAGATTCCATTGAACTTCTTTTTGCCATTCATGAGCTCGAATGAATATTCTTCCTCTGAAGAGGATGAAGACATCACTGAAGAGAAAGTAGCTAAATATCTAGGAGCAATCATGAAGCTGAATGCCAAGTTATTTGGTAATGAGACTTGAGAAGATGAACCCCCCTTGTTCACCAATGAACTGAGTGCATTAATGAGGCAGACATTACCTCAGAAGAAACCAGATCCCGAAAAATTCTTCATACCTTGTACCATAGGCACCATAACCTTTGAGAAGGCTCTCTGTGACCTGGGGTCAGGGATAAACCTCATGCCACTCTCTGTAATGGAGAAACTGGGAATCTTTGAGGTACAAGATGCAAGAATCTCACTAGAGATGGCAGATAAATCAATGAAACAGGCTTATGGACTAGTAGAGCACATGCTAGTGAAGGTTGAAGGCCTTTACATCCCTGCTGATTTCATAATCCTAGACACTGGGAAGGATGAGGATGAATCTATCATCCTTTGCAGATCCTTCCTGGCCACAGCAAAAACTGTGATTGATGTTGACAGAGGAGAGTTGGTCTTTCAGTTGAATGAGGACTACCTTGCATTTAAGACTCAAGGTTCTCCTCCTGTAACCATAGAGAGGAAGCATGAAAAGCTTCTCTCAGTACAGAGTCAAACAAAACCTCCACATTTAAACTCTAAGTTTGGTGTTGGGAGGCCACAACCAAACTCTAAGTTTGGTGTTGAGAGGCCACAACACTGCTCTGATTATCTTTGAGGCTCCATGAGAGCTCACTATCAAGCTATTGACATTAAAGAAGCGCTTGTTGGGAGGCAACCCAATGCTATTTAATTATATCTATTTATTTTCCATTGCTATTTTATGTTTTCTTTAGGTTGATGATCATGTGAAGTCACAAAAATAACTGAAAAATCAAAAACAGAATGAAAAATAGCTCACCCTGGAGGAAGAGCTTACTGGCGTTTAAACGCCAGTAAGAGTAGAAGAATGGGCGTTAAACGCCCAGTCTGGCACCATTCTGGGCATTTAATACCAGAAACAGGCACCAGACTGGGAGAAAAGCTGGCGTTAAATGCCAGAAACAAGTAGCAACCTGGCTTTTAACGCCAGAATTGCACTCTAAGGGCGTTTTGCACGCCTAAATGGAGCAGGGATGCTAAGTCCTTGACCCCTCAAGATCTGTGGACCCCACAGGATCCCCACCTACCTCACCTCTTCTTCTCTCCTCTTCACACTCTTTCATAACACTCTTCCCCAAATACCCTTCACCAATCACCTTCATATCTCTTCCCCAAAAACTCTTCACCACTCACATCCATCCACTCTTCCCCAAAAACCTCACCTACCTCCAAATTCAAAAATCCTTTCCCTCCCAAACCGAACCCTAATACACGAAACCTAACCCTTCCCCCACCCTATATAACCCCTCAACACTACCTCATTTTCACACATTACAAATACTTCTTCCCCCCTTGGCCGAATACACTCTTCCCCTCCATCTCCTCTATTTTCTTCTTCTTCTACTATTTTCCTTCTTCTTTTTCTCGAGGACGAGCAAACATTTTAAGTTTGGTGTGGTAAAAGCGTTGCTTTTTATTTTTCCATAACCATTAATGGCACCTAAGGCCAGAGAAACCTCAAGAAAGAGGAAAGAGAAGGCAATTGCTTCCACCTTTGAGTCATGGAGGATGGAGAGATTCATCTCACAAGACCATCACTAAGAAAAGAGGATGGAGCAAACAAGAGAGCCCACTCATGGACCTCAACAAGAGCATGAGGAAATTCCTCATCATGAAATCCCTGAGATGCCTCAAGGGATGCACTTTCCTCCACAAAACTATTGGGAGCAAATTAACACCTCCCTAGAAGAATTAAGTTTCAACATGGGACAACCAAGGATGGAGCACTAAGAGCACTCCATCATTCTCCATGAGATTAGAGAAGATCAAAGAGCTATGAGGGAAGAGCAACAAAGGCAAGGAAGAGACATAGAGGAGCTCAAGAACACCATTGGTTCTTCAAGAGGAAGAAGACGCCACCCTCACTAAGGTGGACCCGTTCCTTAATCTCCTTCTCTATTTAATTTTTCTGTTTTTGTTCTCTATGCTTTATTTTTATTTATGTTTGTGTCTTATTACATGATCATTAGTGTCTAGTGTCTATGCCTTAAAGCTATGAGTGTCCTATGAATCCATCACCTCTCTTAAATAAAAAATGTTCTAAAAACAAAAAGAACAAGAAGTACATGATTTCGAATTCATCCTTGAAATTAGTTTAATTATATTGATGTGGTGACAATACTTTTTGTTTTCTGAATGAATGCTTGAACAGTGTATATTTTTGATATTGTTGTTCATGAATGTTAAAACTGTTGGCTCTTGAAAGAATAATGAAAAAGGAGAACTGTTATTGATGATCTGAAAAATCATAAAATTGATTCTTGAAGCAAGAAAAATCAGTGAATACAAGGCTTGCGAAAAAAAAGGAAGAAAAAGAGAAAGCAAGCAGAAAAAGCCAAAAGCTCTTTGAACCAAAAGGCAAGAGCAAAAAGCCAATAACCCTTTAAACTAAAAGGCAAGGGTAAAAAGGATCCAAGGCTTTGAGCATTAGTGGATAAGAGGGCCCAAAGGAATAAAATCCTGGCCTAAGCAGCTAAACTAAGCTGTCCCTAACCATGTGCTTGTGGCGTGAAGGTGTCAAGTGAAAAGCTTGAGACTGAGCAGTTAAAGTCGAGGTCCAAAGCAAAAAAAAAAGAGTGTGCTTAAGAACCCTGGACATCTCTAATTGGGGACTTTAGCAAAGCTGAGTCACAATCTGAAAAAGTTCACCCAGTTATGTGTCTGTGGCAATTATGTATCCGGTGGTAATACTGGAAAACAAAGTGCTTAGGGCCACGGCCAAGACTCATAAAGTAGCTGTGTTCAAGAATCAACATACTGAACTAGGATAATCAATAACACTATCTAAATTCTAAGTTCTTATAGATGCCAATCATTCTGAACTTTAAAGGATAAAGTGAGATGCCAAAACTGTTCAGAGGCAAAAAGTTACTAGTCCCGCTCATCTAATTGGAGCTAAGTTTCATTGATATTTTGGAATTTATAGTACATTCTCTTCTTTTCATTCTATTTGATTTTCAGTTGCTTGGGGACAAGCAACAATTTAAGTTTGGTGTTGTGATTAGCGAATAATTTATACGCTTTTTGGCGTTGTTTTTAAGTAGTTTTTAGTATGATTTAGTTAGTTTTTAGTATATTTTTATTAGTTTTTAATTAAAAATCACAATTATAGACTTTACTATGAGTTTGTGTGTTTTTCTGTGATTTCAGGTATTTTCTGACTGAAATTGAGGGACTTGAGCAAAAATCTGATTGAGAGGCTGAAGAAGGACTGCAGATGCTGTTGGATTCTGACCTCCCTGCACTCAAAATGGATTTTCTGGAGCTACAGAAACCCAATTGGCACGCCCTCAATTGACAACGCAAACTGGTGTTCAAACGCCAACTCCCTGCCCTATTCTGAAGTTAAACGCCAGAAATAGGTTGCAAATCAGAGTTAAACACCAAAAATAGGCTACAACCTGGCGTTTAACTCCAAAAAGAGTCTCTACAAATGAAAGCTCAATGCTCAGCCCAAGCACACACCAAGTGGGCCCGGAAGTGGATTTCTGCATCAATTACTTATCTTATGTAACCCTAGCTACTAGCTTAGTATAAAAACTACTTTTAGTGATTTATTTGATGCGAGGGAGATCATATTGTACACGTTTAGGGGGCTGGCCATTCGGCCATGCCTGGACCTTGTTCTTATGTATTTTCAATGGTGGAGTTTCTACACCGATAGATTAAGGTGTGGAGCTCTGCTGTTCCTCATGAATTAATGCAAAGTACTATTATTTTTCTATTCAACTCAAGCCTATTTCTTCTCTAAGATATCCATTCGCACAAGAACATGACGAATGTGATGATTATGTGACACTCATCACCATTCTCACCTATGAACGCGTGCCTGACAACCACTTCCGTTCTACATGCAAACAAGCTTGAATGTGTATCTTTTGGGTTTCTAATCTAAGATTAAAACCTTCGTGGTATAGGCTAGAATTATTGGTGGCCATTCTTGAGATCCAGAAAGTATAAACCTTGTCTGTGGTATTCCGAGTAGCATCTGGGATGGGATGACTGTGACGAGCTTCAAACTCGCGAGTGTTGGGCGTAGTGACAGACGCAAAATGATCAATGGATCCTATTCCAACATGATCGAGAACCAACAACTGAATAGCCGTACGGTAACAGCGCATTTGGACCATTTTCACTGAGAGGACGGACGGTAGCCATTGACAACAGTGATCCTCCAACATACAGCTTGCCATGGAAAGGAGTATGAATGATTGGATGAAGGCAGTAGGAAAGCAGCGATTCAGAAGGAACAAAGCATCTCCATACACTTATCTGAAATTCTCACCAATGAATTACATAAGTATCTCTATCCTATTTTATATTTTATTTATATTTTAATTATCAAAATCCCATAACCATTTGAATCCGCCTGACTGAGATTTACAAGGATGACCATAGCTTGCTTCAAGCCAACAATCTTCGTGGGATCGACCGTTACTCATGTAAGGTTTATTACTTGGATGACCCAGTGCACTTGCTGGTTAGTTGTGCGAAGTTGTGAAGAAGAATTGAGATTATGATAGTGCGTACCAAGTTTTTGGCGCCGTTGAGATCACAATTTCGTGCACCAGCAGGCTTGGCCTGATAAAGATAAAATCTGACCTGGTCTAACCTGTTTTTATCTCCAGTAATAAATTGAGATAGCACATGAGAGAACACGTGCAGTTAGTCAACGTTAAAAATAATTAGAAAAATTCAATTAAATTGATAGGTGTAATTTGATACAAGTTGCATATATATATGTTCCGAGGGTTACCTGAAACTGAAGGTCGATCTCGGACAAGATCTGCTGTGGTGGCCGGAGCTGTCGTGTCCGACCTGTTGGATCTGATGGAGCTGGAGATGCTACTGATCCTTCGTCACCGGAGGGTGGTGGTACCTGCAAGAGACTCCGATGCTTAAGTTAGCATGGGCTTTAAGCAGGTTTTTAGTAGAATCAGAGTATGAGTTATACCTGGGTGCTCTAGTGTATTTATAATGATGAGGAGTGACCTTTCTAGAGATAAGATAGTTATCTTATCTTATCTTATCTTTGAGTGAGGTCGTCTTATCTTCAAGGGAACCACCCTTAAGCTAAAGGTTCCGTTCACGGATTAAGTAATTGAATATATGATCTTTCTGATTCCGATAAACCGCATACGATATCAATGAAGGCAAGGAAAAGGAAGAGGGCGGTTTTGTAGCGGAGGTCCTACGATAGCTGCTGCTTCAGCCAGGTCAGATTGCGGGTGTGGGGGGATGAACTGCTTAATGATGTAAAATGCGCAATGGTTGAGCGATGGAGGAGAGCAAAGCTACCTTGAGGTTGGTAGCTGATGAAAGCCTTTAGGTGGAAGTGCTCATAGCCTTAAGTTAAGGAAATATTACAAAAAAAATAAGGGTTGACCAAATAATGCGCTGAAAAGATGCCTTAGCTTCAAGGCGAAGTTTGTCGTAGACAAAGGATTGCTTTCTATACAATCAATTCTATTTTTTACCTTTTCCCTCATTCTTTCCCGCCACAACCACCAACGGCAATCAAGCCAGCCAAGCCCAGGTAGCACTTCACCTTCTCTCCCCCCTCCATGCCCACACTATCTCCATCGATTTAACTGCCATCTTTTGAGGGGTCTCATGTTTGTTAACTCCAGCTCCGAGTTAGAGAGGGCATCCATAATGCGCTTGTAGGGTTCGCTAAAGAGCGTAGCACATTCAACTTCTCTTACATAGTTCTGTAGACTTGGGCTGCCTTTGGAATGGGGTCGTGTTCCTCTGTTTGGGCCCTATTTAGGCTTTTCCTGGCGATTTGGCCGAGCTCTTTGAGAAGAGGTCGGTAATGAGCTAACCTTCCAAGAGGTCGGACATGGGCCAACCTTCTAAGAGGTCGGCCAACCCGGTTCATTACAGCTCGAACCAATGTATGAACAATATATATATATATATATATATATATATATATATATATATATATATATATATATATATATATATCAACTTGTATCAAATTGAATAACTTCAACTAATACTAATTCACAAGAAAATCAAGATCAATTTTCTTTAGTTCCTCTTATTTTCTCTTTCTATTCTTCTCTTATTTCTTTTTCATTTCTTAAAGAGTCTAATACCTTATTAAAAAAATTAAAATAAGATAAATAAAAGGAATTATACAATACAAACTCAAAAAAAAATTTACTTGTATGAAGGAATATGTTAGAGATATAATTACATATATCTTCTATTATTAGTTTAAATTTAAAAAAAAAGTGATTTTATGACAGATTGAAATTAGAAACACATAATTAATCATAATTTGCGTAAAATTTTGAAAGTTGTAGAACCGTCCCCTAAAATTATACTCTTTTGGAGCTGGTTAGAACTTAGAACCATAATGTTATATCGAACGTGATATCTTGAGTACTATAAGTGAGAATTTAAACAAACAGTTACACTACACATCCAAGTCTTTTTGTTAAGTTGGTAAAATCTAACAAAAACCACTCACACAATATGCGCGTGAATTATGCACTTCTTTTCTTCACGTATTTTTTCCTTATTGTTGCTCTTTTATTGTTGATGTTGCACTTTTTTCTTTATTTCTTCTCCTTCTTCATGTAATTATTGTAGCATTTTTTATTTCTTTTTTTGTTTGATTTCTTCTTCTTTTTTTCCTCATTTTTGTTCTTGTTAGGAGGGTAAAACTATAACACCCTTGCTACCAGAATGTTACGCTTTCGGTTGCGCCACTCTGATAATAAAGTTATTACAGTAATTTATCTATATATATTTATATAAAGTAGAAGCCTTTATATACAAATATTAGTGACTTTTCTTTGAAAAGCAATATGTTTTCTTTAAACCAAATTACACAAATATACACACATACATTCAAATAATCACAACATTTAATGGTGCTTGGATTCCTATTGCTGTGTCTAAAAAGGGACCAAGGATTTCTCATCTAATATTTACGGATGACCTTTTTCTTTTTTGCAAAGCTACAAGAAGTCAGATGGAAACGGTTATGGAAGCTCTCAATATTTTCATTAAGGCTTCAGGGCTTAAAGTTAATATTGCTAAATCAAAAGCACAGTGCTCTAAGAATATATTTTAGAGGAGGAAAAATGTTTTATCCAGGATATCTAATTTCACTTTACTCAGAACTTGGGAAAGTACTTGGGAGTTAACATCTCGCATGACAGGGCAGCAAGGAGAACTATTCAGGAAGTTTTGTAAAAAATTCAGAGTAGACTGGCTAGCTGGAAAGGACGACTGCTCAACAAGGCTAGAAGGCTTTGCCTTATTAAATCAGTTTTGTCCTCCATTCCGATTTATCAGATGTAGGTGTCTCTTTTTCCTACATATGCTTGTAATAAAATTAATTTATTTTTGAGACAATTCTTGTGGAGCGGGGAAACTAATGAAAGAGGCTTATCTCTTGTGAACTGGGACAGCGTGGTAGCTCCTAAGAAGTTGGGTTTCCTTGGCATCAGAGACTCTAAATGTGCTAATATAGCATTGCTTGGAAAATTGATTTGGCATATTCTGCATTTTAAAGATAAACTATGGGTACAACTCTTAACATCCAAATATCTAAGAGATTTTTGAAGCTTAGAAAATTCTAAGAATGCCTCTAATGTTTGAAGTAGCATCATCAAAGCTTATAATATTTTGAAAGATAGCCTTGTCTGGTGTTCAATAGATGACCATCAATCTTTATGGAATAACACTTGGAACTCGATTGGTTAGTTGGGTGAATCCCATACTTATTTGAGTTAGCTTGAATTTGTTTCGACCTAGTGCGTCGTTTACACTCTTATTCTTCTTACCAGAATTCTTTAGTCAAAGATTCCTTTTTGAGAATTTTCTATTGTTGTGTTATCTTTCTTTGTGAGTTTTGTATTTCTTTGAATAAGTTGAAAGCTTGTTCGATATTGTATATTTTATGAATCCTGTTTGAATTCTCATTATTTATGTTCCTTTCTTAAAATGAGTTGATTTCCTTTTTAGCGCATCTTAATCTTCTTGAATATTCTTGTGAGGTTGTGATTTCCAGTATACTCTCGGAGTTTTGATTTGAACCTTTTTAAAGAAGTTTTGGATTCCTTTGTTAAGAAATTTTCAAATTAATTTTTCTCTTGCTTAAATGTATCCATAGCCATTCATATACATTGTTTTTTTTTATCAAAGATTGATAAGCGGATATTTTATATGCTTTTTGGCATCATTTTCGTATAGTTTTTAGTATATTTTATTTAGTTTTATTAAGTTTTTATAGGTTTTAGTGTTAAATTCACATTTTTGGATTCTACTATGTGTTTTTGTGTTTTTGGAAAATTTCAAATATTTTCTGGCTGAAATTGAAGAGCTGGAGCAAAAGTTAGATTCAGAGACAAAGAAAGCACTGCAGATGCTGTCCAGATCTGACCTGCCTGCACTTGGAAGAGCTTTTCTGGAGCTATAGAAGTCCCAATGGAGCTCTCTCAATGGCTATGGAAAGCTGAATTCCAGAGCTTTCTAGAAATATATAATAGTCCATACTTTGCTTCGGATTAGAAGGCCCAAAACTGGCGTCTAATGCCAGCTTCCTGCCCCCTTCCAGGCGTCCAATGCCCAAAAGAGCAGAGACAAATTTACAAACGCCCAAAGAGGACCCCCTAGCTGGCGTTCCACACCCAGAGACCTCATAGCACGTGGATCTCATCAAAGCTCAGCCCAAACACTCACCAAGTGGGCCGTAAAAGTAAATTTTAGCACTAGATAGACTATTTTACCCTTACTAGTCATTTGTTTAGTATTTAAGGGATTATGTATATGTAATTCAGACCTTTTCTTCGATCTTCACCCATCATACATGTTTACCATTGTATTTTCCTTTCAGTATGAGTTTCTAAACCTTCTAGGTTGAGGGGAGGAGCCCTGTTGAGTCCTTTGAATTAATAAAAGTATTATTGTTTCTCTTTGATCCGTGTTTGATTAATTCTAAGATGTATATTCATTCTTCATGAATATGAATGCATTGAACTGGCACAAGGTTATCACATTCTACATGGGTTTAGAGTGTGTCTTTCATCGGACAATGATGAACCACCAGCTTGAATATACGTCTCTTAGATAGCTAATCCACGACTTCGTTTGGGACTTTTCGAGACATCAGTTAAGCCGATTTCCGGGAAAATTTGGGTCTCTGTGGTAGAGGCTAGAACCCAAGGTGCAGCATTCTCTGATTCGGAAGATCTAACCTTATCTGTGGCATTTTGAGTAGGATCATTAAGGAGAATGAACTGTACAAGCTTCACCCTCAATCTGAATGGATTTGCACTAAACCTGGGGTTCAGATCTGGACCAGTGTCAATCACATACAGCCTGCCATTGAAGAAATCACTCACAAGCAAAGAGGGCAGTAATACCAAAGTTAATTCAGAAAGGAAAAGCAACTCCAATCCTTCAACATATCCTTATTATTGATTCCTTTTTATTTACAGAATATTACATATGATATTCCTTTAATGCAAATTTGACAACTCTTCCAACAACCTTCTGATCTGCCTGACTAAGACCTGCAAGATAACCATAACTTGCTTCAAGCCAACAATCCTCATGGGATCGACCCTGACTCGCTCAGGTATTACTTGGACGACCCAATGCACTTGTTGGTATAATAGTACGAAGGTGTGGGGATTCATGCTACCAAGTTTTGGTGCCATTGCCGGGGATTGTTGAGTTTGGACAAACTGACAGATTGTCTTGCTCCCTAGATCAGGTAATTTATTTTATTTTATTTGAGTCTTTTAATTCTATTTTCTTCTTCTTCAATTTTCAAAAAAAATTAGAAACTTTTTCAAAAATATTTTTCTTTTCTTTGTTCAATTTTTGTTCTTGTTGAGTCTTGTATTTTTATTTTTTCCTTCTCTATTTTTTCGAAAATTAAAAAAAAAAGGCTTTTCAAAATTATTTTTATCTTTGTTCTTAGTTTGAGTCTTTATGTTTATGTTCTTGGTAAATTTTCATTTTTTTGAGTCTTTGTTTTTATTAATTACATCAATTTTCAAATTTTTGGTATCTTCCTTTCAAAATTTTTTCAAAAATAGTTTTTCTTTGGTTAAATCTTGTGTCAATTCTTTAAGTTTGGTGTCTTCTAGTTATTTTTATTTCAATTTTTGAAAATATATGTTTGATTTTCTAAAAATTTTACGTTTAGTGTTCTTTGTATGTTCTTGTGTTCTTTAAGCTTCTTGAGTTTTGTTCTTTGTATTCTTGTTAGTCTTCAAGGTGTTCTTAAGTTTTTTTGTATTTTGATTTTAAAATTTTTAAATTTGGTGTCCCTTTGTGTTTCTCTCCAAAATTTTCGAAAATTAGGGGTGCTAGATTTAAAAAAAAACATCTTTTCTATCTTAAAATTAATTTAATTTTCGAAAATTCTTAATAAAAATTCAGAATTTAATTTCAAAATTTTTATTTTATCTTATCTTAGCTTTAAATTTTAAAAATCAAATCATTTTAAAATCATATCTTTTTCAAAAATCATATCCTTTTCAAAATCTTATCTTTTCTTATTTCAAATTTCAAATTTCAAAATTCAATTTTCAAAATTTCAAAATTCAAAATTCAAAATTTAATTTTCAAATTTCAATTTTTAATTTCAAATCTTTTTAATTTTAAAACTTATTTTTTCTTAACTTTCTTATCTTATCTTATCTTACCTAACTTATCTTAACTTTTCTATCTTATCTTTTTTCCTTTTAAATTTTAAAATTAAATCTTTTTCAAATCTTTTTAATTTCTTATCTTATCTTTTTCTAATTTCAAATTTTAAAATCAAATCTTTTCTTATCTTGTCTCTTATCTTATTTTAAATTCAAATCTTTTCTTAATTAATATCTTATCTTCTCTCTCTTCTTTTCAAAACTTCCTAACTAACTCTCTTCTCTCTTAATTTTTAAAAACGTTTTCTTCTTCTCTCTCTTCTATTTTCAAAAATTTAATATTTAAATTTTAAATCTTTTAAATTAATTAACCTTAATTTTTGAAAATTAATTAATAAATAAAATAAAAAAAAAATATTTTAATTCTTATTTGTCTTTTCTATTTCAAATTCTTCTCTTCTTTACTTCTAATTATTCGAATTACTTCTCCTTTCTCATCTCCCATCTTCACTTTTCTGTTTTCTTCTTTCTTTATATCTCACAGGAATTCCTTTGTTCTTGAACATAAAACTCCCATTTGGCTTCTATTTTGTCGTCTTTCTTCTTTTCTTGTTTATGACCAGGAACATGGATAAAGAACCTCTCTTGACTCCTAATCCTGAACCTGAGAGGACTTTAAGGAGGAGCCTCTTGCATTAAATTAAAGCACAACACTCCGAAAAAAATCTTTTAGAAAATTTTGAAAAAGAAACTGAGACATGGCCGAACCTGAAGGAAGGGCAAGAAAGGTTCTTGGTGACTACACTCCTGATTTCTATGGAGAAAGTATTAATGTGCCTCCTATCAGAGCAAGAAGCTTTGAGATCAACCCATAACTGATCGCCCTAGTGCTGCAGAAGTTCCAATTTTACGGACACCCACAGGAAGACCCCAATAAATTTATCTCTGACTTCTAACTATTCTATGATACTGCAGACACCAATGGAGTGGAACCTGAATTTTACAAGCTAAAAATGTTCCCATTTGCTCTGAGAGATTGAGCAAAAGATTGGTGGCACATTTTACCCAAAGGAAGTGTGAACACCTGGGATAAGGTTGTTAACAAATTCCTGAATAAGTTTTTCCTTTACAGAGATTAGCTAAGTTAGCAACAGATGTTCAGAACCCACTTAGGATAGAAGTTCTAAATATGGAGCATGTAGCTACACTCCCTACTGAGGTTTATATTGCTTCCAGTAACATGAGTGGTAACTACCCTCAAGGAGACATTCTCACCCATGACCGGTGGATACCTGAGCAGATTAATATTCCTCTTACTAAGTTATTTGAGGAGGTGCATCCCTAAAGGACCCTCACAGAAAGCCTAATGTTCTCTGCAAAGGAGACCTTGGAAGAAGGTGAGACAGTAGTCTTCACCAAAGGGGCCAAACCTCAGATGTTTGCTATTGAGGGGCCGAAGACAATCACGAACCAGAAGGATTCTGAGAATGCCATTGAGCACGCCCCTACAGAAGAGAAGGAACCTCAAGTTGATTCTTCTCTGGGTGTGCAAGAGGAGCCTGTGATTCCCACAGAGCACGCCCTTGCAGAGGTGAAAGAGCCTCAAGAGCTACCTTTCCTTGGCATGCAGAAAAAACTGGCAGATGAGCAGTTAGCTCATTTCCCAGTAGCCCTTAAGGAGCTGCAAGTCAATATCTCTTTTACAGAGGTATTGAAAAAAAAGACCCCTTATACGGCCTGTCTAAAAGACATTCCTTTTGAAAAGATGGACCTAAGGGAAGATGAAACAGAGATACTTACTAAGAAGTACAGTATCCTAATTCAGCATGAGCTACCAAGGAAGATGCCAGATCTATGGAAGTTTTAGATCCTATGAACTACTGGAAAGAAAATTTTTGACAAAGCCCTATATGATCTTGGCTTAAGTTTAAATCTGATATCTTCCACTGAGGCAGAGGCCGAGTCTAGAGAGACTGGGAAGGCATTGAACGCCAATGAGGAAGCCCTCACTGGGCATTCAACGCCCATAATGGCAGCAAGCCTGGCGCTGAACGCCAGTGAGGAAGACCTCACTGGGTGTTCAATGCCCTAAGATACAAGATTTTTGGCGTTGAATGCCAGTGAGGAACCCCTCACTGGGCGTTCAACGCCCAACCATGCAGCCATTCTGGCACTGAATGCCAGTGAGGAACTCCTCACTAGGCGTTTAACGCCCACACACCCAGGGAAGCTGGCGTTGAATGCCAGCAAGGACATTCCTACTGGGCGTTCAATGCCCAAAAAGACAGAGGGACTGACGTTTAATGCCAATAAGGGTGCACAGCAAGGGCGTTCAATGCCCAAAGAGCTAATAGAGCTGGCATTGAACGCCAGTCAAAGCACACCCTTTGAGTACCTAAATCCCACTCAAGAACCCTCTATCTCAGAACCAAAGGAAACCATAAAGACCAATGAGGTTCATTTGAATGCACTCCTGTAGTGCATAAGTTCTGATGAACACTCATCCTCTAATGGGGATGAGGAGACTAGGGAAGAGCAAGTTGCTCGGTTCCTAGGAGCTCTCATGAAGCTGAATGCTAAAGTTTTTGGTACAAAGCTTATGGAGGAAGAACCTCCATTGCTTTCCAAAGAACTCAGTACTTTGGTTCAGCAAGAGCTACCTCATAAGCTTCCAGATCCAGGACACTTTCTAATCCCTTACACTATAGGCACCATGACCTTTGAGAAGGCTCTGTGTGACCTAGGGTCATGTATAAACCTCATGCCACTCTCTATAATGGAGAAGCTGGAAATCCAATAGGCACAAGAAGCAAGGATTACCTTGGAGACTAGTTCTTCCTCTTGAATATCCTTTGGAGTGCTTGAGCTCCTCTATGGCTCTTCCTTGCCTTTGTTACTCTTCCCTCATGGCTCTTTGATCTTCTCTGATTTCGTGGAGGATGATGGAGTGCTCTTGTTGAGGTCTATGAGTGGGCTCTCTTTTTTGCTCCATCCTCTTTCTAGTGATGGGATTTTGAGATGAATCTCTCCATCTCCCTGACTCGGAGTTGGAAGCAACTGCCTTCCCTTTCCTCTTCCTAGAGGTTTCTCCGGCCTTAGGTGCCATTAATGGTTATGAAAAAACAAAGAGCAGAGCAGTTTTCCACACCAAACTTAAAAGATTTGCTTGTCCTCGAGCAAAATAAGATAGAAGAAAGTAGAAGAAAAAAGATGCAATTAATTTTTTTTAAAACTTATTACTTTATACAAGAAAAATTAAAAAGAGTTGAAAAGAATTTGAAAAGATATGTAAGTTTTGAAAACGTTTTGGAAGGAATTGAAAAGAATAAAAAAAATTAAAAAGAATTGGAAAGATTATTAATATTTGAAAATAGAAATTGAAAGATGAACGTTTAAAATATGTTTGATGCAAAAATTATGAATTAAAACATGAAAAATTGAAAAAAAATCGAATTGGAAACAAAATTACCTCCCTTGTGTCATCCTGGCGTTAAACGCCCAGAATGCTATCCATTCTGGCATTTAACGCCCACTTGACTATCTATTTAGGCGTTTAACGCCCAGCCAGATACCCTGGCTGGCGTTAAATGCCAGGAATCTTTCTTTACTGGGCATTTTTCTGAACGCCCATAATGCTGCCGTTTCTGGCATTAAACGCCCAGAATGCGCTGGGCGTTTAATGCCTAGAATGCTGCCTGCATGGGCGTTAAGCGCCCATTCTGCTATCCTTACTGGTGTTTAAACGCCAGTAAGCCTGTTCTCCAGGGTGTGTTGTTTTTTATGCTGTTTTTGATTTCGCTTTAATTCTGCAGCTGTTTTTATAATTCCACATGATCATCAACCTAAAGAAAACATAACATGGCAATGGAAAATAAATGTCTATAAAAAAAATAAATATAGTTAAATAACATTGGGTTGCCTCCCAATAAGCACTTCTTTAATGTCAATAGCTTGACAGTGAGCTCTTAGAGAGCTTCACAGAGACTCAGAGCTTAATGGTGGCCTCCCAACACCAAACTTAGAAGTTGAGTGTGGGGGCTCTGATTGACTCTGTATTGAGAGAAGCTTTTCAAGCTTAATCTCCATGGTTACAAAAGAAGATCCTTGAGCCTTAAACACAAGGTTGTCCTCATTCAATTGAAGGACTAACTCTCTGATGACTTGCATCATTTACCCTTTTTACCTATGCAAAAGGACCATAAAAAGAGCACATATTCATTGTTTCAAGCAATTTCATGAACTAAATGATAAATATTATGGTACATTGCTTTGAAATGGGTTTGTGTTGAATTTTGTAGGAAATGATAGAAAAAGAAGAAATAAAGAACTAATAGAGGAAGTGATGAGCGGATAATTTATACGCTTTTTGGCATTATTTTTAGGTAGTTTTTAATATGTTTTAGTCACTTTTTATTATATTTTTATTAGTTTTTAAATAAAAATCACATTTCTGGACTTTACTATGAGTTTGTGTGTTTTTCTGTGATTTCAGGTAATTTCTGGCTAAAATTGAGGGAGCTGAGCAAAAAATCTGATTCAGGCTGAAAAAGGACTGCAGATGCTGTTGAATTCTGACCTCCCTGCACTCAAAATGGATTTTCTGGAGCTACAGGGGTCCAAATGGCGCGTTCTAAATTGCGTTGGAAAGTAGACATCCAGGGCTTTCCAGCAATATATAATAGTTCATACTTTACGCAAGGATAAATGACGTAAACTGGCGTTCAACGCCAGTTCCATGTTGCAGTCTGGCGTTAAACGCCAGAAACACGTTACAAATTGGAGTTAAACGCCAAAAACAGGTTATAACCTGGCGTTTAACTCTAGAAACAGCCTAGGCACGTGTAAAGCTTAAGTCTCAGCCCCAGCACACACCAAGTGGGCCCCAGAAGTGGATTTCTGCACCATCTATCTTAGTTTACTCATTTTCTGTAAACCTAGGTTACTAGTTTAGTATTTAAACAACTTTTAGAGATTTATTTTGTACCTCATGATATTTTAGATCTGAAATTTGTACTCTTTGATGGCATGAGTCTCTAAACTCCATTGTTGGGGGTGAGGAGCTCTGCTGTGTCTCGATGAATTAATGCAATTATTTCTGTTTTCTATTCAAACACGCTTGTTTCTATCTAAGATGTTCATTCGCACTTCAATATGATGGAGGTAATGATCCGTGACACTCATCACCATTCTCAACCTATGAATGCGTGCCTGACAACCACCTCCGTTCTACCTTCGATTGAATGAGTATCTCTTGGATTCCTTAATCAGAATCTTCGTGGTATAAGCTAGAATCCATTGGCAGCATTCTTGAGAATCCGGAAAGTCTAAACCATGTCTGTGGTATTCCGAGTAGGATTCAGGGATTGAATGACTGTGAAGAGCTTCAAACTCACAAGGGTTGGGCGTAGTGACAGACGCAAAAGGATCAATGGATCCTATTCCAGCATGAGTGACAACCGACAGATGATTAGCCGTGCGGTGACAGCGCACCTGAACCATTTTCACTGAGAGGATAGATGGTAGCCATTGACAACGGTGATCCACCAACACACAGCTTGCCATAGGAAGAACCTTGCGTGCGTGAAGAAGAAGACAGGGAGAAAGCAGAGATTCAGAAGACAAAGCATCTCCAAAACTCCAACATATTCTCCATTACTGCATAACAAGTATTTAATTCATGCTCTTTTATTTTTCGCAATCCAAACTGATAATTATAATTGATATCCTGACTAAGAATTACAAAATAACCATAGATTGCTTCAAGCCAACAATCTCCGTGGGATTCGACCCTTACTCACGTAAGGTATTACTTGGACGACCCAGTGCACTTGCTGGTTAGTGGTATGAGTTGTGAAAAGTGTGATTTACAATTCGTGCTCCAAGTTTTTGGCGCCGTTGCCGGGGATTGTTCGAGTTTGGACAACTGACGGTTTATTTTGTTGCTTAGATTAGGAAAAATTTTTCTTTTTGGTTTAGAGTCTTCTATTATTGTTTTTTGTTGAAATTTATTTTTTAAATCCTTATTTTTTCTTTTTAAATTTTTCGAAAATTTTATAAACTGATAATTGAGTTTTTCTGTTTGAGTTTAGTTCCATATTTTAAGTTTGGTGTCAATTGCATGTGTTTCTTTTCTTTTAAATTTTCGAATTTGTGTTCATTGTTCTTTCTTAATCTTCAAGTTGTTCTTGTTTATTTTCCTTGTTTGATCTTTAGTTTTTCTTGTTTTGTGATTTTTCTTGTTTTTCTTGTGCATTCTAGAATTATTGGTATCTAAAAAAAATAAAAAAAATAAAATAAAATATTTTTATACATTAAACACCTTGTTAAAACACTTTAAATTTATAACTCAATTGGCTATAGCGTTGTGTCTATGTTCTTGTGAATAGTTGCTCCTTTGAGTCTTTCTTTCTAAAATCTTTTCAAAAATAATTTTTCTTTGATTAAATCTTGTGTCAAGTTTTAAGTTTGGTGTTTTCTTGTTAGTTCTTATTTAATTTTCGAAAATTAGTTTTTGGTTTTCTAAAAATTTTAAGTTTGGTGTTCTTTTTTTATGTTCTTGAGTCCTTTGAGTCTTTGACTTTTTGTTCTTTGTGTTCTTGTGAATCTACAAGGTGTTCTTGAGTCTTTCTTGTGTTTTGATCTTAAAATTTTTAAGTTTGGTATTCCTTGGTGTTTTTCCTCCAAATTTTCGAAAATAAGGAGCATTAGATCTAAAAATTTTAAGTTTTGTGTCTTTTTGTTATTTTTCTCTTTCCTCATTGAATTCAAAAATATCTTTTTCCTTTATTTTAATTGATTTTTCGAATTTTCCTTTTAAAAATTCAGATTTTATTTTAAAATTTTTTATTTTATCTTACCTTAGTTTTAAAATTTCAAAATTCAAATCTTTTTCAAAAAAAAAATCATATCTTTTTTTTTTTTCAAAATCTCATCTTATCCTATTTCAAATTTCAAATTTCAACTTCTAAAATTCAAAATTCAAATTTCAAACTTCAAATTTCAAAACCTTTTAATTTAAATTTCTTATCTTCTCTTACCTAACTTATCTTATCTTTTCTAATCTCAAATCATAAAATTAAATCTTTTTCATATCTTTTCTTTTTTATTTTATTTTATTTTCTTACAAGTATCTTTAAATTTAAGACATATCTTTTTCAAAACTTCATAACCAATTTCTCTCTCTTCATTTTTTCGAAAATCCTCACCCACATCTTTTTAATTCTTTTTAATTAATTAATTTAGTTTTCAATTTTCTTTTATTTATTTTTCTTCAAATTTTCGAAATTATAGTTAATTTTTCATTAGTTTCTTTTATTTTATTTTATTTTAATTTCGGTTTTCAAATATATATATATATATATATATATATATTTTTTTTTTTTATTTGCAATCCACATCATCTCCCTTTCTCTATCATGGACCTAAGTGGAAATGAACATCCAGAAGGGCTCTGGGGTCATATGCTAACCCCACTACTACTTCATATGGGAGTAGTATCTGCATACCCTCCATCGGAGTCAGTAGTTTTGAGTTGAATCCTCAGATCATTATCATGGTGCAGCAAAGTTGCCAGTATTCCGGTCTTCCACAGGAAAAACCTACTGAGTTTCTGGCACAGTTTTTACAAATTGCTGACACAGTACATGATAAGGAAGTAGATCAGGATGTCTACAGATTATTACTGTTTCCATTTGCTATAAAAGACCAAGCTAAGAGGTGGTTAAATAACCAACCTAAGGCTAGCATAAGGACATGGAAACAGCTGTCAGAAAAATTCCTGAATCAATATTTCCCTCCAAAACAGATGACACAGCTAAGGCTGAACATCCAAGGTTTTAAACAAGAAGATAATGAATCTCTTTATGATGCCTAGGAGAGATACAGAGAGATGCTAAGAAAATGCCCCTCTGAAATGTTTTCAGAGTGGGTGCAGTTAGACATCTTCTATTATGGGCTTACAGAGAAAGCTCAGATGTCTTTGGACCACTCAGCTGGTGGATCTATACACATGAGAAAGACAATTGAAGAAGCTCAAGAGCTCATTGATACAGTTGCCAGAAATCAGCATCTGTACCTAAGTAGTGAGTCTTCCATGAAAGAAGAGGCTAAAACAGTAACTGCTGAACTCAGTCCTGCAGAACAAGTTACTGAATTCAATCAGCAATTAGACTTTCTAACAAAATAGCTGGCCGAATTCAAGGAGATACTACAAGACACAAGAATGACTGATATAAATATGGAGGTACAGTTGAAGCAAACAGAACAACAGTTATCAAAACAAATAACAGAAGAGTGCCAAGCAGTTCAATTAAAAAGTGGAAAAACATTAAATACCTCACTTCAAGGTAGCAGGAAGCCAAGAAATAAACAAATTGCTATTCAAAATTCCTCTGAGGACAGTAAGAGCCCAGAGAGAAATAACTCCGGCGTTCAAATGCCAGAAACAAGCAAGGAGTTGGCGTCAAACGCCCAATGGAAGCTCAGTTCTGGCGTTCAAACGCCAGGAACAAGTAAGGAGTTGGCGTCCAATGCCAATCCAGCTTCTAACTCTGGCATTCAAATGCCAGTGAGGGATCAGACACACACAAGTGCTGATAACAACCCCTCTAAAAAGGCTTCTCCAACCACCTCTGTAGGAAATAAACCTGCAGCAACTAAGGGTGAGGAATACAAAACCAAGATGCCTTATCCTCAAAAACTTCGCCAAGAGGAGCAGGATAAGCAATTTTCTCGCTTTGCAAACTACCTCAGGACTCTTGAAATAAAGATTCTATTTGCAGAGGCACTTGAGCAAATACCTTCTTATGCCAAGTTCATGAAAGAGATCTTGAGTCATAAGAAGGATTGGAGAGAAACTGAAAGAGTTTTCCTCACTGAAGAATGCAGTGCAGTCATTCTGAAAAGCTTTCCAGAAAAGCTTAAAGATCCCGGGAGCTTTCTGATACCATGCATATTAGAGTGTAATTGCACCAAGACAGCTTTATGTGATCTAGGGGCAAGCATCAACCTAATACCTGCATCCACTATCAGAAAGCTTGGTTTAACTGAAGAGGTCAAACCAACCCGGATCTGTCTTCAACTTGCTGATGGCTCCATTAAATACCCATCAGGCATAATTGAGGACTTGATTGTCAAGGTTGGGCCATTTGCCTTCCCTACTGACTTTGTAGTGCTGGAAATGGAGGAGCACTAGAGTGCTACTCTCATTCTAGGAAGACCTTTCCTAGCAACTGGACAAACTCTCATTGATGTCCAAAAGGGGGAAGTAACCCTGAGAGTCAATGAGGATGAGTTTAAATTGAATGCTGTCAAAGCCATGCAACATCCAGACACACCAAAAGACTGTATGAAGGTTGATCTCATTGACTCTTTGGTAGAGGAGGTCAACATGGCTGAGAGTCTCGAATCAGAGCTGGAAGACATCTTTAAAGATGTTCAGCCTGATTTGGAGGGTTCAGAGGAATTGAAAGAGCCTCTGAGACTTCCTCAAGAAGAGGAGAAACATCCTAAACCCGAGCTCAAGCCATTACCACCATCCCTGAAATATGCATTTCTGGGAGAAGGTGACACTTTTCCAGTGATCATAAGCTCTGCTTTAAATCCACAGGAAGAGGAAGCACTAATTCAAGTGCTAAGGACACACAAGACAGCTCTTGGGTGGTCCATAAGTGACCTTAAGGGCATAAGCCCAGCTAGATGCATGCACAAAATCCTATTGGAGGATGATGCTAAGCCAGTGGTTCAACCACAGAGGCGGCTAAATCCAGCCATGAAGGAAGTGGTGCAGAAAGAGGTCACCAAATTACTGGAGGCTGGGATTATTTATCCTATTTTTGATAGCCCCTTGGTGAGCCCTATTCAAGTTGTTCCCAAGAAGAGAGGCATGACAGTGGTTCATAATGAAAAAAATGAACTGGTTCCTACAAGAACAGTTACAGGGTGGCGCATATGTATTGACTACAGAAGGCTCAATACAGCCACCAGAAAGGATCATTTTCCTTTACCATTCATAGACCAGATGCTAGAGAGACTAGCAGGTCATGAATATTACTGCTTTTTGGATGGCTATTCAGGTTACAACCAAATTGCAGTAGATCCTCAGGACCAAGAGAAAACAGCAATCACATGTCCTTCTGGAGTATTTGCTTATAGAAGAATGCCTTTTGGTCTGTGTAATGCACCTGCAACCTTTCAGAGGTGCATGCTCTCTATCTTCTCTGATATGGTAGAGAAATTTCTGGAAGTCTTCATGGATGACTTTTCAGTATTTGGAGACTCATTCAGCTCCTGCCTTGACCATTTAGCACTTGTTCTGAAAAGATGCCAAGAGACCAACCTAGTTTTAAACTGGGAAAAATGTCACTTTATGGTGACTGAAGGAATTGTCCTTGGGCATAAAATTTCAAACAAGGGGATAGAGGTGGATCAAGCTAAAGTGGAAGTAATTGAAAAATTACCACCACCTGCTAATGTTAAGGCAATCAGAAGCTTTCTGGGGCATCCAGGATTCTATAGGAGGTTTATAAAAGATTTTTTAAAAATCACAAAACCTCTGAGCAATCTGCTAGCTGCTGACACACCATTTGTGTTTGACACAGAGTGTCTTCAGGCGTTTGAAACCCTGAAAGCTAAGCTGGTCACAGCACCAGTTATTTCTGCACCAGACTGGACATTACCATTTGAACTAATGTGTGATTCCAGTGACCATGCCATTGGTGCAATACTGGGGCAGAGGTATGACAAGCTTCTGCATGTCATTTATTATGCTAGTCGTGTTTTAAATGATGCCCAGAAAAATTACACAACCACAGAAAAAGAATTACTTGCAGTGGTTTATGCCATTGACAAGTTTAGATCATACTTAGTAGGATCAAAAGTGATTGTGTACACTGACCATGCTGCTCTTAAATATCTACTCACAAAGCAGGATTCAAAACCCAGGCTCATAAGATGGGTGTTGCTTCTGCAAGAGTTTGATATAGAAATAAGAGACAGAAAAGGGACAGAGAACCAAGTGGCTGATCATCTGTCCCGGATAAAACCAGTAGAAGGGGAGTTTCACCCCTCTATTGAGATCTCTGAGACCTTTCCGGATGAGCATTTTTTTCCCATTCAGGAAATACCATGGTTTGCAGATATTGCAAACTATAAAGCTGCAAGGTTCATACCCAAGGAGTACAGCAGGCAACAAAAGAAAAAATTAATTACTGATGCAAACTACTACTTGTGGGATGAACCCTATCTCTTTAAGAGATGTGCAGACGGAATAATCCGTAGGTATGTGCCTAGAGAAGAAGCACAGAGGATCCTATGGCATTGCCATGGATCACAATATGGAGGCCATTTCGGAGGTGAGCGAACAGCCACCAAGGTCCTCCAATGTGGCTTCTACTGGCCTACACTCTATAGGGATTCCCAAGAGTTTGTACGTAACTGTGACAGTTGCCAAAGAGCTGGTAATCTGCCTCATGGTTACGCCATGCCTCAACAGGAAATCTTGGAGATTGAGTTGTTTGATGTATGGGGAATTGACTTTATGGGACCTTTCCCACCATCATACTCAAACACTTATATTCTGGTGGCAGTCGACTATGTATCAAAATGGGTAGAGGCCGTTGCCACACCCACCAATGATACTAAAACAGTGCTGAAGTTCCTCCAGAAACATATCTTCAGCAGGTTCGGTGTCCCTAGAGCACTAATTAGTGATGGGGGCACTCACTTCTGCAACAAACAGCTTTACTCTGCTATGGTCCGGTATGGAATTAGCCACAAGGTGGCAACTCCATATCATCCACAGACAAATGGGCAAGCTGAAGTCTCTAATAGAGAACTAAAAAGAATCTTGGAATGGACAGTAAGTACCCGTAGAAAGGATTGGGCGAGAAGCTTGGATGATGCTCTGTGGGCTTACAGAACAGCATTCAAGACGCCTATAGGGACCTCTCTATACCAGCTTGTGTATGGTAAGGCCTGTCATCTGCCCGTGGAACTGGAGCATAAGGCCTACTGGGCAACCAGATTCCTAAACTTTGATGCCAGATTAGCTGGAGAAAAAAGATTACTCCAGCTAAATGAGCTAGAGGAATTCAGACTCACTGCTTTCGAAAATGCTAAGCTTTACAAGGAGAAAGAAAAAAGGTGGCATGACAGAAAGTTGTCACCTAGAGTCTTTGAACCAGGACAGAAGGTTCTGCTATTTAACTCTAGGCTCAGATTATTCCCCAGAAAACTGAAATCCCGGTGGAGGGGACCATATGTGATTACAAGCGTGTCACCATATGGCCATGTGGACCTTCAAGACATTGATTCTAATAAGAAGTTCATTGTTAATGGACAGAGAGTCAAGCATTATCTTGACGGCAATGTTGAGCAAGAATGCTCAAGGCTGAGACTAGATTAAAAGCTCAGTAAGGTCAAGCTATTGACATTAAAGAAGCGCTTGTTGGGAGGTAACCCAATGTTATTTAACTATATCTCTTTATTTTCTCTTGCTATTTTATGTTTTTTTAGGTTGATGATCATGTGAAGTCACAAAAAATACTAAAAAATAAAAAACAGAATGAAAAACAGCATTGAAAATAGCACACCCTGGAGGAGAGCAGTCTGGCATTTAAACGCCAGAAACAAGCATCTGTCTGGCGTTTAACGCCAGAAACAAGCACCAAGCTGGCGTTAAACGCCAGGATTGCACAGCAAGGGCGTTTTACACGCCTAATTGGAGCAAGGATGTTAAGTCCTTGACCCCACTTGATCTGTGGACCCCACAGGATTCCCTCAGGATCTGTGGACCCCACAGGATCCCCACCTACCTCACCATTCAAATTCAAACCATTTCCCTCCCAAACCCACCCATTCACACACCTCTATCTCCTCCATCTTCTCCACTTATTTCTTCTTTTGCTCGAGGACGAGCAAACCTTTTAAGTTTGGTGTGGTAAAAGCATTGCTTTTTATTTTTCCATAACCATTTATGGCACCTAAGGCCAGAGAAACCTCTAGAAAGAGGAAAAGGAAGGCAGTTGCTTCCACCCCCGAGTCAAGGGTCCATAGTTCAGTGGTAGAGCATTTGACTGCAGATCAAAGAGCTATGAGGAAGGAGCAACAAAGACAAGGAAGAGACATAGAGGAGCTCAAGAGCACCATTGGTTCTTCAAGAAGAGGAAGACGCCACCCTCACTAAGGTGGACCCGTTCTTTAATCTCCTTGTTCTTATTTTTCTGTTTTTCGTTTACTATGCTTTATGTTTATTTATGTTTGGGTCTTATTACATGATCACTAGTATCTAAGTGTCTATGTCTTAAAGATATGTATGTCCTATGAATCCATCACCTTTCTTAAATGAAAAATGTTTTCTGAAAAAGAAAAAGAAGTACATGAATTTCGAATTTTAAAATAGTTTAATTATTTTGATGTGGTGGCAATACTTTCTGTTTTCTGAATGAATGCTTGAACAGTGCATATGTCTTTTGAATTTGTTGATTATGAATGTTAAAATTGTTGGCTCTTGAAAGAATGATGAAAAAGGAGAAATTATAATTGATAATCTGAAAAATCATAAAAATGATTCTTGAAGCAAGAAAAAGCAGTGAAAAAAAAAGCTTGCAGAAAAAAAATGCGAAAAAAAAGAGAGCAAGAAAAAGAAAAAGCAAGCAGAAAAAGCCAAAAGCTCTTTAAACTAAAAGGCAAGAGCAAAAAGCCAATAGCCCTTAAAACCAAAAGGCAAGGGTAATAAAAAGGATCCAAGGCTTTGAGAATCAGTGGATAGGAGGGCCTAAAGGAATAAAATCCTGTCCTAAGCGGCTAAACCAAGCTGTCCCTAACCATGTGCTTGTGGCGTGAAGGTGTCAAGTGAAAACTTGAGACTGAGCAGTTAAAGTCGAGGTCCAAAGCGAAAACAGAGTGTGCTTAAGAACCCTGGACACCTTTAATTGGGGACTTTAGCAAAGCTGAGTCACAATCTGAAAAAGGTTCACCCAATTATGTGTCTGCGGCATGTATGTATCCGGTGGTAATACTGGAAAACAGAGTGCTTAGGGCCACGGCCAAGACTCATAAAGTAGCTGTGTTCAAGAATCAACATACTGAACTAGGAGAATCAATAACACTATTTGAATTCTGAGTTCCTATAGATGCCAATCATTCTGAACTTCAAAGGATAAAGTGAGATGCAAAAACTATTCAGAAGCAAAAAGCTAATAGCCCCGCTCATCTAATTAAGACTGATCTTCATAGATGTTTTTGGAATTAATTGCATATTCTCTTCTTTTTATCCTAATTTTTTTTAGTTGCTTGGGGAAAAGCAACAATATAAGTTTGGTGTTGTGATGAGCGGATAATTTATACGCTTTTTGGCATTGTTTTTAGGTAGTTTTTAATATGTTTTAGTCACTTTTTCATTATATTTTTATTAGTTTTTAAATAAAAATCACATTTCTGGACTTTACTATGAGTTTGTGTGTTTTTCTGTGATTTCAGGTAATTTCTGGCTGAAATTGAGGGAGCTGAGCAAAAATCTGATTCAGGCTGAAAAAGGACTGCAGATGTTGTTGGATTCTGACCTCCCTGCACTCGAAATAGATTTTCTAGAGCTACAGAAGTCCAAATGGCGCGCTCTCAATTAAGTTAGAAAGTAGACATCTAGGGCTTTCCAGCAATATATAATAGTTCATACTTTGCTCAAGGATAAATGACGTAAACTGGCGTTCAACGCCAGTTCCATGTTGCAGTCTGGCGTTAAACGCCAGAAACAGGTTACAAATTGGAGTTAAACGCCAAAAACAGGTTACAACCTGGTGTTTGACTCCAGAAACAGCCTAGGCACGTGTAAAGCTTAAGTCTCAGCCCCAGCACACACCAAGTGGGCCCCAGAAGTGGATTTCTGCACCATCTATCTTAGTTTACTCATTTTCTGTAAACCTAGGTTACTAATTTAGTACTTAAACAACTTTTAGAGATTTATTTTATACCTCATGACATTTTAGATCTGAAATTTGTACTCTTTGACGGCATGAGTCTCTAAACTCCATTGTTGGGGGTGAGGAGCTCTGCTGTGTCTCGATGAATTAATGCAATTATTTCTGTTTTCTATTCAAACACGCTTGTTTCTATCTAAGATGTTCATTCGCACTTCAATATGATGGAGGTGATGATCCGTGACACTCATCACCATTCTCAACCTATGAACGCGTGCCTGACAACCACCTCCATTCTACCCTCGGTTGAATGAGTATCTCTTGGATTCCTTAATCAGAATCTTCGTGGTATAAGCTAGAATCCATTGGCAGCATTCTTGAGAATCCGGAAAGTCTAAACCTTGTCTGTTGTATTCTGAGTAGGATTCAGGGATTGAATGACTGTGACAAGCTTCAAACTCACAAGGGTTGGGCGTAGTGACAGACGCAAAAGGATCAATGGATCCTATTCCAGCCTGAGTGAGAACCGACAGATGATTAGCCGTGCGGTGACAGCACACCTGGACCATTTTCACTGAGAGGACAGATGGTAGCCATTGACAACAGTGATCCACCAACACACAGCTTGCCATAGGAAGAACCTTGCGTGCGTGAAGAAGAAGACAGGGAGAAAGCAGAGATTCAGAAGACAAAGCATCTCCAAAACTCCAACATATTCTCCATTACTGCATAACAAGTATTTAATTCATGTTCTTTTATTTTTCGCAATCCAAACTGATAATTATAATTGATATCCTGACTAAGAATTACAAAATAACCATAGATTGCTTCAAGCCAACAATCTCCATGGGATTCGACCCTTACTCACGTAAGGTATTACTTGGACGACCCAGTGCACTTGCTGGTTAGTGGTATGAGTTGTGAAAAGTGTGATTTACAATTCGTGCACCAAGAAGCACACTCTCAAGGTGGCAAAAGAGGTGGAAACAAACTCAAAGAGAAGCAAAGAGGATTTACAACCCTGACCTCTTCACACTCAAACAAGAATAACTCGAGCTACAAAGCTCCAAATGAGATGATCTCAGTGCCATTGGAAAGTAGACTTTCATAGCTTTCCAACCATATATAAAACTCTATAGTGGACACTAGATTTGAGGGTGCAAATCATAATTCTTGTCAGCACTACGTACTCGGCGTGGCACGCCAAAACCTGGGCGTGGCACGCTGGGCCAAAATTCCAGCAAGCCTGCCAGACTAACCTCTTCACCTTCAAAAGATCATAACTTGGGCTAGAGAAGTCCAAATGACATGCTTCCAGCGGCGTTGGAAAGCTGAGATCCATAGTGTTTCAATGATATATAATAGTCTATAGTGGGCATCTAATTTGGGGACCCAAACAGATCAATACTTCAGCATGCAAGGTTTTCTAAACGTTCACAAGCCCAAAATGCCACTTCAATGACACTCCACATTGGGTCACTTCTAATACTCCAATTCTTTCATTTATTCTTCAATGTTTTAAGCTTCTATGAAGAGAATTAAAAGTTCACAAGCCCAAGTCAAGCCACAATTGACAATCAATCAAGGCCACAAGAATCATCTAGAAGTAATTAGGAAATTTGCATTTGATTTTGAATTTTATTTGAATTTGTAATTTAGGTAGCTTATAAATAGGACCCTAGATTCATCAATTGACACACACCATAGAGGGGTGGAGGTGACTCAACTCCCCTCTTACTCTCATTCTCTTCTCTTCTTCCATTTCTTTCATATACACTTTTGTAAATATTTAGTTATGAGTTTCTAATTTCCAACATTGGGAAAGAGAGCTCTATTGCTATTTGATGGATTAATTTATTTTTATTCTTCTTCTTCTCTTCATCTCTCATTGATTTACTTGAAGAATTTTTGTTCTTCATGCTTAGCATTCAATTATCTTGGAAAAGAGATTGAATGCAATTGGGTTTTATGGGAACCTTGGAAGAGGAAACATAAAACCATGCTTGAAAATCCTTCTCACACTTGAGTAGATTTGGGTTTTGGTGTTTGGATATGGTGACATATAGTCCTCCCTCTACTTGAATCTATGAGGATGTGTGGTATAATTAGGGACCATTCTTCATCTCTTCTCATGAGCAATTAGACTAAGGAATTGGCTATTGATCAAGATTTGAGAGATTGAATTACCAAGGAATTGGGATTCAATCAATCATGATTGCCTAGAGGTCAATGAGTTGCATGTTTGAAGATGAGATGAAAACTATTGATCCTAAGAATGCAATATCTCTTGATCCAGTGTTAATTTCATTCTTAATTCTTGTTATTCACTTTTTGTCTTTAATTCTTGTCATTTACTTATGCACATTTATGGTTTTATTTACTTTTGCACATTTGTGCCTTCCAAGTGTTTGTAGAAATACTTCACTTGGTTTTACTTTCTAGTCATTTACTTTCTTGCACTTTACTTTCTTGTACTTTAATTTTCAGCACTTTAATTTCTTGTCATTTACTTTCCTTGCACTTTATTGCTTTCCTTTACTTTTATTTCATTTACATTTCCTTGTTGCTTATCACCCAATTATGAATCATCTAACTAGAATAATTAATCAACTGTTTTTTGCTTAATCCGTTAATCCTCGTGGGATCGACCTCACTCTTTGTGAGTTTTATTACTTGATACAACCCGGTGCACTTGCCGGTAGTTAAAACGGAAGAAGTAATATTTTTTCGTCATCAAGTTTTTGGCGCCGTTGCTGGGGATTAATTGTGATTAACAAACTACCGGTTGGTTGATTATCTAGATTAGACATTTTTTCCCGTTTTTGTCATTTACTTTATTTTTTTTATTTCTCTTTTCTTATTGCTAATAAGGTGTTTGTGTATTGCCTCACTAAGAATCCCTCATCTGTGACAATGGGGATTCCAATTTCTTTTGGTGATTATTGTTTGAGACAAAGCATTTCGCAAGAAAAATGGAGTTTACCTCACATGTTGATCATTCACATTACATGGGATATTGCCCACCACCATAAAATGATTCATGTTATTATCCTCATGGTAGATGGGAATATCAACAAGAAATGATGGATCATGATCAATCAACCCAAATGGGATATGCCCCAAGGTCACACAATGATCAAGCAAGTTACATGGGATATTTCCCACCACCACAAAATGATTCATGTTACTATACTAATTGTGGTTGGGGATACCAAGATCAAGGAATGATGGGGTTTGAGCAATCAAACCAAATGGAATACTTCCCAAGGTCTCAAAATGATTCATACTCCTATGAATGGAACAACAATCCAAATTATGATTGGGAAGGCCAAAACCAAAGAGAATTCAATATTTCCTATCCCATCCATCAAGAGCCATCATCCTTAGATGCATTTAAGCAAAATTGTCTTACCTCACCTCCAAATTTTTCATATCAAAATTCTTCACCACTTGAGTTTGCCTCAACACAAAATTCTTTCCAAAATACATACAATTCAATTCATCAACCACAAAATTCCTTTCACAACTCACAAAACTCCTTTCACACTCCTCAAAATGACTTCACCACAACACCCACATATCCATAAAATCATTCTCAACCTTCATCTCTTGAGCTAACATTTGACCAAAGACTTTCAAAACTTGTATCCATGTTTGAGAAACCTTTGAAGGATATGGAAAGCATTATTGAGGGATGGAAGAGGATGAAAAGAAGTATGGAGGATTTCACCCAATGGTCTAGAAATTCTTTTAGAGAACAAGAAACCTCTCTCAAAAACATTGGAATGTATTTAGACCAAATGATAGGTGCAAGAGAGGAATTAGAAAAACAAGAAAAAGAGGCACCCATACCAAGTGAGATTCCAATGAAGAAGGAGGAAGTTGTGACAGTATATAAATCTAGGGCTCCATATCCACAAAGGCTACTAAGGGTGACAAAGGAACATGCAAACTCACTCCCAAAAGAAGCAATGCAAGATCCTACAAAAAAAAGGGAGGAAAACAACCAAGGAAGTCCACACTCCAATGAAGTAGAGAGTTGCATGGAGGATGATTTAGTTGAACCATCAATCCAAGAGGTTCTTGATGAAGAGGACACTCCAACCATCACACAACACCTAAATCTTGCAATCAAGGAAGTGAAGGCAATCAAGGAAAGCACTCAAAGAAGGATTGTGACCAAGAAACAAAAGATAACATCCATGAAAAAGAGAAGGTCAACAAAAAGTAATCCAACCCCCACCCCAACAAGCAAGAGGAATCAAGCTAATAACAAAAAAGGAAGGCTTGTTAGGAGGGAATCAAATCAAGGGGCATCAATTTTCTCCTATTCTCCCTTGAAGTCATTTCTCTTAACCAATTAGAAGAAGAGGAAGAAGATTCAAGAACCAACATGTCAAGCTAATGACATTAAAAGAGCGCTTGTTGGGAGGCAACCCAACCGTTGGTAACATTTTCTTTCTTTGCTTAGTTTACTTTCAATAATTTGGCATATGATTGCATTCTAAGTTTAGTGTTGCATGCAACAATTTGATCTTCAATCTTTAGTGGGTACTTGCATCATTCTAAAATGAAAGTGTCACACTAAGTTTGGTGTTGCCACTTACCTTTCATGCATAGTACCATGCACAACTCACTTATTAATGCAATCATATTGTCTCTTTTCTATATACCTTGATTGTTATCTTTAATTTTGCTTGCTTAAAGACATGCATCACTCACATCTCTTCTTGAAGACATTCATGATTAATCATAAATTCCATCACTACTATTTTACTTGTTGCTTGAGGACAAGCAATCATTCTAAGTTTGGTGTTGGGGAAGGAAGGAATAGGAGGAAAATGACAACAAAGATGAAGATCTACAAGGTGGTTAAGTTTCTTTTTCTCTTATTTATTTCCTATACTTTCAATTGCATGATTGTCTTCCATTTCTTTTATATGCATGTGCGTTCTTCTTTTTGGAAAAGCGTAGTTTTATTTTGAATTGTAACATGTTGCTTTTACATCATAACTACCATCTTGAAATTTGTGAGTCAAAGCAATTAAGCATCATGATCATAAACAAACAAGGTAATTAAAGAAGAGCCTAGCATGAGCATATAAGATTGGAAGGCTAGCATGACTATTATTGCTCAATTGCATTTGAATTTGTTTAATTGAAGTTTTCATCTAGGACATTTTATAAAATTTTTGAAATCATGAAAACCTTGAAGAAGCAAATGCAAATAAGGCAAAAAAAGAAAAAGGGAAAGAATGAGAAAGTTGAAGGCTTTGGGTACCAATGACAATTCAATTGTTAAATACTTGTGGTGTTTATGTATCAAGCAAAAAGCTTAAAAACAAAACACTTAGAGTCAAGGCTAGGCTCAAGTGCAAAGCACTCCCTTAAAGCTCAAGGCTCTAAGCACCAATGATTAGAAGTAAAGAAAAGAAAGAAATGAGCTTCAAGAGTCCTCTAATCAAATGCTTGTGATGCTTATATATCAAGTGGTAATACTTGAAAAAAAAACATTTAGAGTCGTAGCTTTCAACACATGGTGCAAAGCACCCAAAAAGTTAAGCTAAGAAAAGAATGAAAAGCTTGTTTCAAGGAAGGAACATAAAGAAAATGATTTCATAAAATGAGCTAGATAGAAGCATCAATCATTTGAATTTCTTTTGTGATTGTAGCATGCACAAGAAACTAGCCAACCATGAACATAAATATTGCTATTCTTCTCACCTTGGTTTGTCAATCTTTATTGCATGATTCTTTGTTTGCTTGAGGACAAGCAAAGTTTAAGTTTGGTGTTGTGATGACTTGCATCATTTACCCTTTATACCTACGCAAAAGGACCATAAAAAGAGCACATATTCATTGTTTCAAGCAATTTTATGAACTAAATGATAAATATTATGGTACATTGCTTTGAAATGGGTTTGTGTTGAATTTTGTAGGAAATGATAGAAAAAGAAGAAATAAAAAAACTAATAGAAGAAGCACACCCTCAAGGTGGCAAAAGAGTTGGAAACAAACTCAAAGAGAAGTAAAGAGGCTTTACAATCCTGACCTCTTCACACTCAAACAAGAATAACTCGAGCTACAAAGCTTCAAATGAGGTGATCTCAGTGCCATTGGAAAGTCGACTTCCATAGCTTTTCAACCATATATAACACTCTATAGTGGACACTATATTTGAGGGTGCAAATCGTAATTCTTGTCAGCACTGTGTACTCGGCGTGGCACGCCAAAACCTGGGCGTGGCACGCTGGGCCAAAATTCCAGCAAGCCTGCCAGACTGACCTCTTCACCTTCAAAAGATCATAACTTGGACTAGAGAAATCCAAATCACATGCTTTCAGCGGCGTTGGAAAGCTGAGATCCATAGCTTTCCAATGATATATAATAGTCTATAATGGGCATCTAATTTGGAGACCCAAAAAGATCAATACTTCAGCGTGCAAGGTTTTCTAAACCTTCACAAGCCCAAAATGCCACTTCAATGACACTCCACATTGGGCCACTTCTAATACTCCAATTCCTTCATTTATTCTTCAATGTTTCAAGCTTCTATGAAGAGAATTAAAAGTTCACAAGCCCAAGTCAAGCCACAATTGACAATCAATCAAGGCCACAAGAATCATCTAGAAGTAATTAGGAAATTTGCATTTGATTTTGAATTTCATTTGAATTTGTAATTTAGGTAGCTTATAAATAGGACCTTAGATTCATCAATTGACACACACCATAGAGGGGTGGAGGTGAATCCACTCCCCTCTCATTCTCCTTCTCTTCTCTTCTTCCATTTCTTTCATATACACTTTTATAAATATTTAGTTATGAGTTTCTAATTTCCAACATTGGGAAAGAGAGCTCTATTGCTATTTGATGGATTAATTTGTTTTTATTCTTCTTCTTCTCTTCATCTCTCATTGATTTACTTGAAGGATTTTCGTTCTTCATGCTTAGCATTCAATTATCTTGGAAAAGAGATTGAATGCAATTGTGTTTTATGGGAACCTTGGAAGAGAAAACATAAAACCATGCTTGAAAATCCTTCTCACACTTGAGTAGATTTGGGTTTTGGTGTTTGGATATGGTGACATATAATCCTCCCTCTACTTGAATCTATGAGGATGTGTGGTATAATTAGGGACCATTCTTCATCTCTTCTCATGACCAATTAGACCAAGGAATTGGCTATTGATCAAGATTTGAGAGATTGAATTACCAAGGAATTGGGATTCAATCAATCATGATTGCCAAGAGGTCAATAAGTTGCATGATTGAAGATAAGATGAAAACCATTGATCCTAAGAATGCAATATCTCTTGATCCTAGTGTTAATTTCATTCTTAATTCTTGTTATTCACTTTTTGTCTTTAATTCTTGTCATTTACTTATGTCCATTTATGATTTTATTTACTTTTGCACATTTGTGCCTTCCAAGTGTTTGTAGAAATACTTCACTTGGTTTTACTTTCTAGTCATTTACTTTCTTGCACTTTACTTTCTTGTACTTTAATTTTCAGCACTTTAATTTCTTGTCATTTACTTTCCTTGCACTTAATTGCTTTCCTTTACTTTTATGTCATTTATATTTCCTTGTTGCTTATCACCCAATTATGAATCGTCTAACTAGAATAATTAATCAACTATTGCTTGCTTAATCCGTTAATCCTCGTGGGTTCGACCTCACTCTTTGTGAGTTTTATTACTTGATACGACCCAGTGCACTTGTCCGTAGTTAAAACGGAAGAAGTAATATTTTTTCGTCATCACTCTCCTCTGTCAACATCAACCACAGCCCTTGCTGTGGCTAGGAAGGGTCTTCCAAGGATAATGGATTCATCCTCATCCTTCCCAGTGTCTAGGATTATGAAGTCAGCAGGGATGTACAGGCCTTCATCCTTTACTAAGACATTCTCTACAAGTCCATAAGCCTGTTTTATTGATTTTTCTGCCATCTCTAGTGAGATTCTTGCAGCTTGTACCTCAAAGATCCCTAGTTTCTCCATTACAGAGAGTGGCATGAGGTTTATTCCTAACTCCAGGTCACACAGAGCCTTCTCAAAGGTCATGGTGGCTATGGTACAAGGTATTAAGAACCTTCTGGGATCCGGTTTCTTCTGAGGTAATTTCTGTTGAACCAAGGCATTCAGTTTCATGATTGATCCTAGATACTGAGCTACTTGCTCTTCAATAATATCTTCATCCTCAATAGAGGAAGAATCTTCATCAGAGCTCATGAACTGCAGCATTAAGTTCCATGGAATCTCTATGGTCTCTATATGAGCCTCAGATTCCTTTGGTTCCTCAATAGGGAACTCCTTATTGATCAGTGGACGTCCAGCAAGGTCTTCCTCACTGGAAATCACTGCCTTTTTACTCTCTCTAGGTTTGGCCACTTTGGATATAGTTATGGCCTTGCACTCTCTTTTGGGATTCTCTTCTGTATTGCTTGGGAGAGTACTAGGAGGAGTTTCAGTAACTCTTTTACTTAGCTGACCCACTTGTGCCTCCAGATTTCTAATGGAGGACCTTGTTTCAGTCATGAAACTGTGAGTGGTCTTAGTTAGATCAGAGACTATGGTTGCTAAGTCAGAGAAGCTCTGCCTAGAATTCTCTGTCTGTTGCTGAGAAGATGATGGAAAAGGTTTGCTATTGCCAAACCGAATTCTCCCACCATTATTATTATTGAAGCCTTGTTAAGGCTTCTGTTGATCCTTCCATGAGAAATTTGGATGATTTCTCCATGAAGGATTATAGGTGTTTCCATAGGATTCTCCCATGTAATTCACCTCTTCCATTGCAGGATTCTCAGGGTCATAAGCTTCTCCTTCAGAGGAGGCTTCTTTGGTACTGCTGGATGCAGCTTGCATTCCAGTCAGATTCTGAGAAATCATATTGACTTGCTGAGTCAATATTTTATTCTGAGCCAATATGGCATTCAGAGTATCAATCTCAAGAACTCCTTTCTTTTGAGTCATCCCATTATTCACAGAATTTCTTTCAGAAGTGTACATGAACTGGTTATTTGTAACCATCTCAATGAGTTCCTGGGCTTCTGCAGGTGTTTTCTTCAAATGAAGAGATCTACCAGCAGAGTGGTCCAATGACATCTTGGACAATTCAGACAGACCATCATAGAATATACATAAGATGCTCCATTCTAAAAGCATGTCAGAAGGACACCTTCTGATCAATTGCTTGTATCTTTCCCAAGCTTCATAGAGGGATTCACCTTCCTTCTGTCTGAAGGTTTGGACTTCCACTCTAAGCTTACTCATCTTTCGAGGTGGAAAGAATTTGGCCAAGAAAGCATTGATCAACTTTTCCCAAGAGTTCAGGCTTTCTTTAGGTTGTGAGTCCAACCATATCCTAGCTCTGTCTCTTACAGCAAAGGGGAAAAGCATAAGTCTTTAGACCTCGGGATCAACCCCATTGGTCTTAACAGTATCACAGATTTGCAAGAATTCAGCTAAGAACTGATGAGGATCTTCCAATGGAAGAACATGAAACTTGCAATTCTACTGCATTAGAGAAACTAATTGAGGCTTAAGCTCAAAGTTGTTTGCTCCAATTGCAGGAATTGAGATGCTTCTTCCATAGAAGTCGGAAGTTGGTGCAGTAAAGTCACCAAGCATCTTCCTTGCACCTCCACGATTGTTGTTAGGTTCGGCTGCCATGTCTGCTTCTTTATCGAAAATTTCTGTAAGGTCTGATAAACCCCCTTTGTAGGGTTTATTTTGTGTTGAATTTAGAGCATTTTGATAACCTTTCCTCACATTTATTCAATGAAATAGCATGATTTTGTGATTGTCTCCATACTTATGCTTAGATGTGAAAATATACTTTTTAGACCTTTAATTTGATAATTTTGATTCACCTTTGATTTCCACTAGATGCCTTGATGTGTTTGCTAGTGATTTCAGGTTGAAAAGGGGCTAGGAAGGGATCAAAGGAGTGGAAGGAAAGCATACAAAGTGGAGAAATCATGAAAACCCAAAGATTTGGAAAAAGCACATGGGCGCGCGCGCACTATGCGCTTACGCGCAGATCGCGAAATTATCCAGGGACGCGCACGCACACTGTGCGCGTGCGCGCCAAAGGCCGCAAGTGATTTTTAAAGAGGAACACGTTCCTGGCAATTTTGGAGGGTTTCTAGCCCCATTTGGAGCTGAGTTTTTGGCAGGAAAAGGCTAAATAGACCAAGAAATGAAGGGGAAGGATCATAGATTCATACGCACACCTTAGGCTAGTTTAGTTTTAGTTTTAGAGAGAGAATCTCTCACTTCTCTCTAGGATTAGGATTAGGATTAGGTTTAGTTCTTAGATCTAGGTTTTCATTCAAGCTCTCTTCTACTTCTTCTTCTTAATTCTTTGTTGTTACATTTATCATTCTTCTATTGTTTGTTATACTTTCTTCTACTTTGTTTGTAGATCTACTTTTGTTCATTCTATTTTCTTTTAATGCAATTTGAGGTAATTCATGTATATCTTGTTTTCTTAAATTGTTGTTGTTGATTTCTTACATTCAATTGTGGTTAGATTCTATTCTTGTTATCAATTTACTATGTTTTCCTTTTGTGCCTTCCAAGTGTTTGATGAAATGCTTGGTTGGGTTTTAGTATAGAATTTTATCCTCTTGGCTTAGGTGGAGTAATTAGTGATGCTTGAGTTATCTAATTCCTTTGTTGATTGATTATTAGAAGTTGCTAATTATTTGGATACCACTAAAGCTAGTCTTTCCCTTGGGAGTTGGCTAAGACTTGTGGAATCAAGGTGATTCATCCACTTGACTTTCCTCCATGGTTAGAGGTTAACTAAGTGGTAGCAATGGACAATTCTCATCACAATTGAGGAGGATAATGAGGATAGGACTTCCAATTCTCATAACCTTGCCAAGAGCTTTTCATAGTTGTTAGTTTATTTTCATTGTATTTTACATTTTTTGTCTCCTATCTCAAAAACCCCTAAAGATATTCCATAACCAATAACAAGACACTTCATTGCAATTTTTAGGTAGAACGACCCGAGGTTTCAATACTTCGGTTTATAAATTTAGGGGTTTGTACTAGTGACAAACAAACTTTTGTATGAAAGGATTATTGTTGGTTTAGAAACTATTGGTGCACAAATTTGTTACATGTCAATGTCAATATTACTATTTTCACAAATTCGCACAACTAACCAGCAAGTGCACTGGGTCGTCCAAGTAATACCTTACGTGAGTAAGGGTCGAATCCCACGGAGATTGTTAGCATGAAGCAATCTATGGTTACCTTGTGACTCTTAGTCAGGAAAATAATTCACTTATCAAATTGAATTGCAAAGAGTAAAAGAGTATGAAATAAATACTTGTTATGCAGTAATAGAGAATATGTTGGAGTTTTGGAGATGCTTTGTCTTTTGAATCTCTGCTTTCTCCCTGTCTTCTTCTTCACGCACGCACGTCCCTCCTATGGCAAGCTGTGTGTAGGTGGATCACCGTTGTCAATGGCTACTATCCTTCCTCTCAGTGAAAATGGTCCAGGTGCGCTGTCACCGCACGGCTAATCATCTTTAGGTTCTCGATCATACCGGAATAGGATTTACTATCCTTTTTCGTCTGTCAATACGCCCAGCACTCGTGAGTTTGAAGCTCGTCACAGTCATCCAATCCCAGAATCCTACTCGGAATACCACAGACAAGGTTTAGACTTTCCGGATTCTCAAGGATGCCGCCAATAGATTCTAGCTTATACCACGGAGATTCTGATTGAGGAATCTAAGAGATACTCATTCAATCTAATGTAGAACAGAAGTGATTGTCAGGCACACGTTCATAGGTTGAGAATGGTGATGAGTGTCATGGATCATCACATTCATCATAATGAAGCACGAATGAACATATTAGATAGGAACAAGCGTGTTTGAATAGAAAACAGAAGTAATTGCATTAATTCTTCGAAACACAACAGAGCTCCTCACCCCCAACAATGGAGTTTAGAGACTCATGCCGTCAAAGAGTACAAAGTTCAGATCTAACAATGTCATGAGATCCAAAATAAATCTCTAAAAGTTGTTTAAATACTAAACTAGTAACCTAGGTTTACAGAAAATGAGTAAACTATGATAGATAGTGCAGAAATCCACTTCTGGGGCCCACTTGGTGTGTGCTGGGGCTGAGACTAAAGCCTCTCACGTGCCTGGGCTGTTTTGGGCATTCAACGCCAGGTTGTAACCTGTTTCTAGCGTTGAACTCCAACTTGTAACCTGTTTCTGGCGCTGGACGCCAGACTGCAACATGGAACTGGCGTTGAATGCCAGTTTATGTCATCTATCCTTGAGAAAAGTATGAACTATTATATATTGCTGGAAAGCCCTGGATGTCTACTTTCCAACGCAATTGGAAGAGCACCAATTGGACTCCTGTAGCTCCAGAACATCCATTCCGAGTGCAGAGAGGTCAGAATCCAACAACATCAGCAATCCTTTTTTAGCCCGAATCAGATTTTTGCTCAGCTCCCTCAATTTCAGCCAGAAAATATCTGAAATTATAGAAAAGCACACAAACTCATAGTAAAGTCCAGAAATATGAATTTTTCCTAGAAACTAATAAAAATATACTAAAAACTTAACTAAAACATCCTAAAAACTACATGAAATTAACCCCAAAAAGCGTATAAAATATCCGCTCATCACAACACCAAACTTAAACTGTTGCTTGTCCCCAAGCAACTAGACAAATAAAATAGAATACAAATAAGTCACGAAGCAATAATATCTCAGAGTTTTTTGAGTGAAGCTCGGATTCTAATTAAATGAGCGGGACTAGTAGCTTTTTGCTTCCGAATAGTTTTAGCATCTCGCTTTATCCATTGAAGCTCAGAATGATTGGCATCTATAGGAACTTAGAATTCAGATAGTGTTATTGATTCTCCTAGTTCAGTATGTTGATTCTTGAACACAACTACTTTTATGAGTCTTGGCCGTGGCCCTAAGCACTTTGTTTTCCAGTATTACCACCGGATACATAAATGCCACAGACACATAATTGGGTGAACCTTTTCAGATTGTGACTCAGCTTTGCTAAAGTCCCCAATTAGAGGTGTCCAGGGTTCTTAAGCACACTCTTCTTTTTTCTTTGGACCTTGACTTTAACCACTCAGTCCCAAGTTTTCACTTGACACCTTCACGCCACAAGCACATGGTTAAGGACAACTTGGTTTAGCCGCTTAGACCAGGATTTGATTCCCTTAGGCCCTCCTATCTACTGATGCTCAAAGCCTTGGATCCTTTTTACTACCCTTGCCTTTTGGTTTTAAGGGCTATTGGCTTTTTCTGCTTGCTTTTTTTTTTTTTGCAAGCTTAGTATCCACTGCTTTTTCTTGCTTCAAGAATCATTTTTATGATTTTTTAGATTATCAATAACATGTCTCATGTTCATTATTCTTTCAAGAGCCAACATATTTAACATTCAGGAACATCAAATTTCAAAGACATATGCTCTGTTCAGGCATTCATTCAGAAGGCAAAAAGCATTGCCACCACATGTAAACAATTAGAATTTGTTTTATTAAAAATTCAAAAAATATTGCCTCCTTATTCTAAAGAAAATCTTCTATTTTATTCATGTTTAATGATGATGAGAAAAATAAATTATAGCTTAATTGGAGATAAAATAACTACTAATTACTACTATAACTTCTAAGGTAAAACTAAAATAAGAACAATTATCACAGAGTTAAGGTTAAGATTAGAACTCAACAACCTTGAGTTTGGGATGTGGATGTTCCTCTAGTCTGTGGAGTGCTTGGTCCTTCAAGATATAACTTCTGACACTTCAGTTCCTTTAAGTCACGCCCTTGCCCTTCTTGTTCCCTGAGCAGTTTGCAGGGCATACTGTTTTGATTTTGCTGTTCTTCCTTTATTTGGTCCATAGATTCTTGCAACTTGGTGACAGATGCTTCAAGTTATTCCCAATATTCAAATTGAGGGACTTCCGGGAGGAATTCTTGCGCCCTCCTCTTGATGGGGTCATCCTGCATTTGTTGTTTTTCCATTGTGGTTTTAGTGATTGTTTGCTCCACTGAGATGTACTCCGTTATTCCCATCCTTACTCCAGTATCTTTGCAGAGCATAGAGATTACGCTTGGATAAGCCAACCTGGCATCTTTGGAGTTCTTGTTTGCAAGTATGTAAAATTCAGATGAAATCAGTTGATGAACTTCCGCTTCTTTTCCCAACATAATGCAATGGATCATCACTGCTCTTTTGACAGTGACTTCAGAACGGTTGCTAGTGGGCAATATAGAACACCCAATGAAGTCCAGCCATCCTCTAGTGACTGGTTTGAGATCTTCTCTCTTGAGTTGATTTGGGACACCCTTGCTGCTGGTGGTCCACCTGGCTCCAAGGATGCATATATCCTCTAGAATCTTATCCAGGCCCTTGTTTGTTCTCATCATTCTCCTATTGAAGTAGTCTGGGTCATCTTTCAGCTGAGGTAGCTTAAAGATCTCCCTGATTTTGTCAGGGTGGATGTGAACAATCTTTCCTCTGACCATAGTCCGATAGCCATAGAGGGCAGTTCCAGATATTCTCTGCCTGTCTGTTTGCCACAGATTAGCGTAGAACTCCTGAACCATATTCCTTCCCACTTTTGTTTCAGGATTAGCTAGGACTTCCCAGTTCCTATTACGAATCTGCTCTTGGATCTCTGGATATTCATCTTCCTTCAGATCGAACTTGACTTCCGAGATCACTGATCTTAGACCCATTATTTTGTAGTAATGGTCTGAATGTTCTTTGGTTAAGAACTTCCCTTGATTCCAAAGTGGTTTTGGAATACTCTCTTTCTTGCCTCTTGGAGTGGTTTGTTTTTCTTTAGGAGCCATGATCTTAGTGGGTATAATTTAGTGATCACGGATAAACACACCAAACTTAGAGGTTTACTTGTCCTCAAGCAAAAGAAAAGAAAGGAGAGGGATAAAAGGAGAGCTAGTGTTGAATGGTGGATGAGAGGAGGGAGGCCGAATGTGGATTTAAAAGGGAGGGGGTGGGTTTTCGAAAATTTTTTTTTAAAAAAAAAAAAGATAAGATAGAAGATATGATTTATAAAAAAAAATAAGTATGATATGAAAAGATGTGATTTAAAATTGAAAAGATACGAAAGATATTTGAAAAAGATAAATTTGGATTTTGAAAAAGATAATGTGGAGATTTGAAAAAGATATTGATGAGTTGAAAGGATTTTAGAAGGAAAAGAGATAGATTTGTTTTGGAAATTTTGAAAAAGAGTTGGATTGGATTGAAAAAGAATTTGTGTTTATGGATTAAGATACATTTGATATTTTTAAAGTAGGGTTTTTAGAAATTAGGGATTTTAGAAATCAGGGTTTGTAACATGTTTATGCAAGAAATCATGAATTGAAACATGAAAATTAAAATTAAAATGAAAAATATGAAGTAAAAATGAATTTACCTCCTCCCCACCATCCTGGCGTTAAACGCCCAAACGCTGCATGTTTTGGGCGTTTAACGCCCAATTGCTGCTTCTCCTGGGCGTTCAACGCCCAGCTGTTGCTTCTTTCTGGCGTTGAACGCCAGGAACTCCTTTGTCACTGGGCGTTTTTCTGAACGCCCAGGACGCTGTAAATCTGGCGTTAAACACCCAGAAGGAGCTTCTTTCTGGCGTTCAATGCCCAGAAGATGCTTCTTTCTGGCGTTCAACGCCCAGTGGATGCTTCTTTTGGGCGTTGAACGCCCAAAACAGACTTTTACTGGCGTTTTCTTGCCAGTGAGCTCTCTTTCTCTGTTTTGTGTGCTGAATCCTTCTGTAACCCTGTGAACTTATACAATTGACTCTTTACCTTAGTAGCAATGAACTTTATATAAACAAATAAAATCAAGAATAAGGCAAAATAACAGAAAAAGTCTTCCCAATGGCTGGGTTGCCTCCCAGCAAGCACTTCTTTATTGTCTTTAGCTGGACCTTGCTGAGCTTTTAATCTAGCTTCAGCCTTGAGCACTCTTGCTCAACATTGCCTTCAAGATAGTGCTTGATTCTCTGTCCATTAACAATGAACTTCTTATCAGAATCAATGTCTTGAAGCTCCACATAACCATATGGTGATACACTTGTAATCATATATGGTCCCCTCCACCGGGATTTCAGTTTCCCTGGGAATAGCCTGAGCCTAGAGTTAAACAACAGAACCTTTTCTCCTGGTTCAAAGATTCTAGATGACAGCTTTCTGTCATGCCACCTTTTAGATTTCTTTTTATAAAGCTTGGCATTTTCGAAAGCAGTGAATCTGAATTCCTCTAGCTCATTCAGCTGGAGCAATCTTTTTTCTCCAGCTAATTTGGCATCAAAGTTTAGGAATCTGGTTGCCCAGTAGGCCTTATGTTCTAGTTCCACGGGCAGGTGACAAGCCTTACCATACACAAGTTGGTACAAAGAGGTCCCTATAGGAGTCTTGAATGCTGTTCTGTAAGCCCACAGAGCATCATCCAAGCTTCGTGCCCAATCCTTTCTACGGGTACTTACAGTCCGTTCCAGGATTTTTTTCAGTTCTCTGTTAGAAACTTCAGCTTGCCCATTGTCTGTGGATGATATGGAGCCGCCACCTTGTGGCGAATCCCATACCGGACCATGGCAGAGTAAAGCTGTTTGTTGCAGAAGTGAGTGCCCCCAACACTGATTAGTACCCTAGGGACACCAAACCTGCTGAATATATGTTTCTGGAGGAACTTCAGCACTGTTTTAGTATCAATGGTGGGTGTGGCAATGGCCTCTACCCATTTTGATACATAGTCAACTGCCACCAGAATATAAGTGTTTGAGTATGATGGTGGGAAAGGCCCCATGAAATCAATTCCCCATACATCAAACAACTCAATCTCTAAGATTCCTTGTTGAGGCATGGCGTAACTATGAGGCAAATTACCAGCTCTCTGGCAACTGTCACAGTTACGTACAAATTCTCGGGAATCTCTGTAGAGTGTAGGCCAGTAGAAACCACATTGGAGGACCTTGGTGGCTGTTCGCTCACCTCCGAAATGACCTCCATATTGTGACCATGGCAATGCCATAAGATGCTCTGTGCTTCTTCTCTAGGCACACATCTACGGATTATTCCGTCTGCACATCTCTTAAAGAGATAGGGTTCATCCCACAAGTAGTACTTTGCATCAGAAATTAATTTTTTCTTTTGTTGCCTGCTGTACGCCTTAGGTATGAACCTTGCAGCTTTATAGTTTGCAATGTCTGCAAACCATGGTGTTTCCTGAATGGCGAACAAATGCTCATCCGGAAAGGTTTCAGAGATCTCAATAGAGGGAGAGGGCGCCCCTTCTACTGGTTCTATTCGGGACAGATGATCAGCCACTTGGTTTTCTGTCCCTTTTCTGTCTCTTATTTCTATATCAAACTCATGCAGAAGCAATACCCATCTTATAAGCCTAGGTTTTGAATCCTGCTTTGTAAGTAGATATTTAAGAGCAGCATGGTCAGTGTACACAATCACTTTTGATCCTACTAAGTATGATCTAAACTTGTCAATGGCATAGATAGCAAGCAATTCCTTTTCTGTGGTTGTGTAATTTTTCTGGGCATCATTTAAAATACGGCTAGCATAATAAATGACATGCAGAAGTTTGTCATGCCTCTGCCCCAGTACTGCACCAATGGCGTGATCACTGGCATCACACATTAATTCGAATGGTAATGTCCAGTCTGGTGCAGAGATAACTGGTGCTGTGACCAGCTTAGCTTTCAGACTTTCAAATGCTTGCAGGCACTCTGTGTCAAACAAAAATGGCGTGTCAGCAGCTAGCAGTTTGCTTAGAGGTTTTGCAATTTTTGAAAAATCCTTTGTAAACCTCCTATAGAATCTTGCATGCCCCAGAAAGCTTCTGATTGCCTTAACATTGGCAGGTGGTGGTAATTTTTTAATTACTTCTATTTTAGCTTGATCCACCTCTATTCCCTTGTTTGAAATTTTATGCCCAAGGACAATCCCTTCAGTCACCATAAAGTGACATTTTTCCCAGTTTAAAACCAGGTTGGTCTCTTGGCATCTTTTTAAAACCAGTGTCAGGTGATCAAGACAGGAGCTGAATGAGTCTCCGTATACTGAGAAGTCATCCATGAAGACTTCCAGAAATTTTTCCACTATATCAGAAAAAATAGAGAGCATGCATCTCTGAAAGGTTGCAGGTGCATTACACAGCCCAAATGGCATCCTTCTGTAAGCAAATACTCCAGATGGACATGTGAATGCTGTTTTCTCTTGATCCTGGGGATCTACTGTAATTTGGTTGTAGCCTGAATAGCCGTCCAAAAAGCAGTAATAATCATGACCTGCTAGTCTCTCTAGCATCTGGTCTATGAATGGTAAAGGAAAATGATCCTTCCTGGTGGCTGTATTGAGCCTTCTGTAGTCAATACACATGTGCCACCCTGTAACTGTTCTTGTAGGAACCAGTTCATTTTTTTCATTATGAACCACTGTCATGCCTCCCTTTTTGGGGACAACTTGAACAGGGCTCACCCAGGGGCTATTAGAAATAGGATAAATAATCCCAGCCTCCAGTAATTTGGTGACCTCTTTCTGCATCACTTCCTTCATTGCAGGATTTAGCCGCCTCTGTGGTTGAACCACTGGCTTAGCATTGTCCTCCAATAAGATCTTGTGCATGCATCTAGCTGGGCTTATGCCCTTAAGGTCACTTATGGACCACCCAAGAGCTGTCTTGTGTGTCCTTAGCACTTGAATTAGTGCTTCCTCTTCCTGTGGATTTAAAGCAAAGCTTATGATCACTGGAAAAGTATCACCTTCTCCCAGAAATGCATATTTCAGGGATGGTGGTAATGGTTTGAGCTCGGGTTTAGGAAGTTTTTCCTCTTCCTGAGGAAATTTCAGAGACTCTTTCAATTCCTCTGAATCCTCTAGATCAGGCAGAACATCTTTAAAGATGTTTTCCAGCTCTGATTCGAGACTCTCAGCCATGTTGATCCCCTCCACCAAAGAGTCAATAAGATCAACTTTAATACAGTCTTTTGGTGTGTCTGGATGCTACATGGCATTGACAGCATTCAACTTAAACTCATCCTCATTGACTCTCAGGGTGACTTCCCCCTTTTGAACATCAATGAGAGTTCGTCCAGTTGCTAGGAAAGGTCTTCCTAGAATGAGAGTAGCGCTCTTGTGCTCTTCCATCTCCAGCACTACGAAGTCAGTAGGAAAGGCGAATGGCCCAACCCTGACAATCATGTCCTCAATCACGCCTGATGGGTATTTAATGGAGCCATCAGCAAGTTAGAGACATATCCGGGTTGGTTTAACTTCTTCAGTTAAACCAAGCTTTCTGATAGTGGATGCAGGTATTAGGTTGATTCTTGCCCCAAGATCACATAAGGCTGTCTTGGTGCAATTACCCTCTAATATGCATGGTATTAGAAAGCTTTCGGGATCTTTAAGCTTTTCAGGGAAACTTTTCAGAATGACTGCACTGCATTCTTCAGTGAGGAGAACTTTTTCAGTTTCTCTCCAATCCTTCTTATGACTTAAGATCCCTTTCATGAACTTAGCATAAGAGGGTATTTGCTCAAGTGCTTCTGCAAACGGAATCTTTATTTCAAGAGTCCTGAGATAATTTGCAAAGCGAGCAAATTACTTATCCTGCTTCTCTTGGAGGAGTTTTTGAGGATAAGGTATCTTGGCTTTATATTCCTCAACTTTGGTTGCTGCAGGTTTATTTCCTACAGAAGTGGTTGAAGAAGCCTTTTTAGAGGGGTTGTCATCAGCACTTGTGTGTGTTTGATCCCTCACTGGCAATTGAGTGCCAGGGTTGGAAGCTGGAGTGACGTTAGACGCCAACTCCTCATATGTTCCTAGCGTCTGAACGCCAGAACTGTGCTTCCTTTGGGCATTCAACGCCAGTTCCTTGCTTGTTTCTGGCGTTGAACGCCAGTCCTGAGCATGATTTGGGCGTTCAGCGCCAGCCTTCCACCCAATTTCTGGCGTTTTAGCGCCAGAATTATTTTTCCCCGGGCTCTTACTGTCCTCATATGGAATTTAGGTAGTTTGCTCATTTATTGGCTTTCTGCTGCCTTGAGGTGGGGTATTTAATGTTTTCCCACTTTTTAATTGAACTGCTTGGCATTCTTCTGTTATTTGTTTTGACAGCTGCTGCTTTGTTTGCTTTAATTGTTCTTCCATATTTATATTAGCCATCCTTGTCTCTTGTAGTCTCTCCTTGAATTCGGCTAATTGTTTTGTTAAAAAATCCAATTGCTGATTGAATTCAGTAGCTTGTTCAGCAGGAGTGAGTTCAGTAGTCACTGTTTTAGCCTCTTCTTTCATGGAAGGTTCGCTGCTTAAGTACAGGTGTTGATTTCTGGCAACTGTATCAATGAGCTCTTGAGCTTCTTCAATTGTCTTGCTCATGTGGATAAATCCACCAGCTGAGTAGTCTAGAGACATCTGAGCTCTTTCTGTAAGCCCATAATAGAAGATGTCTAGCTGAACCCACTCTGAAAGCATCTCAGAGGGGCATTTTCTTAGCATCTCCCTGTATCTCTCCCAGGCATCATAAAGAGATTCATTATCTCCTTGTTTAAAGCCTTGGATGTCCAGCCTTAGCTGTGTCATCCGTTTTGGAGGAAAGTATTGATTCAGGAATTTTTCTGTCAGCTGTTTCCATGTCTTTATGCTAGCCTTAGGTTGGTTATTTAACCACCTCTTAGCTTGGTCTTTTACAGCAAATGGGAACATTAATAATCTATAGACATCCTGATCTACTTCCTTATCATGTACTGTGTCAGCAATTTGTAAAAACTGTGCAAGAAACTCTGTAGGTTCTTCCTGTGGAAGACCGGAATACTGGCAACTTTGCTGCACCATCATAATGAGCTGAGGATTCAACTCAAAGCTATTGACTCCAATGGAGGGTATACTGATACTACTCCCATATGAAGCAGTGGTGGGGTTAGCATATGACCCCAGAGTCCTTCTGGACTGTTCATTTTCACTTAGATCCATGATGGAGAAAGGGAGATGATGTAAAATAGAGAAAAAATATTTTTATTTATTTATTTATTTATTTATTTCGAAAATAAAATAAATTAAAATAAAATAAATAAAAATGGGTGAAGATTTTCGAAAAATGGAGAGAGAGAGAGAAAAAATGGTTAAGAAGTTTTGAAAAAGATATGATTGAAAGGATTTGATTGGAAAATATATGATTTGAAAAAGATATGATTTTTAAATTTGATGATTAGTTTAATGCTAATTTTTCAAAAATTATGAGTAGAATAAAGAAAAGATATTATTTTTTTTTATTTTTGAATTTTATGATGAAAGAGAAAAACACACAAAAGACACACAACTTAAAATTTTCAGATCTAATGCTCCTTGTTTTCGAAAATTTTGGAGGGAAAACACCAAGGAACACCAAACTTAAAAATTTTAAGATCAAAACACAAGGAAGACTCAAGAACACTTTGAAGAATCACAAGAACAACAAGAACATGAAGGAGGAACACCAAACTTAAAATTTTTAGAAAACCAAACTAAAATTTTCGAAAATTATAAAAAGATTAACAAGAAAACACCAAACTTAAAGTTTGGCACAAGATTTAATCAAAGAAAAATTATTTTTGAAAAGAAAGATTTTAAAAAGAAGATACCCAATTACCAAGAACATAGACCAACGCTCTAGCCAATTGGGCAGTAAATGTAACACTTGTTTTGAAGAAGTATTTTTAATAACTAAGAATTAAACTTTTTTGAAAACTAATGTTTTGAAAAGGCACAAGAAAAACAAGAAAAGATGCAGATCAAGAAAAACTAAAGATCAAACAAGAAAAATAAACAAGAACAACTTGAAGATGAAGAGAGAACAAAGAACATAAATTTCAAAACTTTTTTTAAAAGAAAATAAAAATATGCAATTGACACCAAACTTAAAATATGAAACTAAACTCAAATAGAAGAACTCAATTATCAGTTTATAAAATTTTTGAAAAATTTAAAAAAAGAGAAAATAAGGATTTAAAAAAAGAAAATTTCAACCAAAAACAATAATAGAAGACTCTAAACCAAAAAGAAAAAAATTTTCTAATCTAAGCAACAAAATAAATTGTTAGTTGTCCAAACTCGAACAATCCCCGGCAACGGCGCCAAAAACTTGGTGCACAAATTTGTTACATGTCATTGTCAATATTACTATTTTTCACAAATTTGCACAACTAACCAGCAAGTGCACTGGGTCGTCCAAGTAATACCTAACGTGAGTAAGGGTCGAATCCCACGGAGATTGTTGGCTTGAATCAATCTATGGTTACCTTGTGACTCTTATTTAGGAAAACAATTCACTTATCAAATTGAATTGCAAAGAGTAAAAGAGTATGAAATAAATACTTGTTATGCAGTAATAGAGAATATGTTGGAGTTTTGGAGATGCTTTGTCTTTTGAATCTCTGCTTTCTCCCTGTCTTCTTCTTCACGTACGCACGTCCCTCCTATGGTAAGCTGTGTGTAGGTGGATCACCGTTCTCAATGACTACCATCCTTCCTCTCAGTGAAAATGGTCCAAGTACGTTGTCACCGCACGGCTAATCATCTATAGTTTCTCGATCATACCGGAATAGGATTTACTATCCTTTTTCGTCTATCACTACGCCCAGTACTCGCGAGTTTGAAGCTCGTCACAGTCATCCAATCCCAGAATCCTACTCGGAATACCACAGACAAGGTTTAGACTTTTCGGATTCTCAAGGATGCCGCCAATAGATTCTAGCTTATACCACGGAGATTCTGATTGAGGAATCTAAGAGATACTCATTCAATCTAATGTAGAACAGAAGTGGTTGTCAGGCACACGTTCATAGGTTGAGAATGGTGATGAGTGTCACGGATCATCACATTCATCATAATGAAGCACGAATGAACATCTTAGATAGGAACAAGCGTGTTTGAATAGAAAACAGAAGTAATTGCATTAATTCATCGAAACACAGCAGAGCTCCTCACCCCCAACAATGGAGTTCAGAGACTCATGCCGTCAAAGAGTACAAAGTTCAGATCTAAAAATGTCATGAGATCCAAAATAAATCTCTAAAAGTTGTTTAAATACTAAACTAGTAATCTAGGTTTACAGAAAATGAGTAAACTATGATAGATAGTGCAGAAATCCACTTCTGGGGCCCACTTGGTGTGTGCTGGGGCTGAGACTAAAGCTTCTCACGTTCCTGGGCTGTTTTGGGCGTTCAACGCCAGGTTGTAACCTGTTTCTGGCGTTGAACTCCAACTTGTAACCTGTTTCTGGCGCTGGACGCCAGACTGCAACATGGAACTGGCGTTGAACGCCAGTTTACATCATCTATCCTTGAGAAAAGTATGGACTATTATATATTGCTGGAAAGCCCTGGATGTCTACTTTCCAACGCAATTGGAAGCATGCCAATTGGACTTTTGTAGCTCTAGAACATCCATTCCAAGTGCAGAGAGGTCAGAATCTAACAGCATCAGCAATCCTTTTTCAGCCCGAATCAGATTTTTGCTCAGCTCCCTCAATTTTAGCCAGAAAATATTTGAAATTACAGAAAAGCACACAAACTCATAGTAAAGTCTAGAAATATGAATTTTTTCTAGAAACTAATGAAAATATACTAAAAACTTAACTAAAACATCCTAAAAACTACATGAAATTAACCCCAAAAAGCGTATAAAATATCCGCTCATCAACTATACTTTACAACGAGAATTTATTGTGAATTCTAAACCGTCAAAAGTCCTTCTCATCAAAATGGCGCCGTTGCTGGGGATTTGCAATGGTGTTATGTTATTGATTATTGTATATATGTGAATAGTGTAAATAGATTTGTCTTTAGCTTGTTTTCTAGTTTTTGTTAGTTTTATTTTTCTTTTCCCTTATGAATTCTCACCCTCTTAGCTATGAGTTTGGTTCTCGCTATGTTGTAGGAAATGTAGACTTTAATGATAACATGCACCAAGGATGGAACACTCCAAGATGGGAGGAGCCTCAAGGAATTGATCACTCCTATTGGCAACAACCTCCGAATACTTATAGGTATAATTCACATCCTAGTGCATGCCAATTTAACGGCTATGGTGAATCCTTTGGTGATAACCAAGTACTACCACCATATGCTTGTGAACCTTATCTTCAACATGACTATCAACCTTGCTCACAAGCCCATCTTTACCAAGCACCTTCTTATGATCCATATCCACCATATGACCAATCACCCATACCATTTTCTTGCGGCCATTATGAGCAAGAATCTTTGGAACCACCACAACCTTATCATGACTACTATGAAGAACCACCTCAATACTCACCATCTCCATACCCTTACCAAGAAGAACCACTTTTCTACTATCAACTCTCTCTCCAAAATGACGAAACCTCTTATCCACCCCTAGCCCCAATAGATGATTATCTCACCTTGCTACTTCAAGGCCAAGCCGATATGCAAAGGAACACCCTAGAGTTTGTGACTAATTTGACCAAGGTAGTGCACACTTTAGCCTACCAATGTTTGAATACTCAAGGGGCCTCCGTGGCCACATGTGGAAAACCAAAAGAAGAGCAAAGTATGAAGGAGAAATTGGAAAATTCGGTGGAAAAGAAGGAGGAGTCGAACTTTGTATTGGAGAAATTGGAGGAACCAAGGGTCATTAAAGAAAAGGAAGAAGTGGTTGAAGACCTAGGAGATGCAGAACCACCATGGACGTCGCAACAACCTCCAGAGCATATCAAGATTGAAGAATATGAAAAGGTTGATCAAGAGATAGATTCAATCATCAATAATTTCTTATCAAACATTGAATCCTCTCCCATGGGACATGAAATTGAAGCTATTGAAGATAGCTCAACATTAAATGATGTTGGTGATCTCATTGAAGACTCTTCCATAAAAGGTGAAGTTGATATGGAAGTCGATTTCACATAACCTCCCAAATTTAATTTGATTGATGATGAGGAGGAATTGGAAGAAGTCAACAAGCATGAAGAAGATGAAAGAAGTTATCAAGAGGTGGAAATACAGAAAGAAGAGCATCAAGCAGTCAACCTTGCATTGTCTAAGTGTGGGGAGGTCACCCTCCCTAAGTCACCATCCAACATAACATTCAAGTGGGTAAAACTCTCACCCTTAATCTTCACTTTCTCACTTGAATATGGCTTGATTGAAACGGATGGACAACTTAGAGCTCTTTGTGGAACTAAGGGTAAGAAGGAGTTGTGTAGTGGTTGGAAGTTTGGAATTAGGCTCATCAAGGTCAAAGCTTCAAAGTATAGGGACTATGATTGGATGAATGCTACTTTATATGGGTCTAGGAAGAAGGCTTGGTATGCTAGATAGAATTCTGCTTGTTCTACTTGTCAACCACCCGAACGAAAAATTCATGAAGATCAACAAGAAGACGGATGCGAAAATAAGATATGGGACCCCGGATCGAAGCACGGAGACCAACTATAGGAGCTCATACACTGGCTTGAACTCCATCCAAACTTGGTGAGGATGGTTGGAACTTCTGTCAACCATATGAGGAGCAAGGATCCTTGGAGTTTCAAGGATGAGTACAAGCATAAGCCACCATGACAAAGAGCGTCCCAAAATGTCCAACTTAAGGACTTAAACTAAAAGTGCTAGGTGGGAGACACCCCACCATGGTAAACTATTTCCACTCTCTTGTAGTTTTGATTAATAAGTGAATTGAGTTACCATTGTAGATAGTTTTCTTTCTATATATTTGTTTCAATAAATTGGTTGTAGGTTACTTGTGGAGCAAACTCTTTTGCTTGTATTTGAAGATTTTCAAAAAGCCAAAAAAAAAGATTTTGTCATCTTGTAAAAAAAAAGTGACAAGGACGCGTACGCACGTTGTGCGCATGCGCGTCCATACGCATATGCAGGCCCATACTCTTTCCAGAGAGTTGGGCCACTCTCGCGCCAACACTGGGCCAATGGCACAACCGTGTGTACGCGTGCGCGCATTGCGCACATACGCGTCGATATCAACATTTTGCAAATGCGCGCACCCGCGCACATGCTGTGTGCGCGCCGATTTGCCAAAACCATTTCCAGGCCAATGACCCGAGACTTATACCAACTTTGGGCTGGCATTAAGCGTTTAGCCCAGCTCACTTCGCGCGGACGCGCACTGTACGCGTTCGTGCCCATACCCATATCTCCTATCCGCGCGTCGGCGCATATGCTGCTTCCGCGCCCCACATCTATCTTGCCATCCACGCAAAAGTGCACAAGACGCTTCTGCGTCTACCCCATTTTCCACCCAATCCCGCGGACGCGCACGGTGCGCGCCCGCGTGGATTCAAATTCATTAAACCCTTCCTGCGCGATGAACCAGCGCTTTCGCGCAAACCCTCACCCCCCCCACAACGTCTCTTCCTCTTCGTCCCCCTTTCTCCCCTTCTCACTCCGTTACCACCGCGCCGGCCGCGCCACCCCGCCGTCACCGCCGCCACCCTCTCCTCTCCGAGTTCCCCTATCTCTTCCTCTCTCACTCGTTCCTTCTCCCTCGCCTATCATTCTTCCTTCTCTCACCATCTCCCTCTCTCTGCTCCCTACCTGCCGCGGGCATCAGCCACCGCCGGCGAACCCCTAGTCGCGACCTCCACGTTGGCGGTGCCCTTCTCCTTATTCCTCCATTTCCATTCTTGCTTCTGCTCTACCCCCAAGTTCACTGCCCCGTTCTGTGTTTCCCCTTCCTTGCTCAACCGCCACCGTGAGTTCGCTGCCGCCTCCACTACTGGGCGGCGCTCCTCCACCCATCTCCTTTCTCTAGTGCCATTCCATTTTGCTCTGCACCTCTGCTCCCAGGTTTCATAGCCTGAGCCACTGCTCTATTTTTTTACTGCTTTTTATTAATTTTGTTAATTAGTTTTAATTAGTTAGTTGAATAATTTGCATGTTAGGCTAGATAGATATAACTGCGGTTAGGTAGTTAGGATGTGCTTAGAGGATTCTAGGCCTGATAAGTGCTCCGTTTGTGTTTATCTGTTTGAATGTTACATGCTGCTCTATTTTTGTGTTTTGCTTCACTGCTGTCTTGCTTGCTTCATGTTGCCCGAGTCTCATGCTTTCGTTGATTGTTTTGCCTATTGCTATGTCGAACACATATGCCTGATTTTCACTACTGTTGCTATCCGGGAACGTCCATTTTACTGCCGGGATGCTGCCCAAATTTTTATAAACTGCTTGTTTCCAACTTGTTACCTAGAATTGAACTTGCAATTTCTTCAATTAAAGTTACCCAACCTCACCAAGTTCAATTCTTAGGTTACTTGGGTAGCATTCCCGCATCCGATTTGATTCCCGTTGGTGTGCATTGGAAAAGCGTAGTTGAGGAATTATTGCAAACCCAGTGACCATGCCATGGATTGATGACTTGCTTTCAATTAATTGCTTCTTTTGCAAATTCATATTTCATCATCAATGACTACTTCCTCCTCATGTTTGTGAGTATGCTTGTTATCCATACTTGTGATTCATAGTGATTAAGCAAATGAACATCATACCCCTAACTGTTGAACCAATTTTTCTAACTTTTGCCTTGCCTAACTTGCTGATTTCTTCCTTTTTAGCTTTCAACTAACTTCTTCACCATTCTTTTTGGGTATGATGCTCATTGAGCTTAATGAACAAGCATTGTGCATATTTTGCTTGAATTCTTGGTTCATGGCTTTTGTGTTGAATGCTAATTCATGTTGCTTGTGTTCCAAGTTTTCTTCATTTTTAACTCATTTTATGTTAATATGCCATTACTTTCTTCCTATCTCTCTACTTGGCTACTTGTTTATATTATGTCATATTTGCTTTCAGGATGGCCGATAGAGGAAAAGAAAAGGCTACCACCTCAAGAAAGAGGAAGAAAGCTCAGTCCTCTGCCATGTCTCCTTATGCTAATTATGCAAAGAATCCACTGAATGAAGTGGATAAGCAAAATCAGTTGCTACTGCCCACCGACACATACATGTTTCCCAACCTCTACTGTGAGCTTCGTTTTCCTACCTACCGGAAGACGAACCTGAACATTGAGAAGAAACTGGCCCTTCCTAATGATCTGAGGCGCTCCATGAACACCCGTATTCAGGAATTGGGTTTAGGGTTTGTTGATAGAGATTTGGGACGGATAAACATTTCGTGGGTCAAGGAGTTCTACTGCAACCTCTTCCGCACGACTCTCGAGTCGGTCCACCTACGGGGCGGTCAGGTTCTAGTGACTGAGGCTGCTATAGAGAGTGTTTTGCACAGCCTGCCACGGACTGGTGATACATGTGCATACCAGTAGGCAGAGATGGCTATAAATGCCATGACTTTTGATTATAAGGAGCTGAAGTGTGTTATCGCCACACCGGAAGCCCCTTGGGTGATGGATTCTAGCAATACAAGGCCCAAGGGGATGCTATTTGCTTATTTGTCTAGAGAGGCTTGGACTTTGCAGCAGATCTTCACCCACTATGTCTTGCCTACTACACACTTTTCTGAGATTCTGATGGATATGCTTCTCCTGATTGGCTGTGTCATGGAGGGGAAGGAGGTATATTTCCCCCGGCTGATCAGGAGAGGCATGTGGCGAGCACACATCCGTGGCCTTCTACCATTTCCCACCATGGTCACTAGGATGGTTGAGTTGGCTGGCACCCCATGGAGGGATGATGACACGATTTCAGCACCCCCAGACGAGGACGACAAGGAGGTTACTATTCCTTGGGTTACATGGGTGCACGAGAAGCCCCCATCCAGGCGCCGCTCTCGGGCTAGATCAGTAATAGAGGTAGCCAGACCTTCATCTTCCACAGCAGCAGCAGAACCATCTTCTTTTACAGCACCAGCAGCAGTACCTCTACCACCACCAGCACCCGAGCCGACATACCTGCTAGTACAGCGCCTATTTCGCTTCATAGAGCGCAGCGAGCGTCATATGATGCGACGTCTCGACCGCATAGACCAGGTATTTGTATCCCAGGGCATTGAGCTACCACCTCTCCCCGACTCTCCCGCTTCCACTGAGGAGGATCACGAGGCAGAATGCGAGGAAGAGCGCGCGGAGGAGCATGTTGAGGAGCCGGTTCGGCAGGAGGCACCTCTAGAGAAACAGGCCACCCAGGATACTCCGTAGCATGCCGAGGAGCCAGTTCTCCAGTTTGAGATCCAGCAGGAGACAGATGCGACTATTGACCCTCACCATGAAGTTGATCAGTAGCATCGAGGATGATGCTTCATCTTAAGTGCGGAGAGGTCACCATCATCGTCGGTAGATTTGGTGAACACTTTTCGGACATTATCACTTAGCTCTTCTTATTTTACTTTATTTTGCACTATTTTGGGATTATTGTCTATATTTGCTAGTATGGATACTTTTATTTTGGTTGTTGCACACTTTTATTGTATTTGCATTTTAGCCTTGTGGTTGTGATTTGGAAAATCTTTTGAATTGTTGAAAACTTAGTTAAACCCCTTATGCATAAAAGAAATTATTTTGATTAGAAAAGAGGGTAAACTACGGAATTTTAGAAATTCTTTATCACAATCTTGCATTTAGGATATGCTTAGTCAAAATGATAGAATTTCCAAAAGGATTTATTTAGAGGGCACCACCCCAATTGATTGGAAAATTTTTTGTGGAACTTGCTTGAATTCATACTTTTGTGAATCATGTTTTGAGCTAAGAACACAAGCTTGTGAGTTTTAACCCTATTGGTATAGTTACATCTTATAGCCACTTAATTTTCCTTCTTGTGTTAAATTGTTCTCCTCCTATGATTGTGATCCTTGATTTGTTTAATTCCATATGTCCAATTATTTCTTGTATACATGCATTTATATGATTGAGGCCATTATTTCATTAGCTCACTTACCCAAATAGCCTACCTTTTACTCTCCATTGTTAACCAATTTTGAGCCTATGCTTAACCCAATTGTTCTTTATTTTAGCACATTACAAGCCTAAAGCGGAAAATAATAAAAGTCCCTTGTTTGGATCTTTGATTAGCTTAGGCTAGTGAGAGTGTTTTATATTTAAGTTTGGGGAGATTGGGAACATTGATTGGGAGAAAAGGGTGCTTTGTATTTATATTTGGGAATTGGGTGCATACTCATGTATTGATTAAATATATAAACCTTATGCATTGATGCTCTTGTATGTAGCTTAAAAAAATAATATAAATAATAGAAAAAAAGAAGGAAATAAAAAGGGGACAAAGTGCCCCAAAGTGGAGCTCAATAAAGATCAATGCGTATGTGTTATAATAAAAAAGAAAATGCATGAGTATGTAAAAAGTGAGGAGGATGGGTAGTTAGATTAGTACTTAATTGTATAGGTCATTATATAGGTTAGGTGGGAAGGTCTAGACTAATCAAAGATTCAAATTCTAGTCTACTTAACCATACATGATCCTACCTTGACCCTAGCCCCATTACAACCTTTGAGAAAGACCTCATGATATTTGTATGCATGCATTGAATGATTGTTGATTGTTAGATGAAGAACAAACTTTGGAAAGCATGATTAGGAGAGAATTGAGTAAATCAACCCCTAAACACTTGAGTAAAATAGAGGGGACACACATCCGGTGAGGGTTCAATTGCTCAATTACATGTATTCACCACTATCACCTACATTCATGCAATTTTGTAAATCCTTTTGATAATTCAATGCGATTGAGGGTTGGATTTGATTTTCATTGTTTAAGCCCTTTGTGCTTGCATGTACTCTCTTGGAATTTGATTTGTTTTGACCAAGCATTAACAGCCATATAGTTAGTTGCATTCATTTAGATAATTTGCATTTAGATAGTTTAGTTGAATTGAATAAATGTGATACCCTTTGCTTCATTCTTGGTTAAGCATGAGGACATGCTTGATTTAAGTGTGGGGAGGATCATAAACCCCTTTTGTAGGGTTTATCTTGTGTTGAATTTAGAGGATTTTGATAACCTTTCCTCACATTTATTCAATGAAATAGCATGATTTTGTGATTGTCTCCGTACTTATGCTTAGATGTGAAAATATGCTTTTTAGACCTTTAATTTGATAATTTTGATTCACCTTTGATTTCCACTAGATGCCATGATGTGTTTGCTAGTGCTTTCAGGTTGAAAAGGGGCTAGGAAGGGATCAAAGGAGTGGAAGGAAAGCATACAAAGTGGAGAATTCATGAAAAGCTAAAGATTTGGAAAAAGCCCATGGGCGCGTACGCGTAATATGCGCTTACGCATAGATCGCAAAATTTTCCAGGGATGCGCACGCGCACTGTGCATGTGCGCGCCGAAAGCCGCACGTGATTTTTAAAGAGGAACACGCGCCTGGCGATTTTGGAGGGTTTCTAGCCCCATTTGGAGCTGAGTTTTTGGCGGGAAAAGGCTAAATGGACCAAGGAATGAAGGGGAAGGATCATAGATTCATACACACACCTTAGGCTACTTTAGTTTTAGTTTTAGAGAGAGAAGCTCTCACTTCTCTCTAGGATTAGGATTAGGATTAGGTTTAGTTCTTTGATCTAGGTTTTAATTCAAGCTCTCTTCTACTTCTTCTTCTTAATTCTTTGTTGTTACATTTATCATTCTTCTATTGTTTGTTATACTTTCTTCTACTTTGTTTGTAGATATACTTTTGTTCATTCTATTTTCTTTTAATGCAATTTGAGGTAATTCATGTAGATCTTGTTTTCTTAAATTGTTGTCGTTGATTTCTTACATTCAATTGTGGTTAGATTCTATTCTTGTTATCAATTTACTATGTTTTCCTTTTGTGCCTTCCAAGTATTTGATGAAATGCTTGGTTGGGTTTTAGTATAGAATTTTATCCTCTTGGCTTAGGTGGAGTAATTAGTGATGCTTGAGTTATCTAATTCCTTTGTTGATTGATAATTAGAAGTTGCTAATTGATTTGGATACCACTAAAGCTAGTCTTTCCCTTGGGAGTTGGCTAGGACTTGTAGAATCAAGTTGATTCATCCACTTGACTTTCCTCCATGGTTAGAGGTTAACTAAGTGGTAGCAATGGACAATTCTCATCATAATTGAGGAGGATAATGAGGATAGGACTTCCAATTCTCATAACCTTGCCAAGAGCTTTTCATAGTTGTTAGTTTATTTTCATTGCATTTTACATTTCTCTCTCCTATCTCAAAAACCCTTAAAGATATTCCATAACCAATAACAAGACACTTCATTGCAATTCCTAGGGAGAATGACCCGAGGTTTCAATACTTTGGTTTATAAATTTAGGGGTTTGTACTAGTGACAAACAAACTTTTGTATGAAAGGATTATTGTTGGTTTAGAAACTATACTTTACAACGAGAATTTATTGTGAATTCTAAACTGTCAAAAGTCCTTCTCATCAAGGTCCTCTCCGAAGTGTTGTGCTTTAGCTTCTCTTAGCTTCCTCTTCAGAGTCCTTTTAGGTTTAGGATCAGCTTCAACAAGAATGTTTTTATCCCTGTTCCTGCACATATGAAAAAGAAGAGAACAGAAAAGAAGAGGAATCCTCTATGTTACAGTATAGAGATTCCTTTATGTGTCAGAGGAACAGAAGAATAGAATGAAGAAGGAAGAAGAAGAAATTCGAACACAGAGAGAGAGAGAGAGGGTTCGAATTATTAGATGAGTAGAAGAGAAGTGTTAGTGAATAAATAAAATAAATAGAAAGAGATGAGAGAGACAGAGTATTCGAATATTAACTAAAAGAAAAGAAAAATATTTTTGTTTTTATTTTAATTATAAGTTAGAATTCGAATTTTAAGAAAAGGAATAAAAGCAAACTGAAAACTAAATAAATTAATTAATTAAAAAGATTTTTGAAAAATTTGTTAGTTAGTTTTCGAAATTAATGAGAGAGAAAAGTAGTTAGGTAGTTTTGAAAAAGATAAGAAATAGTAAACTTTTTAAAATTAAAACAAACAAGTCAAGTGATTAATTAAAAAAGATTTGAAAATAAATTTTAAAAAGATAAGAAGTTAGAAAAAGATTTTGAAATTAAAAATTTAAAAAGACATGATTGAAATTTATTTTGAAAAAGAATTGAAAAATAAATTTAAAAAGATTTGATTTTAAAAATTAAAGTTGATGACTTGACTAACAATAAACTAAAAGATATGATTCTAGAATTTACAGATTGAATCTTTCTTAGTAAGAAAGTAACAACTTGAAATTTTTGAATCAAAACATTAATTGTTAGAAAGGATTTTTGAAAATATGAAATAAAATTAAGAAAAAGATTTTGAAAATTTATTTAAGAAATTCGAAAATATTAAGAAGAAAAATGAAAAAGATTTGATTTTTGAAAAAGATTTGAAAAGATAAAAATTTTTTATATTGAAATTTTGACTTGACTAACAAGAAACAACTAAATTTTAAATTTTTTTTTTGATCAAGCCAATTCAAAATTTCGAAAATTATGAGAAGAATAAGGAAAAGATATTTTTTTTTTATTTTTGAATTTTTAATGAGGAGAGAGAAAAACAACAAAATGAAACAAAACATAAAAATTTAAGATCAAAACAATTAATGCATGCAAGAACACTTTGAATATCAAGATGAACACCAAGAACACTTTGAAGATCATGATGAACATCAAGAACATACTTTTGAAAATTTTTTTATAGAAAAGAAAGACATGCAAGACACCAAACTTAAGAACTTTTGTACTAGGGACACTAACAATTTGAAAATGCATATGAAAAACAAGAAAAGACACAAAACAAGAAAATTTAAAGATCAAACAAGGAAAATCATCAAGAACAACTTGAAGATCAAAGAAGAACACAATGCATGAATTTTCGAAAATCTAAAAAAAATTAAAAACATGCAGTTGACACCAAACTTAAAATTTGACACTAGACTCAAACAAGAAACAAAATTTTTTTTTGGTTTTATGATTTTATTAATTTTTGTTTTTGTATTTTTTTGAAAATAAAAATAAAAAGCTTAAACATAAAATAAAATTACCCAATCTAAGCAACAAGATGAACTGTCAGTTGTTCAAACTCGAGCAAACCCTGGCAACGGCGCTAAAAACTTGGTGCACGAAATTGTTATTACACTTTTCACAACTCCACACAACTAACCAGCAAGTGCACTGGGTCGTCCAAGTAATACCTTACGTGAGTAAGGGTCGATTCCACAGAGATTGTTGGCTTGAAGCAAGCTATGGTCATCTTGTAAATCTTAGTTAGGCAGATTCAAATGGTTATAAGGTTTTGATAATTAAAAGATAAATAAAACATAAAATAAAAAAAGATACTTATGTAATTCATTGGTGGGAATTTCAGATAAGCGTTTGGAGATGCTTTGCTGCTTCTGAACCTCTGCTTTCCTATTGTCTTCATCCAATCATGCGTGCTCCCTTCCATGGCAAGCTGTATGATCCTCTCAGTGAAAATGGTCCAAGTACGATTTTTGCACGGCTAATCAACTGTCGGATTTCTCGTCTCGGATGAAAAATACCATGTATAGCTACCGCACGGCTAATCATCTGTCAGTTCTCACTTGTGTCGGAATAGGATCTCTCTATCCTTTTGCAAACTGTCACTGCGCCCAACATTCCCAGATCCTACTCGAAATACCACAGACAAGGTTTAGACCTTCCGGATCTCAGGAATGCTGCCAATTGGTTCTAGCCTCTACCACGAAGGTTCTAATCTCACGGACTCGGTCTGTGAATTAGAGACCCAAGAGATTATACCATGGCTGTCGTCCAATGACTATGTTGAACATCATGTAGACCGCTTGTGGTTGTCAGGCACGCGGATCTTGGCTAAGCGAGTAACGAAGATAGTGGGTGATTGTCACGGGTCACCCTTTCATTCTGACTTAACTAAATTAAGTACGAGAGTATATCTTGGAGAAGAAGTAAGCGTGAATTGAAAGAGAAACAACAGTACTTGCATTAATTTATGAAGAACAGCAGAGCTCCACACCTTAATCTATGAGGTGTAGAAACTCCACCGTAGAAAATAAATAAGAGAAAAAGGTCTAGGCATGGCCGAATGGCCAGCCTCCAGTCCAAGGATGATAAAAGATTATATGATCTAAAGATATGAATACAATAGTAATAAGTGCTATTTATACTAAAACTAGTTACTAAGGATTACAGAAAATAAGTAACTAAGCACATATAGTGTAAAAATCCACTTCTAGGGCCCACTTGGTGTGTGCTTGGGCTGAGCATTGAGCTTTACACGTGCATAGGACTTTTCCAGAGTTAAACGCCAACTTGGATGCCAGTTTGGGCGTTTAACTCCAGTTTTGGTGCCAGTTCTGGCGTTTTATGCCAGAAAAGGGTCTTTGGCTGGCGTTTAGACGTCATTTTGGGCCATCAAATCTCGGGAAAACTATAGACTATTATACATTTCTGGAAAGCCCAAGATGTTTACTTTCCAAAGCAATTGAGATCACTCCAATTGGGCTTCTGTAGCTCCAAAAAATCCACTTCGCGTGCAGGAGGGTCAGAATCCAACAGCATCTGCAGTCCTTTCTCAGCCTCTGAATCAGATTTTTGCTCAGGTCCCTCAATTTCAGCCAGAAAATACCTGAAATTATAGAAAAACACACAAACTCATAGTAAAGTCCAGAAATGTGATTTTTGCATAAAAACTAATAAAAATATAATAAAAAGTAACTAAAACATACGAAAAACTATGTAAAAATAATGCCAAAAAGGGTATAAATTATCCGCTCATCAGAAGACAAGGTGCTTACGATCACGGTCAAGACTCTGAATGATGTGTTCAAGAATCAAAACAAGCTTAACTAAGAGAGTCAATAATATCATCCAGATTCTAACTTCCTAAGGATGCCAACATCTCTGAGTTTCAATGGATAGTGAGATGCCAAAACTGTTCAGAAGCAAAAAGCTACTAAGTCCCGCTCATCTAATTGTAACTAAGCTTCATTTGAAACATAGATATTTATTGTGTCTTAATTTTCTTTTTTATCCTAATGTGTTTTTAGTTGCTTGGGAACAAGCAACAGTTTAAGTTTGGTGTTGTGATGAGCGGATATTTTATACGCTTTCTGGCATCATTTTCATATAGTTTTTAGTATATTTTATTTAGTTTTTTTAAGTTTTTATAGGTTTTAGTATTAAATTCACATTTTTGAATTCTACTATGAGTTTTTTTGTTTTTGAACGATTTCAGGAATTTTCTGGCTGAAATTGAGGAGCAGGAGCAAAAGTCAGATTCAGAGACAGAGAAAGTACTGCAGATGTTGTCCAAATCTGACCTGCCTACACTCGGAAGAGCTTTTCTGGAGTTACAGAAGTCCAAATGAAGCGCTCTCAATGGCTATGGACAGCTGACTTCTAGAGCTTTCCGGAAATATATAATAGTCCATACTTTATTTTGGATTAGAAGGCCCAAAACTGGTGTCTAACGCCAGCTTTCTGCCCCCTTCCAGGCGTCTAGAGCCCAAAAGAGTAGAAACCAATGTACAAATGCCCAAAGAGGATCCCCTATCTGGTGTTCCATGCCCAAAGATCTCATAGCACGTGTATCTCATTAAAGCTCAGCCCAAACACTCACCAAGTGGGCCCTAGAAGTGAATTTTAGCACTAGATAGACTGTTTTACCCTTACTAGTCATTTGTTTAGTATTTAAGGGATTATGTTTATGTAATTCAGATATTTTCTACGATCTTTGCCCATCATACACATTTACCATTGTATTTTCCTTTCAGCATGAGTTTGTAAACCTCCTAGGGGTTGAGGGGACGAGCCCTGATGCACCACTATCACATGGTACATTTTAGGCTGAATTGAGTGGATTTTATCCATTATTCTCACACTTATTCATAGAATTTGCATGTTTTACATTTTCCTTCCTAATTTTGTGCTATGGTTGAAAACATGCTTCTTTAGCCTTAAATTTGCTAATTTTAATTCTCTCCTATTACCATTCGATGCCGCGATATGTGTGTTAAGTGATTTGAGGATTTTCAGGGCAGGAATGGCTCAGAGGATAGAAAGGAAGCATGCAAAAGTGGAAGGAACACAAGAAATCAAGTATTTTAAAATCTGGTAGCGAAGCGCACGCGTGGACGACGTGTACGCGTGACTGGTGCAGGAGACAAGCAACACGCACACGTGGCTGACGCCTATGCGTGGCCAGTGAAAAATCCCAGCGACACGTACGCGTGGTTGATGTGTATGCGTGGCTGACGCATACGTGTGACAGAGCGTCATGTGCTGTAATTACAGAAAACACTGGGGGCGATTTCTGGGCTGCTTTTGACCCAGTTTTAGGCCCGAAAATACTGATTTGAGGCTACAAAGTAAAGCTAGAAGGGGGAATCAATCATTCATACTTTCATTCACATTAGTTAGTTTTTAGATGTAGTTTTCTAGAGAGAGAGGCTTTCTCCTCTCTCTAGGTTTAGGGTTTCTTCTTTCAATTTCTCATTAGGTTCAGGTTCAATCTTCCTTTAATTTAGTTTTTGTCTTACTTTTAGTTGTTTAAGCACTTTAGTTCATCTTCTTCTCTTGTTAATTTATCTTTTTCACCATTTTTATGTTTATGAACTCTTGTTAGGTTTGATATCTTTTAATGCAATTTATGTTTTCCATATTTATTGTTATTCTCTTTGATAGTTAGTCATTGATGCTTGCAATTGGTTGTTTGGATTTAATATTCCTTGTTAATTTTATCATGCTTTTATTTTATGCCTACCAAGTGTTTGATAAAATGCTTGGTTAGATTTTAAATTAGATTTTTATGTTCTTAACTTAGATTAATCAATTAGAGACTCTTGAGTTATCAAAATTCTTTTCTTGATAGGTGATTGAGACTTGCTAGTTGGCTTAGGCTTCACTAAATCTAATCTTTGATTAGGACTTGTGAACTTAAGTTTATTTTACTCACTTGACTTTCCTTCATTGTTAGAGGTTAACTAAGTCAAAGAAAAAGGCAATTACCATCACAATTGATAATGATAATGAGGATAGGAATTCCAATTCTCAATCCCTGTTAGGAATTTCTTAGTAGTTATTTTATTTCCTTGTTATTTACATTACTTGTTCCTTATTTCGAAACTCAAAAATATACTTTCCCATAACCAATTATAAGTACACTTCCCTGCAATTCCTTGAGAGACAACCCGAGGTTTAAATACTTCGGTAAATTTTCTTGGATTTGTATTCGTAACAAACATTTTAAATATTGACTGAGGATAATTTGTTGGTTTAGAACTATACTTGCAACTTGATATTTTTGTGAAATCTTTAACGGCATTTTTCCTCCGTCAAGTTTTTGGCGCCGTTGCCGGGGAATTGCAAATGTGTGCCTTATTATTGGTTATTATGAATATGTTTGCCTTTTTGTTTCTTTGTTAGTTTTTTCTAGTTTTAGGAGTTTATTTTCATTATTTTTTGTTAGTTTTTGTTTTTATTTTCTCTTGTTACTATGAATTCTCACCCCTTTGGCTATGAGTTTTATTCAAACTATGTTGTAGGGAATGGAAGCCACAATGAGAACATGCATCAAGGATGGGACAATCAAAGGTGGGAGGAGCCTTAAGCTTATGGACAACCCTCTTGGCAACAACCTCCACCAACTTACTATGAGCAAGAGCCATTCCAAGGTACATACCAAGACAATGGATATGGTGGACCCCCTTGTAGTTACCAACAAGCCCCACCATATGCCTATGAACCCCCTCCTAACATAGCTTTGAACCACCATACTCACATGTCCCCTACAATCAAACACTTCTATATGACCCTAACCTTTATCCACCACACCAACCACCATATGAACCATATGAACCATACACAGAACCACCCTAATTCCAACATAATTACTCCCAAGAACCACCACCTCAATATACACCATCTCCATATCCTTATCAAGAAGAACCACCTTCGTATTATGAGCCCTTTCTCCCACCAAATGAACCCTCCTATCGACCCTAAGCTCTCATAGATGATACTTTTACTATTATTCGCCAAGAGTAAAGAGAGCTTCAAACCACACTTACCTCTACTCTCACTTGTCTCACTTCTACTCTCCAAGCTCTTATCTCCCATGTGGATCCATCCTCTACCCAATACTCAATCGTCGAGCTCTAGTGAACTTCCTTTTCATCCATATCCATCAATCCAAGAGCAATACGATCCCAATTATGCTGGTAACATGGAACAAGAGAGAAGGGATCATCATAGGGACTTAATGGATCGGGTTCACGCATCCATACTTCAAGAGAAGCAAGAGGAGACCCAAAAGGTGGAGATAGGAGAGACCCTTAAAGATGAAGGAATAGTTGAAGAATTAGGGGAGGTTGAACAAGAGATGGAAGTCATCAAGGAGGAGCTGGATTTTGTACTAGAGCAAGTGGAGAACACTGAAATTATTGAAGAAGAGGCAGTGGTTGAAGATTTAGGAGATGTGGAACCTCCATGGGAATCTCAAGTCATAGAACCTCCTTCCAAGACATTTGAATTTGATGTTGAGGAGGGTGAGCAACCTCCAAGGCATATCATGGTTGAAGACTTTGAGGAGATTGATCATGATATAGATTCAATAATTAATGAGTTTTTATCTACAATTGAATCCTCTCCCATTGGACTGGAGGAAAATGTTGATGTTGAAGAAGCTTGTCAAGAGGTGGAGATCATCAAAGAGGAGTCCAAGAGAGTGAAGCATACATTGGCAGGGCCGCCATTGGAGACATCTCTCCTGAAGTCATCACCATCCGTCCTTTCATTCAACGGGGTAAATTTCTACTCCTTAAGCTTTAATTTCTTGCTTGCATATGATTTTCTTGAGACGGATGGACAACTTAGAGTTCTATGTGGCTTTAAGAGTAAAAAGGGGATGGTTAGTAGTTGGAATCTCCATTCAAAGTTCATTATGGTTGGAAGCTCCAGGCCTAATTGCAATGGTTGGTATAATTCTCAATTGATTGGGTCTAGGAAGTTGTTGGGATGCCTCAGTGAGAATTCAGATTGCTTGCCACCCGGTTGGAACAATGATGATCCACTTAAAGACGGGTGTAGAAACAAGATTTGGGATCCCGACATACAAGAGGATCAACTTAGGGAGCTCAAAGATTGTAAAGAACTTCATCAAGGCTTGGTGACTTCACTTGGGAATGTTGGAGCTTATTAGAAGTCCAAGCGTTGATGGAAGTTTCAAGATGAGTTCAAGCACAAGCCACCATGACAAGGAGCTCACCAAATGTCCAACTTAAGGACTTTAACTAAAAGCGCTAGGTAGGAGACACCCCACCATGGTAAATTCTTTCTATTTTCTCTTTTATTTATATTGGTTATAAGTTGCAATTTTATTTTTGGTTAGGTTTATTTAGTTTATGTTGTGGTTTTATTTATTTAATAAAGTCTAGCTTTACTTTGGCAACTGGTTAGTTTATTATTAAAAAAAAAAAGAGGTAGTCACGCGTACGCGTGACCGACGCGTGACCGACACGTACGCGTCGACGCCCAAAACTGGTTCGTGCCCAAACCGTGCTGGAACGGTGCGGCAGCACGGTCTGGACAGAGAGTTGTGCCAGGACTGTGCTGGTGGAGTGCTAGGCGAATAGCCAACCCCACGCATACGTGCCACTGACGCGTGCGCCTCATTTGCATTTTTTTCACCATCCACGCGTGCGCGTCGACTCAAAATTTTGACTGTCCAGAACATCAAACAGAGAGTTAGGCTACCACTGTGCTGGAACTGTGCGTCCAGCATGACGAGAAGTCACGCGTACGCGTGACTCACGCTCACGCATCACTTTTGATTTTGGACGACGCTCACGCATCACTTGCTTGTTTCTGTTTCCACGCGCACGCTTGACCTGTGCGTGCGCGTCGTGTTCGCTCCTTCTTTATGCCTTTCTTCTTCTTTATTTCTCTTTTATCCTTCTTTCTTCTTCCTTTCTTGCATTCTTCTTCTCTTACTTTTCAAAAGTTCACTTATCATTTTTTTATCCTTCATTCTCTTTCACAAGTTTCATTTGCATACTATCATTCATTGCATTTTGACTTTGTACATGTTTTTATTTTCTTTTCTAAGTTTACTAATTTTCTATTGGTGTTGAATGTTCTTACTCAACTGTTGCATATTTCTTGAATTGTTTTGGGTGCGTCTTAACATGTTTGGTATTTATTCCACTTGCCCTTTGCTTATATTATTTTCTCACTTGCATGTTGTAGCTACCATGTAGTTGAGAACCTTATTATTTGGCAATAGCCCACATTATTTTATTTCTTTTCATATTTTTGTTTGTGGGTTATTTTTCTTCCTTTTTCTCTTCTTTCAGGATGGCCACCAAGAAGAAAAAGGAAAAGTTTCCACATGGGACAACAGACAAGTCCATCTGCACAATTCGTTTAAGAAACTCGTCAGTTGTAGCAACCCGTCTACTTGCACATCTTTGCATGCACCGAGGACGGTGCAATCTTTAAGTGTGGGGAGGTCGATACCGACTTCCGTGGGTTAGTTACTTTCTTTTCAACACCAATCCTTATTTTTCTTTGTAGCTAGTTGTTGCATTGCATAATAGATTGCATGTGTAGTTAATTACTTGCATGTATGTACTGCTTGGTTGAAGTAATATTTTCTTTTTCAAGAAACTTGTTAGAGCATTTTACTAATTTGAATTAAAACTTTTTGAACTTGCTTGAAGAATTTTATTTTGGAACATGGTTTAGAGCTCGAACACACAAACCCAGTGAGATTTTTTGAACTTATTTGATTGGTTGGATTTTATCAACCTATGTTTTATTTTGGTGTGTGTTGTTCTCTCTAAAATTATGATCTTTGTCTTGCTTAAACTTTATATTTCCATTGTTTGATGTATGCATACACTTATGTGATTGAAGCCATTGCTTTACTATAGCTCACATACCCATATGGCCTTACCATTTCATTATCCCTTGCAAACCAATGTTGAGCCTTTGTTAACCCCATTTATTCTTTACTTTAGCTCATTACTAACTCTAAGCAGAAAACAATAATAACTGTAATTTGAATTCTTGGTTAGCTTAGACTAGTGAAAGTGCTCATGATTTAAGTATGGGGAAGTTGGGTTTGGAAACATTTGGTTTGGGAATTGGGTGTTGTATATTTTTGTGAAAATGTTAAAAAGATAGTTGAGCACATATTCTTGCATTCAATACCTTAATCATATGCATTGAGAAAAACAAAAGAAAAGAAAAATAAAAAGAAAAAAAAAAAGAGAAAAAGAAAAGAAAAAGAGCAAATAATAAAAGGGGACAAAATATCCCAAAGTAAATGGTGATAGCAATGCATATGTTCTGTACTTAAAATTGGGATGCATGAATATGTGGTAAACATAGTTAATGGATACTTAGGTTTTGGATTTTGATTACATAGATTGTCTTAAGTTAGGTTGGAAGTTTGAGTTAATCAAGGATTCAGATTTTAGTCCACTTAACCAAATACATTCCTACCTTGACCCTAACCCCATTACAACCCTTAAAAGACCTCTTGATATGTGTATTTGTGCATTAATTTTTTTTTGATTGGTAGAAGAAGAGCAAGTCTTAGAAAGCAAGATTAGTAGAGAATTGAGAGAATCGAACCTTAAATACCTGAGCGATTAGAGTGTATACACTTCCGGTGAGGGTTCGATGCTCGATTCTTTGTTCCCAGCTTTCACGAGCTTTCTTCTTGCAAGTCTATTTGTACTACATTTTATGATTTGAATTAGTGAGATCTAGTTCATATTTGTTCTTGAAAGATTTATTCACTTTTAACCAAGTACATAAAAGTATTTTGCATTTAGTTGCATTCATATAGATATGTTGCATTTCATAATTTCTACCATTCCTCTTCACTCTTTTGGTTCTCTTGAGCTTAGCATGAAGACATGCTAATGTTTAAGTGTGGGGAGATTTGATGCACCACTATTTCGTGGTACATTTTAGACTGAATTGAGTGGATTTTACCCATTATTCTCACACTTACTCATAGAATTCGCATGTTTTACAATTTCCATCCTAATTTTGTGCTATGATTGAAAACATGCTTCTTTGGCCTTAAATTTGCTAATTTTAATTCTCTCCTATTACAATTCGATGCTGTGATATGTGTGTTAAGTGATTTTAGATTTTCCAGGGCAGGAATGGCTTATAGGATAGAAAGGAAGCATGCAAAAGTGGAAGGAACACAAGAAATCAAGTATTTCAGAATCTGGTAGTGACGCGCACGCGTGGACGACGCGTACACGTGACTGGTGCAGGAGACAAGCGAGGCACACACGTGGCTGACACTTACGCGTGGCCAGTGAAAAATCCCAGCGACGCGTACGTGTGACAGAGCGTCACGTGCTGCAATTACAGAAAACACTGGGGGCAATTTTTGGGCTACTTTTGACCCAGTTTCAGGCCCGAAAATACTGATTAGAGGCTGCAGAGTGAAGCTGGAAGGGGGAATCAATCATTCATACTTTCATTCACATTAGTTAGGTTTTAGATGCAGTTTTCTAGAGAGAGAGGCTCTCTCCTCTCTCTAGGTTTAAGGTTTCTTCTTTCAATTTCTCATTAGGTTCAGGTTCAATCTTCCTTTAATTAGTTTTTGTCTTACTTTTATTTGTTTAAGTACTTTAGCTCATCTTCTTCTCTTGTTAATTTCCCTTTTTTGCCATTTTTATGTTTATGAACTCTTGTTATGTTTGATATCTTTTAATTCAATTTATGTTTTCCATGTTTATTGTTATTCTCTTTAATTGTTAGTCATTGATGCTTGCAATTGGTTGTTTGGATTTAATATTCCTTGTTAATTTTTTCATGCTTTTATTTTGTGCCTACCAAGTGTTTGATAAAATGCTTGGTTGGATTTTAAATTAGATTTTTATGTTCTTAACTTGGATTGATCAATTAGAGACTCTTGAGTTATCAAAATTCTTTTGTTGATAGGTGATTGAGACTTGCTAGTTGGCTTAGGCTTCACTAAATCTAATCTTTGATTAGGACTTGTGAACTTAAGTTGATTTTGCTCACTTGACTTTCCTTCATTGTTAGAGGTTAACTAAGTGAAAGAAAAAGGCAATTACCATCACAATTGATAATGATAATGAGGATATGAATTCCAATTCTCAATCCTTGTTAGGACTTTTCTTAGTTGTTATTTTATTTGCTTGTTATTTACATTACTTGTTCCTTATTTCAAAACCCAAAATATAATTTCCCATAACCAATTATAAGTACACTTCCCTGCAATTCCTTGAGAGACGATCCGAGGTTTAAATACTTCAGTTAATTTTTTTGGGTTTGTATTTGTGACAAATAATTTAAATATTAACTGAGGATAATTTGTTAATTTAGAACTATACTTGCAACTTGATATTTTTGAGAAAATCTTTACCGACATTTTTCCTCCGTCAAGCCCTGCTGAGTCTTATGAATTAATAAAAATATTACTGTTTCTCTTTGATCCGTGTTTGATTAATTCTAAGATGTATATTCGTTCTTCATCAATATGAATGCGTTGAACTGGCACAAGGTTATCACATTCTACATGGGTTCAGAGTGCATCTTTCATCGGACAACGATGAATCACCAGCTTGAATATACGTCTCTCAGACGGCTAATCTACGACTTTGTTGGAGACTTCTCGAGACATCAGTTCAGCTGATTTTCGGGGAGATTAGGGTCTTTGTCGTAGAGGGTAGAACCCAAGGTGCAGCATTCTCTGATCTGGAAGATCTGACCTTGTCTGTGGCATTTTGAGTAGGATCATTATGGAGAATGAACTGTACGAGCTTCACCTTCAATCAGAATGGATCCGCACTAAACTTGGGATTCAGATTTGGAGGAGTATTGGCAGCTGCTCGAACCAGTGTCAATCACATACAGCCTGCCACTGATGAAATCACTCACAAGCAAAGAGGGCGGTAATACTAGAGTTAATTCAGAAAGACAAAGCAACTCCAATCCTTCAACATATCCCTATTATTGATTCCTTTTTATTTATAGAATATTACATATGATATTCCTTTAATGCAAATTTGACAACTCTTCCAACAACCTTCTGATCTGCCTGAATAAGACCTGCAAGATAACCATAGCATACTTCAAGCCAACAATCCTCGTGGGATCGACCCTGACTCGCTCAGGTATTACTTGGATGACCCAGTGCACTTGCTGGTATAACAGTACGAAAGTGTGGGAATTCGTGCTACCACCAACCTCAACCAATCCCAAACATATCATCTTTTCCTCATTCGATCTCATCACATTATCATTTAATTAATCGCTTTATAGGCTAATAAACCAAATTTCTATGATCCTCAAGTTCAATTTAGAATATAGCTAAAGGTTCTTAACACTTACCTCATAATTCTTGAAAATCACAACTTTTTCATTATATTATTTAAATATTTCTTTTTTCTCAATTCTTATGTTTAATTCTATTAAAACATCATACTCAGACTTTCTATTCCCAAACTCTTGAGTTGATAATTAATTAACTTTTAAATTTATAATTAGTTACACATCTTTTTAAATTAATTTCAATTATTTATCTTTTTTATGATCATTTATCCTTAAATAATTGCATCCATTACTTTGGATACACTAAAAATTTCCAAAACATATTTTTTTTTTCAGAATTAATCAAATTAAACTCCAAGACAAAATCTCTAGCTTTATGAAAGTAGCATCCATTTTTCATCATTCTTATTATTCTAATTCTTTCAAACTCTTATACAAATTTTGGTAAAACCTCTCTTAAAACTAAGATTTTTTCACCTTTCAAGGGTTCCGTTCAAACAAAATATTTCTCAACCCTTTTCAACTTTTCAAATACCAAACAATTCCACAACATAAATATTCTAGGTTTGTTATCTTTAACTGTCTTTTAAGTTATTAAGTTTTCAATCATGAAGACAATAAACAAGAATTCAAATCCTAATCCACCCACCAAGAAGCTTCAAATATTATTACTAATAAATTTTAATATTTATAATATGTATTCCTTGTTAACCCTATATCAATTTCATTCAATTACTAAAAATAATTATAAATTATCAAAATTTAACTAACCAAAGTTTAATAAAGATAATCAAAACATAAAATGTTAATCAACTCAAATGCACATATTTGCTAAACCTTTAAAGTATTCCAAGTTAGTAAAACAAACATCCTTACCTCAATTAGTTAAAATACACAGAAATTAGGAGTGTAACAGCTATCGGTTTCCAATTCAAAGGTAACAACATCAACAACAACTCTACTAGCAGTAGTAGTAACTTTAGAACAGAAAAATTGACAACATCTAAAGCAAGAGAAGGGCAAAACGGGTAGAACATCAAAGGAGAAATAACCATAAGAATGGCAGTAAAAGTAACAACGAACGTAGCAACTCTAGGTAACACACAAAATCAAACACGGCGAAACAAGGCAAAAGTGCATGTTACGCATGATTATAACAAAGTCAGTAATGGAGTATTGTCATAATATGAAACAGAACCAAATAAATCTCACCATGAAAAAAAGGCAGGATGGCGAAGCAGTATCTCACCAAAGCTAGGGAAGATAGCAGTGGCTATAATGGTGGTTTCTAGCGGCAATAGTCCCATTTCCCGGTTACTAGGGGCACGATGGTGCAATCTCCAGAAGCAGTTGTGGGAGATGACAGCAGCTCGGCGGCAAGCTCTAGCAGAGCTCCCCTTTCTCTTTCCCATTCATGCCTTTCTTCACTGCCCTATTTGGTGACAATGGAGGTCTGAGCAAGGACGACGGCAGTCTCGATAGTGACGGCTTGGCAACGATAGAGGCATCGCCTTCTCCATGGTGTTCTCTCTCTCTCTCTCTCTCTCTCTCTCACCTCGGTGCGCTTTCTTCTCTCTTCTCCCTTGGCTCCCTTCTTTACGACAGCGAGCGACGTCTTTCCTGTACTGGCGCCGCGTCCCCCCTTTCCATATCTTATTTTCTTCTTCTTCCCTCTTTCACTCTTGGTTCTTTCTCCTTTCCTTTCTTTATTCTTTTAGAGTATGACAGTGAATGAGAAATGTTGGTGTGCGTGTGAGAAAGGCGAGAGTGTTAATAAAATTATAGTTTACTAATTAGTTTTAAATAGATACTTGATAAACCACTATTTTATGGTTTATCTTGTGCTCAGTTGAGTGGTTTTATCAAGTCTTTTGCACACTTATTCATACAATTTGCATGGTTTTAAAATTCCTTCCTAGTTTTGTTCTATAATGGAAAACTTGCTTCCTAAGCCCTTTAATTGTATATTTTAATTCTCCTTTATACCATTCGATGCAGTGATCTGTGCGTTAAGTGTTTTTAGGCCTTATAGGGCAGGAATGGCTTAGAGGATGGAGAGGAAGCTTGCATAAATGGAAGGAGCACAAGAAATAAAGGAGGCAACCAGCGAGCATCGACGCGCACGCATGGCTCACGCGTGCTCGTGGATTGGAGTTTTGCACGGCGACGCGTGCACGTGCCTGACGCGTACGCGTGACAAGGAAGTTTGCCAAACGACCCGTACGCGTGACTGACGTGTACGCATAACATGCGCTACCTGCAGAAATCGCAGAAAATGCTGGGGGCAATTTTGGGCTGAGTTTGGACTCAGTTTTTGGCCCATAAACACAGACTAGAGCCAGGGGAGAAGCAGAGACTCAAGAGACATTCTCATTCGCATAATTTTTAGTTTTAGTTTTGAATCTTAGAGAAAAATTACTACTTCCTCTAGGCTTCCTTCACATTCATGCCTGTTAGAGTTTTATGTTTTTTCTTTGGATATTGAGAAGAGTCATTACCTCCGTCGAAGTCGCTATTATTCTAGTTTGATTTCTTCTTCCTCTACTGTTTTGATTACTTAATAACCCTGTTTAGATACGTATATTACATTTTGGGATTTATTAATGCAAAGAATTACTTTTACCTTTAATTAATTTTCAGTTCCTATTTTATTTAATTTATCATGTCTCCTTCTTATATTTCTGTGAACGTTATATTCATGTCAATAGAGTAGACTCCCAACTTGACCTGGGGGTTGATTAAAAGGAGACCCTTGAGTTGGAACGCTCAAGTGATTAGTTAAATTGGAAGTTGTTGGCTAATTCTCTATTTACTAACACTAATCCTTCCCAAGGGAGAGGATTAGGACTTGCGAATAATAGTTAGCTCAATCACTTGACTTTCCGTTATTTAGTAAGGGTTAACTAAGTGAAAATAACAACCTCTTGATACTACACTTAAGAAAATCCAACAAGGATAGAACTTCCAATTAATCAGTCCCCCGGTCAAGGCTTTTTATTCTGAATACAAAAATCTCTTTTAATTTACATTGCTTTAATTCACAATTCTTTATTTTTCTGTTCCTCAAGTCTTAAAATTTCTTGGAAAACTCCTGATTAAAAAAATAGCACTCTTTTGTCAACTCGTTAGGAGACGACCTGGGATTTCTACTCCCAGTATTTTTATTCTAATTTTGTGACAACCCTTCTAAATTGATAAGCAGATTTTTGCTGGTTAAGAACTGTACTCGCAACGTTATTTCTATATTAATTTCTTAATCAGTTAAATTCCGCCACGTCACTACTCTAATTTAAAATTAGAGATAATTCAATTAAATTTTTTAGTTTATAAAATTAAACTAAAAATTTTAATTATTTAAATTAAATTATCAAATTTTTATTAATTTTAATTTTTAAAATTTTAAATAAAATAATTCAACTATTATGAAAATTATATATGAGTCGTAATTAATTTTAAACTTAAAGTATCATAAAATTTGATTTAATTACTTTTAGTGAAATAATTTTTTGAAAATAAAATCCTAAACAAATATAATAAATCATAAATAACTCATTATTCAATTTTCAAAAATTTAGAATCTTACAGAAATAAGAAGTATTATGAAAAGGTAAGAAGAAGAAGATGATGATGAAAAAGAAGAATAGAAGAAATTTTTTAATTATGACAATGAAATTTCTTAACCGTGACATAGGATCTTGTTGAGAGGGTGAAACAAGAAGAATTATAGGAATATGAAACAAGAAGAGGAGATCAGTCACCAAAAAAAAAAAACCAAAAAGAGGAGAATGAGAAAAAAAGTTTTGAATTATGTATAATTTATTAGAAAAATAGCACCGAAATTTTTTAATCGTGTCACAAGAAGTTTTTTAATCTTGACACCGAACTTTTTAAAATTTTTTGAATCATTTATAAAAAATTTCTGTGTCATTTCTAATAGATTTCTTGTGTCATTAACAAAAAATTTCTGTGTTACTTTTGTTAATAAAAAATTTATGTGTTACTTTTGTTATCGTTAAACTAATATGAACAATAACAACAACAACAACAACATCAATGAGAATGAGAATGAGAATGTAAGAAGTGCATACGTAAATTTGACATGATTGAACCTAGTTAAGAAAAAGCTTATTTGTTTAGAATATTTGCTAAACAAATAGATTCAAACTTTATTATTGCTAATATATATTGTACATTTATAAATACCATAATTTATGATGCTTGTGCTTCTAATTATTTAAAAAAGAAGCAAAATTGTTCTTTTTGGTTTGAAGTCAACAAAAATGGCTAGAGGTTATAAGTGGAGCAAGTTGAAGTTTGAAGAAAACTAAAGAACATTATAGAACTTTGACTAGAGTCTAAGTTTGATGCTACAACTTGATCAACTTGAAGATGATACATATACATAGCATATGGAAGTCTAAAATATCTAGTGATAATTTTTGACAAAGGTCGAAATTGGATAAGCTAGCTTAGTTGATTTTCGACATTATTTAAAAAATGAGTTGTTACCTAGTCTGGCTAATCATGTGTTGAAAACAAGTTATACATGTTGATAAGATTAAGTTTATATTTATCAACTTGTCATACAACTTGATACAGTTGTCCAAGATGACAACTTCAACAATTGGCAATTTATTTGCTTTTCATATCAATATTTCTAGAAAACTATATATAGGTGGTCAAGGCATTTGCTAATGCATGCAATGTTTTGCATAGAATTAGTAAGTGAAAATTAGAAAGAAAATTAGTAAGGTCTCTTATATGTATGATTCATTTTGATGAATTTCCATAATATGTGTTCATACCCTGGATCGAGCTATCCGACCCAGACTGATTGAGACAAAGTGACCGACCTCTTCTTTAAAGAGTTCGGTCAAATCGATACAAGAAGCCCAAGCAGGCCCAAACAAAGGGACGTAGCCCAAATCTAAAGGCAGCTAAAGCCTAGAAAGATAAAGGAGGTCCCCCTTAGAGATAAGATGACTTCACTTAAAGATAAGATAAGATAACTAACTTATCTTTTCTAGAAAGGTCAGCCCACACTACTATAAATACACTAGAGCACCCAGGTATAACTCATACTCTGATTCTAAACAAAATACCTGCTTAAATCCCATGCTAACTTAAGCATCGGAGTCTCTTGCAGGTACCACCACCCTCTGGTGACGAAAGATCAGCAACACCACCAAGCCTAGCAAGTCGGACACGACAGCTCCAGCCACCTTCGCAGATCTCATCCGAGATCGACCTTCAGATTCAGGTAACCCTTGGAATATTGGCGCCGTTGCCGGGGAACCTAGAAGTCATTCCACCATCATCGCGGACAACCTTGACAACGATCACAACTCCGGTTTGGAAGAAAGAACACCGCATAAGAACGCGGACATCACACCAAAGGATACACCTCAACAAAACGGGGACAAGCATTCTCCAAATACAGAAATTTTAGATGTCCTCCGAGAACAGCAGGATCGTTTCAAACAGCTTGAACAGGAAGCCGAACACCAGCGCAAAGCCGAGAGAGACCTCAAGAGAGAAACTAGACGATGCCGAGAGCTAGAAGACAAGCTCCTAAAGCTCGAGGCTGATCTCAAAGCTAAAATAGTTCAGTCCATTCACAATGATAGCTCCCACAAGAACCAAGATCCCTTCACCAAAGAGATCATGAAAGCTAAAGTCCCAAAAGATTTAAAGCTCCCGACATGACCCCATACGACGGTACCTCCGATCCAAGCCATCATCTCAGCAATTTCAGAAGCAGAATGTATCTCACTGACGCTTTGGACGCTATTCGATGAAAAGCTTTCCCGACTACCCTAACAAAAACAACAATTAAGTGGTTCGACAGTTTGCCTCCTAGATCCATCACAAGTTTTGACGACTTAGCTAAAAAATTTCTTGCCGAATTTTCCATCCAGAAGGACAAAGCCAAACACGCCCCAAGCCTATTATGGATCAAGCAGGGAGATCGAGAGAGTCTTCACAAGTACATGGAAAGATTCAACAGAAGCAGCCATCATGGGTTTCATCAATGGCCTGTGAGAAGGACCTTTTGCCACTCCATATCAAAAAAGCATCCCACATCTTTAAATGAGGTACAGGAATGGGTAGAGAAATACATTAACATGGAGGAGAACTCACGACTAGGAGAGACCTCAAAACCTGGATTCTCCTACCCATCTTGGGATAAGGATAAAGAGTCCAAGAAAAAAGAAGATCAACCCGGTGAGAAGCCTAGAAAATACCACAATTACACCCCTCTCTGGGTGTCTCTTGTGGATGTTTATCGAGAAATATGCAACACTGAGAAGATCCCACCACCTCGCCCAATTAAAAGCAAAAAAGGAGGGGAGAAGTCAGACAGAGTACTGCGAATACCACCGAATCTACGGACATCCTACTAACGAGTGCTTTGACCTAAAGAATGTCATAGAGAAATTGGAAAGAGAAGGGCGACTAGATCGGTACTTAGCCAACAAAGCAGATGAACTAAGAAAAAGAAGAAGGGATGAAGAGGTCAGACAAGCTGAACGACCACCTCACACTCCTGAGAGACATGTTCATATGATAAATAGAGGATTCGTAGGAGGAGGGATCTCTAAATCATCTCGTAAAAGACACCTTAAAGAGATATATCATGTTGAGGAAGGGGAGAGGTCATCCGACCTCCCTACTATTACCTTCACCCATGAAGATACAACAGACATTATCCCGGGACATTACGATCCCATGGTCATTACCATCATACTGGCCAACGCTAATCTCCATAGAATGTCGGTAGACCAAGGAAGCTCCGCAGATATCTTGTTCTAATCTGGCTTCGACAAACTAGGTTTGCAAGATAAAGAGCTCAGAGCATATCCGAATAGCTTGTTCGGACTAGGAGACACTCCAATTCAGCCACTTGGATATATCTCATTACACACAACCTTTGGAAAAGGAATCCGGTCAAGGACACTCAACATAGACTACATTGTAAGAATAAACTAATATGAACAATAACAACAACAACAACAACATCAATGAGAATGAGAATGAGAATGTAAGAAGTGCATACGTAAATTTGACATGATTGAACCTAGTTAAGAAAAAGCTTATTTGTTTAGAATATTTGTTAAACAAATAGATTCAAACTTTATTATTGCAAATATATATTGTACATTTATAAATACCATAATTTATGATGCTTGTGCTTCTAATTATTTAAAAAAGAAGCAAAATTGTTCTTTTTGGTTTGAAGTCAACAAAAATGGCTAGAGGTTATAAGTGGAGCAAGTTGAAGTTTGAAGAAAACTAAAGAACATTATAGAACTTTGACTAGAGTCTAAGTTTGATGCTACAACTTGATCAACTTGAAGATGATACATATACATAGCATATGGAAGTCTAAAATATCTAGTGATAATTTTTGACAAAGGTCGAAATTGGATAAGCTAGCTTAGTTGATTTTCGACATTATTTAAAAAATGAGTTGTTACCTAGTCTGGCTAATCATGTGTTGAAAACAAGTTATACATGTTGATAAGATTAAGTTTATATTTATCAACTTGTCATACAACTTGATACAGTTGTCCAAGATGACAACTTCAACAATTGGCAATTTATTTGCTTTTCATATCAATATTTCTAGAAAACTATATATAGGTGGTCAAGGCATTTGCTAATGCATGCAATGTTTTGCATAGAATTAGTAAGTGAAAATTAGAAAGAAAATTAGTAAGGTCTCTTATATGTATGATTCATTTTGATGAATTTCCATAATATGTGTTCATACCCTGGATCGAGCTATCCGACCCAGACTGATTGAGACAAAGTGACCGACCTCTTCTTTAAAGAGTTCGGTCAAATCGATACAAGAAGCCCAAGCAGGCCCAAACAAAGGGACGTAGCCCAAATCTAAAGGCAGCTAAAGCCTAGAACGATAAAGGAGGTCCCCCTTAGAGATAAGATGACTTCACTTAAAGATAAGATAAGATAACTAACTTATCTTTTCTAGAAAGGTCAGCCCACACTACTATAAATACACTAGAGCACCCAGGTATAACTCATACTCTGATTCTAAACAAAATACCTGCTTAAATCCCATGCTAACTTAAGCATCGGAGTCTCTTGCAGGTACCACCACCCTCTGGTGACGAAAGATCAGCAACACCACCAAGCCTAGCAAGTCGGACACGACAGCTCCAGCCACCTTCGCAGATCTCATCCGAGATCGACCTTCAGTTTCAGGTAACCCTTGGAATATTGGCGCCGTTGCCGGGGAACCTAGAAGTCATTCCACCATCATCGCGGACAACCTTGACAACGATCACAACTCCGGTTTGGAAGAAAGAACACCGCATAAGAACGCGGACATCACACCAAAGGATACACCTCAACAGAACGGGGACAAGCATTCTCCAAATACAGAAATTTTAGATGTCCTCCGAGAACAGCAGGATCGTTTCAAACAGCTTGAACAGGAAGCCGAACACCAGCGCAAAGCCGAGAGAGACCTCCAGAGAGAAACTAGACGATGCCGAGAGCTAGAAGACAAGCTCCTAAAGCTCGAGGCTGATCTCAAAGCTAAAATAGTTCAGTCCATTCACAATGATAGCTCCCACAAGAACCAAGATCCCTTCACCAAAGAGATCATGAAAGCTAAAGTCCCAAAAGATTTAAAGCTCCCGACATGACCCCATACGACGGTACCTCCGATCCAAGCCATCATCTCAACAATTTCAGAAGCAGAATGTATCTCACTGACGCTTTGGACGCTATTCGATGAAAAGCTTTCCCGACTACCCTAACAAAAACAACAATTAAGTGGTTCGACAGTTTGCCTCCTAGATCCATCACAAGTTTTGACGACTTAGCTAAAAAATTTCTTGCCGAATTTTCCATCCAGAAGGACAAAGCCAAACACGCCCCAAGCCTATTATGGATCAAGCAGGGAGATCGAGAGAGTCTTCACAAGTACATGGAAAGATTCAACAGAAGCAGCCATCATGGGTTTCATCAATGGCCTGTGAGAAGGACCTTTTGCCACTCCATATCAAAAAAGCATCCCACATCTTTAAATGAGGTACAGGAATGGGTAGAGAAATACATTAACATGGAGGAGAACTCACGACTAGGAGAGACCTCAAAACCTGGATTCTCCTACCCATCTTGGGATAAGGATAAAGAGTCCAAGAAAAAAGAAGATCAACCCGGTGAGAAGCCTAGAAAATACCACAATTACACCCCTCTCTGGGTGTCTCTTGTGGATGTTTATCGAGAAATATGCAACACTGAGAAGATCCCACCACCTCGCCCAATTAAAAGCAAAAAAGGAGGGGAGAAGTCAGACAGAGTACTGCGAATACCACCGAATCTACGGACATCCTACTAACGAGTGCTTTGACCTAAAGAATGTCATAGAGAAATTGGAAAGAGAAGGGCGACTAGATCGGTACTTAGCCAACAAAGCAGATGAACTAAGAAAAAGAAGAAGGGATGAAGAGGTCAGACAAGCTGAACGACCACCTCACACTCCTGAGAGACATGTTCATATGATAAATAGAGGATTCGTAGGAGGAGGGATCTCTAAATCATCTCGTAAAAGACACCTTAAAGAGATATATCATGTTGAGGAAGGGGAGAGGTCATCCGACCTCCCTACTATTACCTTCACCCATGAAGATACAACAGACATTATCCCGGGACATTACGATCCCATGGTCATTACCATCATACTGGCCAACGCTAATCTCCATAGAATGTCGGTAGACCAAGGAAGCTCCGCAGATATCTTGTTCTAATCTGGCTTCGACAAACTAGGTTTGCAAGATAAAGAGCTCAGAGCATATCCGAATAGCTTGTTCGGACTAGGAGACACTCCAATTCAGCCACTTGGATATATCTCATTACACACAACCTTTGGAAAAGGAATCCGGTCAAGGACACTCAACATAGACTACATTGTAAGAATAAACTAATATGAACAATAACAACAACAACAACAACATCAATGAGAATGAGAATGAGAATGTAAGAAGTGCATACGTAAATTTGACATGATTGAACCTAGTTAAGAAAAAGCTTATTTGTTTAGAATATTTGTTAAACAAATAGATTCAAACTTTATTATTGCAAATATATATTGTACATTTATAAATACCATAATTTATGATGCTTGTGCTTCTAATTATTTAAAAAAGAAGCAAAATTGTTCTTTTTGGTTTGAAGTCAACAAAAATGGCTAGAGGTTATAAGTGGAGCAAGTTGAAGTTTGAAGAAAACTAAAGAACATTATAGAACTTTGACTAGAGTCTAAGTTTGATGCTACAACTTGATCAACTTGAAGATGATACATATACATAGCATATGGAAGTCTAAAATATCTAGTGATAATTTTTGACAAAGGTCGAAATTGGATAAGCTAGCTTAGTTGATTTTCGACATTATTTAAAAAATGAGTTGTTACCTAGTCTGGCTAATCATGTGTTGAAAACAAGTTATACATGTTGATAAGATTAAGTTTATATTTATCAACTTGTCATACAACTTGATACAGTTGTCCAAGATGACAACTTCAACAATTGGCAATTTATTTGCTTTTCATATCAATATTTCTAGAAAACTATATATAGGTGGTCAAGGCATTTGCTAATGCATGCAATGTTTTGCATAGAATTAGTAAGTGAAAATTAGAAAGAAAATTAGTAAGGTCTCTTATATGTATGATTCATTTTGATGAATTTCCATAATATGTGTTCATACCCTGGATCGAGCTATCCGACCCAGACTGATTGAGACAAAGTGACCGACCTCTTCTTTAAAGAGTTCGGTCAAATCGATACAAGAAGCCCAAGCAGGCCCAAACAAAGGGACGTAGCCCAAATCTAAAGGCAGCTAAAGCCTAGAACGATAAAGGAGGTCCCCCTTAGAGATAAGATGACTTCACTTAAAGATAAGATAAGATAACTAACTTATCTTTTCTAGAAAGGTCAGCCCACACTACTATAAATACACTAGAGCACCCAGGTATAACTCATACTCTGATTCTAAACAAAATACCTGCTTAAATCCCATGCTAACTTAAGCATCGGAGTCTCTTGCAGGTACCACCACCCTCTGGTGACGAAAGATCAGCAACACCACCAAGCCTAGCAAGTCGGACACGACAGCTCCAGCCACCTTCGCAGATCTCATCCGAGATCGACCTTCAGTTTCAGGTAACCCTTGGAATATTGGCGCCGTTGCCGGGGAACCTAGAAGTCATTCCACCATCATCGCGGACAACCTTGACAACGATCACAACTCCGGTTTGGAAGAAAGAACACCGCATAAGAACGCGGACATCACACCAAAGGATACACCTCAACAGAACGGGGACAAGCATTCTCCAAATACAGAAATTTTAGATGTCCTCCGAGAACAGCAGGATCGTTTCAAACAGCTTGAACAGGAAGCCGAACACCAGCGCAAAGCCGAGAGAGACCTCCAGAGAGAAACTAGACGATGCCGAGAGCTAGAAGACAAGCTCCTAAAGCTCGAGGCTGATCTCAAAGCTAAAATAGTTCAGTCCATTCACAATGATAGCTCCCACAAGAACCAAGATCCCTTCACCAAAGAGATCATGAAAGCTAAAGTCCCAAAAGATTTAAAGCTCCCGACATGACCCCATACGACGGTACCTCCGATCCAAGCCATCATCTCAACAATTTCAGAAGCAGAATGTATCTCACTGACGCTTTGGACGCTATTCGATGAAAAGCTTTCCCGACTACCCTAACAAAAACAACAATTAAGTGGTTCGACAGTTTGCCTCCTAGATCCATCACAAGTTTTGACGACTTAGCTAAAAAATTTCTTGCCGAATTTTCCATCCAGAAGGACAAAGCCAAACACGCCCCAAGCCTATTATGGATCAAGCAGGGAGATCGAGAGAGTCTTCACAAGTACATGGAAAGATTCAACAGAAGCAGCCATCATGGGTTTCATCAATGGCCTGTGAGAAGGACCTTTTGCCACTCCATATCAAAAAAGCATCCCACATCTTTAAATGAGGTACAGGAATGGGTAGAGAAATACATTAACATGGAGGAGAACTCACGACTAGGAGAGACCTCAAAACCTGGATTCTCCTACCCATCTTGGGATAAGGATAAAGAGTCCAAGAAAAAAGAAGATCAACCCGGTGAGAAGCCTAGAAAATACCACAATTACACCCCTCTCTGGGTGTCTCTTGTGGATGTTTATCGAGAAATATGCAACACTGAGAAGATCCCACCACCTCGCCCAATTAAAAGCAAAAAAGGAGGGGAGAAGTCAGACAGAGTACTGCGAATACCACCGAATCTACGGACATCCTACTAACGAGTGCTTTGACCTAAAGAATGTCATAGAGAAATTGGAAAGAGAAGGGCGACTAGATCGGTACTTAGCCAACAAAGCAGATGAACTAAGAAAAAGAAGAAGGGATGAAGAGGTCAGACAAGCTGAACGACCACCTCACACTCCTGAGAGACATGTTCATATGATAAATAGAGGATTCGTAGGAGGAGGGATCTCTAAATCATCTCGTAAAAGACACCTTAAAGAGATATATCATGTTGAGGAAGGGGAGAGGTCATCCGACCTCCCTACTATTACCTTCACCCATGAAGATACAACAGACATTATCCCGGGACATTACGATCCCATGGTCATTACCATCATACTGGCCAACGCTAATCTCCATAGAATGTCGGTAGACCAAGGAAGCTCCGCAGATATCTTGTTCTAATCTGGCTTCGACAAACTAGGTTTGCAAGATAAAGAGCTCAGAGCATATCCGAATAGCTTGTTCGGACTAGGAGACACTCCAATTCAGCCACTTGGATATATCTCATTACACACAACCTTTGGAAAAGGAATCCGGTCAAGGACACTCAACATAGACTACATTGTAAGAATAAACTAATATGAACAATAACAACAACAACAACAACATCAATGAGAATGAGAATGAGAATGTAAGAAGTGCATACGTAAATTTGACATGATTGAACCTAGTTAAGAAAAAGCTTATTTGTTTAGAATATTTGTTAAACAAATAGATTCAAACTTTATTATTGCAAATATATATTGTACATTTATAAATACCATAATTTATGATGCTTGTGCTTCTAATTATTTAAAAAAGAAGCAAAATTGTTCTTTTTGGTTTGAAGTCAACAAAAATGGCTAGAGGTTATAAGTGGAGCAAGTTGAAGTTTGAAGAAAACTAAAGAACATTATAGAACTTTGACTAGAGTCTAAGTTTGATGCTACAACTTGATCAACTTGAAGATGATACATATACATAGCATATGGAAGTCTAAAATATCTAGTGATAATTTTTGACAAAGGTCGAAATTGGATAAGCTAGCTTAGTTGATTTTCGACATTATTTAAAAAATGAGTTGTTACCTAGTCTGGCTAATCATGTGTTGAAAACAAGTTATACATGTTGATAAGATTAAGTTTATATTTATCAACTTGTCATACAACTTGATACAGTTGTCCAAGATGACAACTTCAACAATTGGCAATTTATTTGCTTTTCATATCAATATTTCTAGAAAACTATATATAGGTGGTCAAGGCATTTGCTAATGCATGCAATGTTTTGCATAGAATTAGTAAGTGAAAATTAGAAAGAAAATTAGTAAGGTCTCTTATATGTATGATTCATTTTGATGAATTTCCATAATATGTGTTCATACCCTGGATCGAGCTATCCGACCCAGACTGATTGAGACAAAGTGACCGACCTCTTCTTTAAAGAGTTCGGTCAAATCGATACAAGAAGCCCAAGCAGGCCCAAACAAAGGGACGTAGCCCAAATCTAAAGGCAGCTAAAGCCTAGAACGATAAAGGAGGTCCCCCTTAGAGATAAGATGACTTCACTTAAAGATAAGATAAGATAACTAACTTATCTTTTCTAGAAAGGTCAGCCCACACTACTATAAATACACTAGAGCACCCAGGTATAACTCATACTCTGATTCTAAACAAAATACCTGCTTAAATCCCATGCTAACTTAAGCATCGGAGTCTCTTGCAGGTACCACCACCCTCTGGTGACGAAAGATCAGCAACACCACCAAGCCTAGCAAGTCGGACACGACAGCTCCAGCCACCTTCGCAGATCTCATCCGAGATCGACCTTCAGTTTCAGGTAACCCTTGGAATATTGGCGCCGTTGCCGGGGAACCTAGAAGTCATTCCACCATCATCGCGGACAACCTTGACAACGATCACAACTCCGGTTTGGAAGAAAGAACACCGCATAAGAACGCGGACATCACACCAAAGGATACACCTCAACAGAACGGGGACAAGCATTCTCCAAATACAGAAATTTTAGATGTCCTCCGAGAACAGCAGGATCGTTTCAAACAGCTTGAACAGGAAGCCGAACACCAGCGCAAAGCCGAGAGAGACCTCCAGAGAGAAACTAGACGATGCCGAGAGCTAGAAGACAAGCTCCTAAAGCTCGAGGCTGATCTCAAAGCTAAAATAGTTCAGTCCATTCACAATGATAGCTCCCACAAGAACCAAGATCCCTTCACCAAAGAGATCATGAAAGCTAAAGTCCCAAAAGATTTAAAGCTCCCGACATGACCCCATACGACGGTACCTCCGATCCAAGCCATCATCTCAACAATTTCAGAAGCAGAATGTATCTCACTGACGCTTTGGACGCTATTCGATGAAAAGCTTTCCCGACTACCCTAACAAAAACAACAATTAAGTGGTTCGACAGTTTGCCTCCTAGATCCATCACAAGTTTTGACGACTTAGCTAAAAAATTTCTTGCCGAATTTTCCATCCAGAAGGACAAAGCCAAACACGCCCCAAGCCTATTATGGATCAAGCAGGGAGATCGAGAGAGTCTTCACAAGTACATGGAAAGATTCAACAGAAGCAGCCATCATGGGTTTCATCAATGGCCTGTGAGAAGGACCTTTTGCCACTCCATATCAAAAAAGCATCCCACATCTTTAAATGAGGTACAGGAATGGGTAGAGAAATACATTAACATGGAGGAGAACTCACGACTAGGAGAGACCTCAAAACCTGGATTCTCCTACCCATCTTGGGATAAGGATAAAGAGTCCAAGAAAAAAGAAGATCAACCCGGTGAGAAGCCTAGAAAATACCACAATTACACCCCTCTCTGGGTGTCTCTTGTGGATGTTTATCGAGAAATATGCAACACTGAGAAGATCCCACCACCTCGCCCAATTAAAAGCAAAAAAGGAGGGGGGAAGTCAGACAGAGTACTGCGAATACCACCGAATCTACGGACATCCTACTAACGAGTGCTTTGACCTAAAGAATGTCATAGAGAAATTGGAAAGAGAAGGGCGACTAGATCGGTACTTAGCCAACAAAGCAAATGAACTAAGAAAAAGAAGAAGGGATGAAGAGGTCAGACAAGCTGAACGACCACCTCACACTCCTGAGAGACATGTTCATATGATAAATAGAGGATTCGTAGGAGGAGGGATCTCTAAATCATCTCGTAAAAGACACCTTAAAGAGATATATCATGTTGAGGAAGGGGAGAGGTCATCCGACCTCCCTACTATTACCTTCACCCATGAAGATACAACAGACATTATCCCGGGACATTATGATCCCATGGTCATTACCATCATACTGGCCAACGCTAATCTCCATAGAATGTCGGTAGACCAAGGAAGCTCCGCAGATATCTTGTTCTAATCTGGCTTCGACAAACTAGGTTTGCAAGATAAAGAGCTCAGAGCATATCCGAATAGCTTGTTTGGACTAGGAGACACTCCAATTCAGCCACTTGGATATATCTCATTACACACAACCTTTGGAAAAGGAATCCGGTCAAGGACACTCAACATAGACTACATTGTAGTCGATGTGAGCTCAGCTTACAACGCCCCAAGCCTATTAGGGATCAAGCAGGGATATTGGGAGAGTCTTCGCAACTACATGGAAAGATTCAACAAAGCGTGTCTGGACATACAAAGTTTAACAACAGAAGCAGCCATCATGGGTCTCATCAATGGCCTGCGAGAAGGACCTTTTATCCACTCCATATCAAAAAAGCATCCCACATCTTTAAACGAGGTACAGGAACGGGCAGAGAAATACATTATCATGGAGGAGAACTCACGACTAGGAGAGACCTCAAAACCTGGATTCTCCTACCCATCTAGGGACAAGGATAAAGAGTCCAAGAAAAAAGAAGATCATCCTGGTGAGAAGCCTAGAAAATACCACAATTACACCCCTCTCCGGGTGTCTCTTGTGGATGTTTATTCAGAAATATGCAACACTGAGAAGATCCCACCACCTCGCCTAATTAAAAGCAAAATAGGAGGGGGAAGCTGGATAGAGTACTGCGAATACCACCGAATCTATGGACATCCTACTAACGAATGCTTCGACCTAAAGAATGTCATAGAGAAATTGGCAAGAGAAGGGCGACTAGATCGGTTCTTAGCCAACGAAGTAGATGAACCGAGAAAAAGAAAAAGGGATGAAGAGGTCAGACAAGCTGAACAACCACCTCACCCTCCTGAGAGACATGTTCATATGATAAATGGAGGATTCACAGGAGGATAGATCTCTAAATCATCTCGCAAAAGACACCTTAAAGAGATATATCATGTTGGGGAAGAAGAGAGGTCATCTGACCTCTCCACCATTACCTTCACCCAAGAAGATGCAATAGACATTATCCCGGGACATGATGATCCCATGGTCATTACCATCATACTAGCCAACACTAATCTCCATAGAACGTCGGTAGACCAAGGAAGATTCGCAGATATCTTGTTCAAATTTACCTTCGACAAACTCGGTTTGCAAGATAAAGAGCTCAGAGCATATCCGAATAGCTTGTTCGGACAAGAAGACACTCCAATTCAACCACTTGGATATATCTCATTACACACAACCTTTAGAAAAGGAATCCGGTCAAGGACACTCAACATAGACTACATCGTAGTCGATGTGAGCTCAGCTTACAATTCCCTAATAGGTCAGACAACGCTGAACCAGCTCGCCGCAGTGGTCTCGACTCCACATCTCTGCATGAAATTTCCAACTCTAGAGGGGATCGCCACGATAAAGGGAGACCAAAAATCACACGACGCTGTTACAATGAAAGTCTAAACCTTAAAGGCAATCCCAAAAGAGAGGAAGTCAACACTATTGAGCTCAGGGGAGTCCGAGCTCGCAAGGTGACTTCGTCCACAGCCGGAAGGCGAGACTGAAGAAGTCCAAATCGGCAATGCCCGAGATAAGACAACAAACATATGGGCAACCTTAAAGGGAGGCTTAAAGGAGCCTCTGATACAGCTCCTAAAGGATAATGCCGACCTCTTTGCATGGAAGGCCGCAGATATGCCAGGCATAGATCCCAAGCTAATGTGTCACAAACTAGCGGTATATCCAGGGTCTCGACCAGTACAGCAAAAGCGTAGGAAGCTCCGACCAGAAAAATCCCAAGCTGTGGAAGAACAAGTAAAAGCCTTACTAGAGGCAGGGTTCATAAGGGAGTTAACATACCCACTATGGCTAGCCAACGTTGTCTTGGTAAAAAAGTCAAATGGGAAGTGGCGGATGTGTACTGACTACACCGATCTCAATAAAGCCTGCCCAAAAGATCCCTACCCACTCCCAGATATAAACATTCTAGTGGATGCCTCTTCCGGATACAAGTACCTCTCCTTCATGGATGCTTATTCAGGATATAATCAAATCCTGATGTATCCACCCGATCAGGAAAAGACCTCGTTCCTAACCCCAAAAGTAAATTACTGCTATATCGTCATGCCATTCGGGCTTAAAAACGCAGGAGCTACCTATCAAAGATTGATGAACAAAGTCTTTGGAGACCACATTGGGATATTAATGGAGGTTTATGTAGACGATATGCTGGTAAAAACACAAAGTGAGGAATCCTTGTTGCCTGACCTAACCAAAGTGTTCGACAACATCAGAAAGCATGGAATACGACATAATCTCGTAAAATGCACCTTTGTGGTAGAAGATGGCAAATTCTCAGGCTTCATGCTCACGCAAAGAGGAATCGAGGCAAACCCAGATAAATGTCAGCCTATACTCGACATGAAAAGCCCGACTTACGTCAAAGAAGTACAACAGCTCAACAGAAGACTTGCAGCCCTGTCCAGGTTTCTAGCCGGCTCAGCCATCAAATCTCTTCCTTTTTACGACACATTAAGGAAAGTGTTATGAGGGTTACCTGAAACAGAAGGTCGATCTCGGATGAGATCTGCGATGGTGACCGGAGCTGTCGTGTCTGACTTGCTGGGCTTGTTGGTGTTGCTGATGCTTCGTCACCGGAGGGTGGTGGTACCTACAAGAGACTCCGATGCTTAAGTTAGCATGGGCTTTAAGCAGGTATTTTGTGAAGAATCAGAGTATGAGTTATACCTGGATGCTCCAGTATATTTATAGTAGTGTGGGCTAACCTTTCTAGATAAGATAAGTTAGTTATCTTATCTTATCTTTAAGTGAAGTTATCTTATCTCTAAGGGGAACTGCCTTTATCTTTATAGGCTTTAGCTGCCTTTAGATTTGGCCTATGTCCCTTTGTTTGGGCCTGCTTGGGCTTCTTGTAGCGATTTGACCGAACTCTTTAAAGAAGAGGTCAAGGGACCTAACCTAAAGAGGTCGGTCGCTTTGTCTTCAATCAGCCTGTGTCAGATAGCTCGACCAAGGGTATGAATAGTGCTCCAGCTTGAGCTCGACTTTTCCCTTAAGGTCATGTCCTTTAGACTTCGATCCTTTTGAGGAAATCAAGCTCGAGCATTTCACCTTGTGTCGCTCTCCAGTATGACTCCTGCTGGGACTTGAATGCGGAGCGTTTTTCTTTCTTTTTTCTCTTTAATTGCAGCGCGCGTTGCGCTTTCTTGGGAATGTGCGGGGGTTAAATGCTCATTAACTCCTTTTTTGCCGTTCCCTTCTTTCCCTCTTTTCCATTTCATTTTGAATTTTTACACCTCATCTTTCAGTTTCTCCTCTCCTTTCTTTTCGCTTTTGCTTGATGCAGTGCTTTATTCCTCCACCCTTGCTTCGAAAGCAATTTGTTGGTGTGGATTCGTCGCTGTTTCTTCCTGATCCTTCCGTCACGCTTTGCTTCTTCTTTCTCTATAGGTTGGTATTTCTTTCCCTTTCATGTTTTCATTAGTCACCTTTCTTGTATGTCTCCACTGTTGCATGTCATTTTTACTGATTTTGTCTCTGAGAATCTTGACCCATTCGAAAAAAGATTGTGCCTTTCTTTTCAACATTTTGTTTTCACAACTTTCTGGAAAAGCTTGCATCTTTGTGGTGATCCCTGCACTCTTTTGCTGTGACGTGCGCCTGGTTATTTTTTGCTTTCTTAGGGTTTTATTGTTTGTCACAATTTCTGTCTCTTTTCATGGTTGTATCCCCCTGATCAAAGTCTTGGATTTTATGGATTTGGTAGATTGAGGTTATAGCTTTGAAAACTTTTTGTAGCTTTGATGATAAACTGTTAGTAGGAAAGTTTGTAACTTTGATGTTTTTTGTTGGTGATGATAACTTTCTTGCTGTTTTGTGTGGAATGTCGTTGCCAGAGAATGATTGTGTTTTCTTTATTGAGAGATGTTAGGGCATAGACCGTCGATTTCCTTCTTTTTGGGTTCTTGCCTTATTACTGCCTCCAAAGGGTGCCCCTGGACTGTAGTGTGAGTCCTGGGGATTCCCTTTTACTGCCATATCTGACTCTTGATGTTCATATGTTATTGTCCAAGTTGTTTCCTTATTTGCCCGAGTTGTTTGTGATGAGCGGATAATTTATACGCTTTTTAACATTATTTTTAGGTAGTTTTTAGTATGTTTTAGTTAGTTTTTATTATATTTTTAATAGTTTTTTAATAAAAATCACATTTCTGGACTTTACTATGATTTTGTGTGTTTTTCTGTAATTTCAGGTATTTTTTGGCTGAAATTGAGGGACCTGAGCAAAAATCTGATTTAGAGGCTGAAAAAGGACTACAGATGCTGTTGGATTCTGACCTCCCTGCACTCGAAATGGATTTTTTGGAGCTACATAAGCCTAATTGGCGCGCTCTTAATTGCGTTGGAAAATAGACATCCAGGGCTTTCCAGCAATATATAATAGTCCATACTTTGCCCAAGTTATGATGACGAAAATTGGCGTTTAACGTCAAGTCCTTACCCTATTCTGGCGTTAAACGCCAGAAACAGGTTGCAAACCAGAGTTAAACGCCAGAAACATGCTACAACCTGGCGTTTAACTCCAAATAAAGTCTCTACACATGGAAGATTCAATGCTCAGCCCAAACACACACCAAGTGGGCCCCGGAAGTGGATTTCTGCACTATCTACCTTAGTTTACTCAATTTCTGTAAACCTAGGTCACTAGCTTAGTATAAAAACTACTTTTAGAGATCTATTTTTGGGATCATCATACTTTACACGTTTCATATTGTATCTTCTACGGCATGAGTCTCTAAACCCCATGGTTGGGGGTGAGGAGCTCTGCTGTGTTTTGATGAATTAATGTAATTACCACTATTTTCCATTCAATCACGCTTGTTTCCATTCTAAGATATTCATTCGCACTTCAACCTGATGAATGTGATAATCTGTGACACTCATCATCATTCTCACCTATGAACGCGTTCCTGACAACCACCTCCGTTCTATCTGCAATAGCTAAAATGTGTATCTCTTGGGTTTCTAATCTAAGATTGGAACCTCGTGGTATAGGCTAGAATTATTGGCGGTCATTCCTGAGATCCAAAAAGTCTAAACCTTATCTATGGTATTCCGAGTAGGATCTGGGAAGGGATGACTATGACGAGCTTCAAACTCACGAATGCTGGGCATAGTGACAGACGCAAAAGGATCAATGGATCCTATTCCAACATGAGCGAGAACCGACAGATGATTAGCCCTGCGGTGACAGCGCATTTGGACCATTTTCACTGAGAGAACGGATGGTAGCCATTGACAACGGTGATCCACCAACATACAGCTTTCCATGGAAGGAGACTAACGTGCGTGAAGAAGAAGACAGTAGGAAAGCAGAGATTCAGATGACAGAGCATCTCCAAAACCTTAACCTGTTCTCCATTACTGCATAACAAGTATGTGTTTCATGTTCTTTTACTTTTTACAATTAAATCTGAGAATTATTGATATCCTGACTAAGAGTTACCAGATAACCATAGTTTACTTCAAGCCGACAATCTCCGTGGGATCGACCCTTACTCACGTAAGGTATTACTTAGACGACCCAGTGCACTTGCTGATTTCGTGCACCAAGATTTTGGCGTCATTGCTGGGGATTGTTCAAGTTTGGACAAATGATGGTTTATTTTTTTGCTTAGATTAGGAATAGTTTATTTTTGTTGGTTTAGAGTCACTAGAATTGCATCTGCTATTTTCCTTTCAAAAATACTATTTTTCTTTATTAATTTTTTATTTTTCTTTGAGTCTTCTGTTTGAGTTTAAATTCATATTTTAAGTTTGGTGTCAATTGCATATTTTTATTTTCCTTGAAATTTTCAAAATTTGTGTTCATTGTTCTTTCTTGATCTTCAAGTTGTTCTTGCTATTTTTCTTGTTTGATCTTTAGTTTTTCCTATTCTATGTCTTTTCTTATTTTTCTTGTTTGTTTTCAAATTATCAGTATTAAAAAAATGTTATATACATTAAATACCTTTTTTTAAAACACGTTAAATTTATAGCTCAGTTGGCTAGAGCGTTGTGCTTATGTTCTTGGTAATTGGGTATCATCCTTTTAAAACTTTTTCAAAAATAATCTTTCTTTGATTAAATCTTGTGTCAAACTTTTAAGTTTGGTGTTCTCTTGTTATTTTTCTTTAATTTTTGAAAATTTATTTTTAGTTTTCTAAAAGTTTTAAGTTTGGTGTTCTCTTTATGTTCTTGAGTCTTTGAATTTTATTCTTGTTGTTCTTGTGAGTCTTCAAGGTGTTCTTGAGTCTTCTTTATATTTTGATCTTAAAATTTTTATGTTTGGTGTTCCTTGGTGTTTTCCCTCCAAAATTTTCAAAAAACAAGGAGCATTAGATTTAAAAATTTTAAGTCTTGTGTCTTTTGTGTGTTCTTCTCTTTCTTCATAAAATTCAAAAATAAAAAAAAATATCCTTTCCTTTAATTGCTCATAATTTTCGAACTCATTAGGTTGATTTGGTCAAAATTTTTAAAATCATATCTTTTTCAAAATCTTATCTTATCTTTTCCAATCTCAAATTTTAAAATCATACCTTTTTCAAATCTTTTAAATTAATTACTTATTTTAATTTTCAATTTCCTTTTTATCTATTTTTCAAATTCCTGAATCAATATTTCCCTCCAAAAAAGATGGCACAGCTAAGGCTGGACATCCAAGGTTTTAAACAAGAGGATGATGAATCCCTTTATAACGCCTAGGAGAGGTACAGAGGGATGCTAAGGAAATGCCCCTCTGAAATATTTTCAGAGTGGGTGCAGTTAGACATCTTCTACTACGGGCTTACAGAAAAAGCTCAGATATCTCTAGACCACTCAGCTGGTGGATCTATACACATGAGAAAGACTATTGAAGAGGCTCAAGAGCTTATCGATATAGTTGCTAGAAATCAGCATCTGTACATAAGTAATGAGTCCTCCATGAAAGAAGAAGCCAAGACAGTATCAACTGACTTTAGTCCTCAAGGACAAGTTGCTGATCTCAATCAGCAACTATCTTCTATAACAAGGCAGTTAGCAGAAGTTAAGGAGATGCTACAAGAAACCAAAATTGCTAACAAGGATATGAAATCCCAATTTAATCAGACAAAATAGCAGTTATCAAAACAGATAACAGAGGAGTGTCAAGCTATTCAATTAAGGAGTGGAAAAATATTAAATACATTAACTCAAAGCAGCAGAAAGCCAAGGAAAGAACAACTGACAGAGGATGAGCAGAATGCTACCCAAAATCCTTCTGAGGATACTAAGAGCCCAGAGAGGAATAATTCTGGCGTTCAAACGCTAGAAAAAGGTGACAAACTGGCGTTAAACGCCTAGTGGACGCCCAGTTCTGGCGTTCAAATGCCAGAAAAGGGTGAAAAGTTGGCGTCAAATGCCAATTCCATGTTCAATTCTGGCATTCAGATGCCAGAACAGGGTAGGAATTTGGCGTTAAATGCCAATCCAGCACCCAATCCTGGCGTTCAAACGCCAGTGAGGGATCAGACACCTGCAAGTGCTGATAATAACTCCCTCAAGAAGGCTTCTCAGCCTACTTCTGTAGGAAATAAACCTGCAGCAACCAGGTTGAAGAATATAAAGCCAAAATACCTTATCCTCAGAAACTCTGCCAAGCGGAATAGAATAAACAATTTGCCTGCTTTGCATACTATCTCAGGACTCTTGAAATAAAGATTCCGTTTGCAGAAGCACTTGAGCAAATACCCTCTTATGCTAAGTTCATGAAAGAAATCTTAAGCCATAAGAAGGATTGGAGAGAAAATAAAAAAGTTTTTCTCACTGAGGAATGCAGTGCTGTCATTCTGAAAAGCTTACCAGAGAAGCTTAAGGATCCCGAAAGCTTTATGATACCATGCACATTAGAGGGAATTTGCACCAAGACAGCTCTATGTGATCTTGGGGCAAGTATCAACCTAATCCCTGCATCCACTATCAGAAAGCTTGGTTTGAATGAAGAGATCAAACCAACCCGGATTTGTCTTTAACTTGCTGATGGCTCCATAAAATACCCATCAGGTATAATTGAAGACATGATTGTCAAGGTTGGGCCATTTGCCTTTCCCACTGACTTTGTAGTGCTGGAAATAGAGGAGCACAAGAGTGCAACTCTCTTTCTAGGAAGACCTTTCCTAGCAACTGGACGAACTCTCATTGATGTTCAAAAAGGGGAAGTAACCCTGAAAGTCAATAAAGATGAGTTTAAGTTGAATGCTGTCAAAGCTATGCAGCATCCAGACACACCGAAGAACTGCATGAGAGTTGGTATTATTGACTCTTTGGTAGAGGAAGTAAATATGACTGAGAGTCTCGAATCAGAGCTAGAGGACATCTTTAAAGATGTTCAGCCTGATCAAGAGGAATCAGAGGAAACAGAAGAACCTCTGAAAATGCCTCAGGAGGAGGAAAAGCCTCCCAAACCCGAGCTCAAACCACTACCACCATCACTGAAATATACATTTCTGGGAGAAGACAACACTTTTCCTGTGATCATAAGCTCTACCTTGAAGCCACAAGAAGAGGAAGCACTAATTCAAGTGCTAAGGACACACAAGATAGCTCTTGGGTGGTCCATAAGTGATCTTAAGGGCATTAGCCCAGCCAGATGCATGCACAAGATCCTCTTGGAGGATAATGCTAAGCCAGTTGTTCAACCACAAAGGCGGCTGAATCTAGCCATGAAGGAAGTGGTGCAGAAAGAGGTCACTAAACTACTAGAGGTTGGGATTATTTATCCTATTTCTAATAGCCCTTGGGTGAGCCCTGTCCAAGTCGTCCCTAAGAAGGGAGTCATGACAGTAGTTCATAATGAAAAGAATGAACTGGTTCCTACAAGAACAGTTATAGGATGGTGATAAACCCTGATTTCATGATTTATTTTATACTTATTTTGGGGGATTTTATCACCTTTTCTCACATTTATTCAATAAAATAGCATGCTTTTGTAACTCTCCCTTGAATTGTGCTTAAATGTGAAAACATGCTTTTTAGGCCCTAAAATTGGTAATTTTAATTCACTTTAATTCTATTCGATGCCTTGATATATTTGTTGAGTTATTTCAGGTTCATAGGGCAAGTATTGGATGGAAGAAGTGAGGAGAAAAGCATGCAAAGTGGGAGAACTCATGAAGAAATGAAGGAACCGTAAAGCTGTCAAGTCCGACCTCTTCGCACTCAATCGACCATAACTTGAGCTACAGAGGTCCAAATGAGGCGGTTCTAGTTGCGTTGGAAAGCTAACATCCGGGGCTTCAAAATGATATATGTTACTTCGCGTTCAAGGGCACGCACGTGCCATGTATGTGTGCGCGCCGATGCTGCCATGGCCCACTAAAGTGAATTCGCACCCAGCGATTTTTGAAGCACTTTGGGCCCAACCCAACTCATTTCTAATGCTATTTCATGCAGAATTCAAGCTTGGGCAAAGGGAGAGCAATTGTTTGAAGTGTTAGCATCATGTAGAGTAGTTTCTAGAGAGAGAAGCTCCCTCTTCTCTCTAGAATTAGGTTAGGATTAGGTTAAATTGCCATAGACCTATGTTTAATTCCTTGATCTCATCTTGTTTCTTCTATAATCTCTCTTTTCTACATCTTGATTTTCTTAATTGTCATGTTAATTTCTCATTTTGCACTCTTTTGTGATGATGAACTCATGTTGGATTTAGTTTACATTTAATGCAATTTAATGTTGATGTTTATTTCATTGATGAATTAAGTTGTTGATTTACTTTCTTTGCAATTGGTAGTTGTTAGATTTTATTATTCTTGTATTTTTACCATGCCTTCCATTTGTACCCACCAAGTCTTTGACAAAATGCTTGGTTGGGCTTTAGAGTAGATTTTGAGCATTCTTGGCTTGGAAAGAGTAATTAGGCAATCTTGAGTCATGAAAACCCAACTCATGTTGGTGATCTAGAGTTGTTAGCTAATATTGTTTCCATTGACGCTAATCTTTTGCTAATTTAATTAGTAAGTTGATTAGGACTTTTGGATTGAGATTAGCTAGTCTTATTAGACTTTCTCTCATGGAAGATAATATGATACCTTCTTCCAACGTTGGAGATGACGTAATATGATAAATTATTGTTTATATTTGTGACATGATTATTTAGTCTTGTTTGACATTCTCCCTATGTGAAGATGACATGATACCTTCTTCCTTTTGTTGGAGTTGACTAAATGAGATGAATTAATCAATGTATGACTAGGATAGAGAGCCTATGATCTCAATTCTTACCATGAATGTCTCTCTTTATTAATTGCTTTCTTTAATTACTTGCTTGATTTACTTTCCTTGCCATTTAAATTCTTGCCCCTCTTATCAACCAAAAACCCCCTTGGTCCTTCATAGCCAATAATCATACACTTCATTGTAATTCCTTGTGAGACGATCCAGAGTCCAAATACTCCGGTTATTTCTTATTTGGGGTTTGCTCTTGTGACAACCTATATTTTTGTATGAAAGGATTATTGATTGGTTTAGAAACTATACTTTACAATGAGAATTCATTCATTTGAGAAAATTCTAAACCATCAAAAATATCTTCATCAGGTGGCACATGTGTATTGACTACAGAAGACTCAATACAGCCACCAGAAATGATCATTTTCCTTTACCATTCATAGACCAGATGCTAGAAAGACTAGCAGGTCATAATTATTACTACTTTTTGGATGGCTATTCAGGTTACATCCAAATTGCAGTAGATCCCCAGGATCAAGAGAAAACATCATTCACATGTCCATCTGGAGTATTTGCCTACAGAAAGATGCCATTTGGGCTGTGTAATGCACCTGCAACTTTCAGAGATGCATGCTCTCTACTTTCTCTGATATGGTGGAAAAATTTTTGGAAGTCTTCATGAATGACTTCTCAGTATATGGAGACTCATTCAGCTCCTGTCTTGGTCACCTGACACTTGTTCTGAAAAGGTGTCAAGAGACTAACCTGGTTTTAAACTGGGAAAAATTTCACTTTATGGTGATTGAAGGGATCGTCCTTGGGCACAAGATTTCGAATAAAGGAATAGATGTGGATCAAACTAAGGTAGAGATAATTGAAAAATTACCACCACCTGCCAATGTTAAGGCAATCAGAAGCTTTCTGAGGCATGTAGGATTCTATAGGAGGTTTATAAAGGATTTTTCAAAAATCGCAAAACCTCTAAGTAATCTGCTAGCTGCTGACACGCCATTTATATTTGACACAGAGTGTCTACAGGCGTTTGAGACTCTGAAAGCTAAGCTGGTCACAGCACCAGTCATTTCTGCACTAAACTGGACATTACCATTCGAACTGATGTGTGATGCCAGTGACCATGTCATTGGTGCAGTATTGGGACAGAGGCATGACAAACTTTTGTATGTCATCTACTATGCCAGCCGTGTTCTAAATGATGCACAGAAGAATTACACAACCACAGAAAAGGAATTGCTTGCAGTGGTTTATGACATTGACAAGTTCAGATCCTATTTAGTAGGATCAAAGGTGATTGTGTACACAGACCATGCTGCTCTTAAATATCTACTCACAAAGCAGGATTCAAAATCTAGGCTCATAAGGTGGGTGTTGCTCCTACAAGAGCTTGATATAGAGATAAGACACAGAAAAGGGACAGAAAACTTGGTGCACGAAATTGTGATGTCCAGGCTCAAACAATCCCTGGCAACGTGAGCAACTTGGTACGCGTAATCGTGATTACACATTCATAATTTGTCACAACTTCGATACAACTAACCAGCAAGTGCACTGGGTCGTCCAAGTAATACCTTACGTGAGTAAGGGTCGAATCCCACAGAGATTGTCGGTATGAAGCAAGCTATGGTCACCTTGCAAATCTCAGTTAGGCAGATATAAATTGATAATGGTGTTTTCGAATGATAAATAATAGAATAGGGATAGAGGTACTTATGTAAATCATTGGTAGGAATTTCAGATAAGCGAATGGAGATGCTTTTCGTTCCTCTGAACCTCTGCTTTCCTGCTATCTTCATCCAATCAGTCTTACTCCTTTCCATGGCTGGCTTTATGTGATACATCACCATTGTCAACGGCTACTTTTGGTCATCTCTTGGGAAAATGATCCAATGCCCTGTCACGGCACGGCTAATCGTCTGGAGGCATCACCCTTGCCAATGGCTTCATCTTATCCTCTCAGTGAATAATATGCTCACGCACCCTGTCACAGCACGGCTATTCATCTGTTGGTTCTCGATCATGCTGGAATAGGATTTACTATCCTTTTGCGTCTGTCACTAACGCCCTGCAATCGCGAGTTAGGAGCTCGTCACAGTCATCCAATCATTGAATCCTACTCGGAATACCACAGACAAGGTTTAGACTTTCCGGATTCTCTTGAATGCCGCCATCATTCTAGCTTACGCCATGAAGATTCTGGTTAGGAGATCTAAGAGATATTCATTTTAGCTTATTTCATGTAGAACGAAAGTGTTTGTCAGGCACGTGTTCATAGGGGAGAATGGTGATGAGCGTCACACATAATCATCACCTTCATCACATTCTTGGGTGCGAATGGATATCTTAGAAGCGAAATAAGATGAATTGAATAGAAAACAGTAGTACTTTGCATTAATCTTTGAGGAACAGCAGAGCTCCATACCTTAATCTATGGAGTGTAGAAACTCTACCGTTAAAAATACATAAGTGAAGGTCCAGGCATGGCCGAGATGGCCAGCACCCAAAGTCTAAGAACAATACGTTCAAAGATGATCCTAAGATCCTAAGATGATCAAAAGATGCCTAATACAATAGTAAAAGGTCCTATTTATAATAAACTAGCTACTAGGGTTTACATGAGTAAGTAATTGATGCATAAATCCACTTCCGGGGCCCACTTGATGTGTGCTTGGGCTGGGCTTGAGTGTTGTACGTGTAGAGGTCCTTCTTGGAGTTGAACGCCAGTTTTTGTGCCAGTTTGGGCGTTCAACTCTGGTTTTGGCTCCTTTTCTGGCGCTGGACGCCAGATTTGGGCAGAAAGCTGGTGTTGAACGCCAGTTTACGTCATTTATTCTTGGTCAAAGTATAGACTATTATACATTTCTGAAAAGCCCTGGATGTCTACTTTCCAACGCAATTGGAAGCGCGCCATTTCTAATTCCGTAGCTCCAGAAAATCCACTTTGAGTGCAGGGAGGTCAGAATCCAACAGCATCAGCAGTCCTTCTTCAACCTCTGAATCTGATTTTTGCTCAAGTCCCTCAATTTCAGCCAGAAAATACCTGAAATCACAGAAAAACACACAAACTCATAGTAAAGTCCAGAAATGTGAATTTAACATAAAATCTATTAAAAACATCCCTAAAAGTAACTAGATTCTACTAAAAATATACTAAAAACAATGCCAAAAAGCGTATAAATTATCCGCTCATCACAACACCAAACTTAAATTGTTGCTTGTCCCCAAGCAACTGAAAATCAAAATAGGATAAAAAAAAGAATAGAATATACTATAAATTCCAAACTATCAATGAAACATAGCTCCAATCAGATGAGCAGGACTTGTAGCTTTTTGCCTCTTGAATAGTTTTGGCATCTCACTCTATCCATTGAGGTTCAGAATGATTGGCATCTATAGGAACTCAGAGTTCAGATAGTGTTATTGATTCTCCTAGTTCAGTATGATGATTCTTGAACACAGCTGTTTTATGAGTCTTGGCCGTGGCCCTAAGCACTTTGTTTTCCAGTATTACCACCGGATACATAAATGCCACAAACACATAATTGGGTGAACCTTTTCAGATTGTGACCCAGCTTTGCTAAAGTCCCCAATTAGAGGTGTCCAGGGTTCTTAAGCACAGTCTTTGTTTTTGCTTTGGACCTTGACTTTAACCGCTCAGTCTCAAGTTTTCACTTGACACCTACACGCCACAAGCACATGGTTAGGGACAGCTTGGTTTAGCCGCTTAGACCAGGATTTTATTCCTTTAGGCCCTCCTATCCACTGATGCTCAAAGCCTTGGGATCCTTTTTATTTGCCCTTGCCTTTTGGTTTTAAGGGTTATTGGCTTTTTGCTCTTGCCTCTTGGTTTTAAGAGCTTTGGCTTTTTCTGCTTGCTTTTTCTTTCTATATTTTTTTATTCGCCTATTTTTTTTTCTGCAAGCTTTGTTCTTTGCTGCTTTTTCTTGCTTCAAGAATCATTTTTATGGTTTTTTAGATTATCAAATAACATGTCTCCTAGTCATCATTCTTTCAAGAGCCAACATATTTAACATTCTTAAACAACAACTTCAAAAGACATATGCACTGTTCAAGCATACATTCAGAAAACAAGAAGCATTGCCACCACATCAATATAATTAAGCTAAGTTCAAGGATAAATTCAAAACTCATGTACTTCTTGTTCTTTTGAATTAAAACATTTTTCATTTAAGAGAGGTGATGGATTCATAGGACATTCATATCTTTAAGACATAGTTACTAACTACTAATGATCATGTAATGAAGACACAAATATAGATAAGCACCATAACATAGAAAACGAAAAAAACAAAAGAAATAAGAGCAAGGAATGAATCCACCTTAGTGATGATGGCGTTTCAATGATGTTTTTGAGCTCTTCTATGTCTCTTCCTTGCCTTTGTGGCTTGATTCCTAGTGATTTTTGGTATTTCTATCCTCAGTTGCTTCCAATAATTATGTGGAGGGAAGTGCATCCCCTGAGGTATCTCAGGGATCTCTTGATTTGCAGCCACATGTTCTACCACTGAGCTATAGATCCTTTACATAATTGTTTTACCACACCAAACTTAGAATGTTGCTCGCCCTCGAGCAAAAGAAGAAGGAATAGATGAAGAAGAAGATGTGGCAAAAAAACTAGGATTATGAGGAAGGAAGGTGGGGATCCTGTGGGGTTCACAGATCCTGAGATGATCCTGTGAGGTCCACAGATCCTGAGGTGTCAAGGCATTTACATCCCTACACCAATTTAGGCATGTAAAATGCCCTTGCACACAACTCTGGGCGTTCAGCGCCAAGTTGGTGCCCATTTTGGGCGTTCAACGCCCATTTGTTGCCATTTCTGGCGTTGAACGCCAGAACCATGCTTGTTCTGGGCGTTCAGCGCCAGGATGCTGCCCATTTTGGGCGTTCAGCGCCAGAACCATGCTCTGTTCTGGCGTTGAACGCCAGGCAGATGCTTCCTCCAGGGTGTGATTTTTCTTCTACTGTTTTTGATTCCGTTTTCAATTTTTATATTTATTTTGTGACCCCCACATGATCATGAACCTATAAAGACATATAACTAAGAAAAATATAGTTAGATAAATAAAAATTGGGTTGCCTCCTAACAAGCGCTTCTTAAATGTCAATAGCTTGACAGTGGGCTCTCATGGAGCCTCACAGATGTTCAGAGCATTGTTGAAACTCTCCAACACCAAACTTAGAGTTTGGATATGGGAGTTCAACACCAAACTTAGAGTTTGGTTGTGGCCTCCCAACACCAAACTTAGAGTTTGATTGTGGGGGCTCTGGTTGACTCTGTTTTGAGAGAAGCTTTTCATGCTTCCTCTCCATGGTTGCAGAGGGAGATCCTTGAGTTTTAAACACAAGGGAGTCCTCATTCCATTGAAGGACTATTTCACCTCTGTCAACATCAATCACAGCTCTTGCTGTGGCCAGGAAAGGTCTTCCTAGGATGATGGATTCATCCTCTTCCTTTCCAGTATCCAGGACTATGAAATCAGTAGGGATGTAAAGGCCTTCAACCTTTACTAATACGTCCTCTACTTGTCCATATGCCTGTTTTCTTGAATTGTCTGCCATCTCTAATGAGATTTTAGCAGCTTGCACCCCATAGATTCCCAGTTTCTCTATTACAGAGAGGGGCATGAGGTTTATTCCTGAACCAAGGTCACACAGAGCCTTAAAGATCATGGTGCCTATGGTACAAGGTATTATGAACTTTCCAGGATCCTGTCTCTTCTGAGGCAATGTCAGTTGATCCAGATCACTTAGTTCATTGAGGAACAAGGGAGGTTCAACTTCCCAAGTATCAATGCCAAATAATTTGGCATTTAGCTTCATGATTGCACCAAGAAACTTGGCAGTTTGCTCTTCAGTAACATCCTCATTCTCTTCAGAAGAGGAATACTCATCAGAGCTCATGAAGGGCATAAGGAGGTTCAATGGAATCTCTATGGTCTCTAGATGAGCCTCAGAGTCCTTTGGTTCCTCAGAGGGAAGCTCCTTATTGATCACTGGACGTCCCAGGAGGTCTTCCTCCTTGGGATTCACGTCCTCTCCTCTCCTCACAGGTTCGGCCATGATGCTTATGTCAATGGCCTTGCACTCTCCTTTTGGATTCTCTTCTGTATTGCTTGGGAGAGTACTAGGAGGGATTTCAGTGATCCTTTTACTCAGCTGGCCCACTTGTGCTTCCAAATTTCTAATGGAAGATCTTGTTTCATTCATGAAACTTATAGTGGCCTTAGATAGATCAGAGACTAAGTTTGCCAAATTAGAAGTATTTTGTTCAGAGTTCTCTGTTTGTTGCTGAGTGGATGATGGAAAAGGTTTATTATTGTTAAACCTGTTTCTTCCACCATTATTAAAGCCTTGTTGAGGCTTTTGATCATTTCATGAGAAATTTGGATGATTTCTCCATGATGAGTTATAGGTGTTTCCATAAGGTTCACCTAAATAATTCACCTCTGCTATTGCAGGGTTTTCAGGATCATAAGCTTCTTCTTCAGAAGATGCCTCTTGAGTACTGTTGGATGCAGCTTGCATTCCATGCAGACTCTGAGAGATCATATTGACTTGCTGAGTCAATATTTTGTTCTGAGCCAATATGGCATTCAGAGTATCAACTTCAAGAACTCCCTTCTTCATAGGCGTCCCATTACTCATAGGATTCCTTTCAGAAGTGTACATGAACTGGTTATTAGCAACCATGTCAATGAGTTCTTGAGCTTCTGCAGGCGTTTTCTTTAGGTGAATGGATCCACCTGCAGAAGTGTCCAGTGACATCTTTGATAGCTCAGATAAACCATCATATAATATATCCAGGATGGTCCATTCTAAAAGCATGTCAGAAGGACACTTTTTGGTCAACTGTTTGTATCTTTCCCAAGCTTCATAGAGGGATTCACCTTCTTTCTGTCTGAAGGTTTGAACATCAGCTCTAAGCTTGCTCAGCTTTTGAGGAGGAAAGTACTTGGCTAAGAAAGCCGTGACCAGCTTATCCCAAGAGTTCAGGCTGTCTTTGGGTTGAGAATCCAACCATAATCTAGCTCTGTCTCTTACAGCAAAGGGGAAAAGCATGAGCCTGTAGACTTCAGGATCAACTCCATTAGTCTTAACAGTATTACATATCTGCAAGAATTCAGTTAAGAACCGAAAAGAATCTTCAGATGGAAGTCCATGAAACTTGCAGTTCTGCTGCATCAGAGAAACTAATTGAGGTTTCAGCTCAAAGTTGTTTGCTCCAATGGCAGGAATGGAGATGCTTCTTCCATGTAAATTGGAATTAGGTGCAATAAAGTCACCAAGCATCTTCCTTACATTATTATTATTTTCGGCTGCCATCTCCTCTTCCTGTTCGAAATCTTCTAAAAGGTTATCTCTGGATTGTTGTAATTTAGCTTCTCTTAATTTTCTCTTCAGAGTCCTTTCAGGTTTTGGATCTGCCTCAATAAGAATGTTCTTGTCCTTGCTCCTGCTCATATGACAAAGAAGAGGGCACAGCAAAAATAATAATAATAATATGGATCCTTTATACCACAGTATAGGGATCCCTGTGTGAATAGAAGAAGAGGGGGAGACAAAGAATGTAATATAATGGAAGAAACACAACTGTGAGGAGGGTTGAGATGTGAGATGAGGTGTTAGTAGATGAATAAATAAATAGAATAAGATGAGAGAGGGAGAATTTTTTCGAAAAATATTTTTGAAAAAGAGTTAGTGATTTTCGAAAATGGTTTTTTTTTTTGAAAAATGTTAGTATTTTTCGAAAATTTTTTTTTTAAAATAAAAATAAGAATAATTAGTTAATTAAAAAGAAATTTTTGAAAAAGAGGGAAGATATTTTCGAAAATTAGAGAGAGAGAGAGTTAGTTAGGTAGTTTTGAAAAAGTTAAGAAACAAACAAAAAGTTAGTTAGTTAGTTGAAACAAATTTTGAAAAGATAAGAAGTTAGGAAGTTAGAAAAGATATTTTGAAAATATATTTTTGAAAAAGATAAGATAAGAAGATATTTTTGAAAAGATATGATTGAAATTAGTTTTTGAAAAAGATTTGATTTTTAAAATCACAATTAATGACTTGATTCACAAGAAATCACAAGATATGATTCTAGAACTTAAAGTTTGAATCTTTCTTAACAAGCAAGTAACAAACTTCAAATTTTTTGAATCAAAACATTAATTGTTATTGTTATTTTCAAAAATTTGGTCTAAAAATAAGAAAAAGATTTTTGAAAAATATTTTTGGAATTTTCGAAAATAACTAAGAATTTTGAAAAAGATTTGATTTTTGAAAAAGATTTTGAAAAAGATAAGATTTTCAAATTGAAAATTTGATTTGACTCATGAGAAACAATTTGATTTTAAAAATTTTTTAAAAAGTCAATCCAAATTTTCGAATTTGATGAGAGAAAAAGGGAAAGATATTTTTTTTTTTGATTTTTGAATTTTTATGATGTAAGAGAAAAACACTAAAATGATGCAATGCATGAAATTTTTAGATCAAAACATGTGATGCATGCAAGAATGCTATGAATGTCAAGATGAACACCAAGAACACTTTGAATGTCAAGATGAACATCAAGAACATATTTTTGAAAAATTTTTTGATGCAAAGAAAACATGTAAGACACCAAACTTAGAAATCTTTCATGTTTAGACTCTAAGAAACGAAAAATGCACATGTAAAACAAGAAAAGACACAAAACATGAAAACATCAAGATCAAACAAGAAGACTTACCAAGAACAACTTGAAGATCATGAAGAACACTATGAATGCATGATATTTTCGAAAAAATGCAAGATGCATATGCAAGTGACACCAAACTTATGATATGACTCAAGACTCAAACAAGAAACAGAAAATTATTTTTGATTTTTTATGATTTTCTAATTTTTTTTGGATTTTTTTCGAAAATTATATGAGAAAGAAAAAATATGGATTCCAAAATTTTTAATATGAATTCCAGGAATCTTGCCATGTCTAGTCTAAAGCTTCAGTCCAGGAATTAGACATGGCTCATGAGCCAGCCAAGCTTTCAATGAAATTCAGACATGACACGCCTAACATACTCATTCCCAAAGGAATTAGACATGGCTTTACAGCCAGCCAGGCTTCATGAAACACTAGAATTCATTCTTAAAAATTTTGAAAAAAAATTTTTTTTTTTTTAAAACATTTTTATTTTTTTTCGAAAACAGATGAGAAAATTTTAGAAATATTTTTGAAAAATTTATGAAAATAAAATAAAAAGAAAATTACCTAATCTGAGCAACAAGATGAACCGTCAGTTGTCCAAACTCGAACAATCCCCGGCAACGGCGCCAAAAACTTGGTGCACGAAATTGTGATGTCCAGGCTCAAACAATCCCTGGCAACGTGAGCAACTTGGTACGCGTAATCATGATTACACATTCATAATTTGTCACAACTTCGATACAACTAACCAGCAAGTGCACTGGGTCGTCCAAGTAATACCTTACGTGAGTAAGGGTCGAATCCCACGGAGATTGTCGGTATGAAGCAAGCTATGGTCACCTTGCAAATCTCAGTTAGGCAGATATAAATTGATAATGGTGTTTTCGAATGATAAATACTAGAATAGGGATAGAGGTACTTATGTAAATCATTGGTAGGAATTTCAGATAAGCGAATGGAGATGCTTTTCGTTCCTCTGAACCTCTGCTTTCCTGCTATCTTCATCCAATCAGTCTTACTCCTTTCCATGGCTGGCTTTATGTGATACATCACCATTGTCAATGGCTACTTTCGGTCATCTCTCGGGAAAATGATCCAATGCCCTGTCACGGCACGGCTAATCGTTTGGAGGCATCACCCTTGCCAATGGCTTCATCTTATCCTCTCAGTGAATAATATGCTCACGCACCCTGTCACGGCACGGCTATTCATCTGTCGGTTCTCGATCATGCTGGAATAGGATTTACTATCCTTTTGCGTCTGTCACTAACGCCCTGCAATCGCGAGTTAGGAGCTCGTCACAGTCATCCAATCATTGAATCCTACTCGGAATACCACAGACAAGGTTTAGACTTTCCGGATTCTCTTGAATGCCGCCATCATTCTAGCTTACGCCACGAAGATTCTGGTTATGAGATCTAAGAGATATTCATTCTAGCTTATTTCATGTAGAACGGAAGTGTTTGTCAGGCACGTGTTCATAGGGGAGAATGGTGATGAGCGTCACACATAATCATCACCTTCATCACGTTTCTTGGGTGCGAATGGATATCTTAGAAGTGAAATAAGATGAATTGAATAGAAAACAGTAGTACTTTGCATTAATCTTTGAGGAACAGCAGAGCTCCATATCTTAATCTATGGAGTGTAGAAACTCTACCGTTAAAAATACATAAGTGAAGGTCCAGGCATGGCTGAGATGGCCAGCCCCCAAAGTCTAAGAACAATGCGTTCAAAGATGATCCTAAGATCCTAAGATGATCAAAAGATGCCTAATACAATAGTAAAAGGTCCTATTTATAATAAACTAGCTACTAGGGTTTACATGAGTAAGTAATTGATGCATAAATCCACTTCCGGGGCCCACTTGGTGTGTGCTTGGACTGGGCTTGAGTGTTGTACGTGTAAAGGTCCTTCTTGGAGTTGAACGCCAGTTTTTGTGCCAGTTTGGGCGTTCAACTCTGGTTTTGGCTCCTTTTCTGGCGCTGGACGCCAGATTTGGGCAGAAAGCTGGCGTTGAACGCCAGTTTACGTCATTTATTCTTGGGCAAAGTATGGACTATTATACATTGCTGGAAATCCCTGGATGTCTAATTTCCAACGCAATTGAAAGCGCACCATTTCGAGTTCTGTAGCTCCAGAAAATCCACTTTTAGTGCAGGGAGGTCAGAATCTAACAGCATCAGCAGTCCTTCTTCAACCTCTGAATCTGATTTTTGCTCAAGTCCCTCAATTTCAGCCAAAAAATACCTGAAATCACAGAAAAACACACAAACTCATAGTAAAGTCCAGAAATGTGAATTTAACATAAAATCTATTAAAAATATCCCTAAAAGTAACTAGATTCTACTAAAAATATACTAAAAACAATGCCAAAAAGCGTATAAATTATCCGCTCATCAAAAACCAAGTAGCAGATCTCCTGTCCCGGATAGAACCAGTAGAAGGGGCGTCCCCCTCCCCTCCTTACTGAGATCTCCGAAACCTTTCCGGATGAGCAACTCTTTGCCATTCAGGAGGTACCATGGTTTGCAGACATTGCAAACTATAAGGCTGCAAGATTCATACCCAAGGAGTACAGCAATCAACAAAAGAAAAATTAATTACTGATGCAAAGTACTACCTGTGGGATGAACCATATCTCTTTAAGAGATGTGTAGACGGCATAATCCGTAGGTGTGTGCCTAGAGAAGAAACACAGAAGATCCTATGGCATTGTCATGGATCACAATATGGAGGACATTTCAGAGGTGAGCGAACAGCCACAAAAGTCCTCCAATGTGGCTTCTACTGGCCCACTCTCTATAAAGACTCCCGAGAGTTTGTGCGTAACTGTGATACCAGTCAGAGAGCTGGTAATCTGCCTCACAGTTACGCCATGCCGCAGCAAGGGATCTTAGAGATTTAGTTATTTGACGTATGGGGTATTGACTTCATGGGACCTTTCCCACCATCGTATTCAAACACTTACATTCTGGTGGCAGTCGACTATGTATCCAAATGGGTAGAGGCCATTGCAACACCCACCAATGATACTAAGACAGTGCTGAAGTTCCTCCAGAAGCATATCTTCAGCAGATTTGGTGTCCCTAGAGCACTAATCAGTGGTGGGGGCACTCACTTCTGCAACAAACAGCTTTACTCTGCTATGGTCCGATATGGAATTAGCCATAAGATGGCAACTCCGTATCATCCACAGACAAATGGACAAGCTGAAGTCTCTAATAGAGAAATAAAAAGAATCCTGGAACGAACTGTAAGTACCCGTGGAAAGGATTGGGCAAGAAGCTTGGATGACGCTGATTAGAGGAACTTTTGCGTGGTCTAGAAAATTGCGGATAAATCCTCGTTGCAAGTATAGTTTCTAAACCTTCAAAAGTCCCTTCATACAAACGTTTTGGGTGTCACAAGTAACAAACACCTTTAGAAATTGTTAACTGAGTATTCAAACCTCGGGTCGTCTTCTCAAGGAACTGCGAGGAAGTATGTTCTTATTATTGGTTATAAAGGTTGTAATCGGGGTTTAGAAGGTGAGAAGCAAGTAATTTAAATGACAAGTGAATTAAATGGCAATTAAAAATAAATAATAACTGTAAAGCAACCTTTAGTAAGGTAGAGAAATTAGAGGTCCAACTTAGTTATCTCTCTCAACAATAATGAAAGTTGAATCTAAACTCCACTTGGTCAACCTTTACTAGGGCAAAGGAAAGTCAAGGGACTAATTAAATTGACTTTTGAATCCTAATTATTTCCTCAGAAAAGGTTGGGATTATTTAAGTTCAGCTCAATTAGCAAGATAACGATTATCAATTATGTTGAGTTTAATAACTGTTGAGTTACTAAATTCTTAACCAGAACCAGAAGGGGAAAAAGTAAAATTGCTGGAATAATAAAGAGGTCCTTAGATGGGAAGCAATGGTAACTTAAATCAAAGAGAACAATCATAAACTGAAAATACCTCAATTATCATTAATTCAAATAACAGTCTGTAACATGGGAGAATTCATAAATCAAATTATAATAATAAATTCAAATGTTGGAATAAATAAATAGAAGTAAAATTGAAATAAAAGAACATTAAACCTGGGATCCAGAGTTACTCTTAAAACAAGAAGAAATCCTAAATCCTAAAAGAGAGAGAGAAGATCTCCCTCTCAACTAAATCTAAATCATTGAAAGGTAAAAATATGCGAGCTCCCCTTTGAATGGAAGCATTCCCACACTTTATAACCTCTGGTCTATGCTGTCTGTACTTGGATCTGGGCCAAAAAGGGCTTCAGAATTTGCTGGGGGCGTATTCTGTAATTTCTGGTGCGTGGCCTCTGTCACGTGTCCGCGTGGGTCACGTGGTCGCGTCAGTCATGCGACCGCGTCATGTGCGTTCTGCTTAAGGCACGTGGTCGCGTCAGTCATGCGGCCGCGTCGCTGCTGATTCGTGCTTGGCACACGATCGCGTCATCCATGCGATCGCGTGGATACCAGTTTCTTTAAAGCTCCGTTTTGCTTTCTCCTTCCATTTTAGTATGTTTCCTTTTCCATCCTTTAAGTCATTATGCCTTAGAAAATCTGAAACTACTCAACACACTAATCACGGCATCGAATGGAAATAAAGGTAATTAAAATAATTAATTTTTAAAGCTTAGGAAACATGTTTTTCACAACATGACATAATAAGGAAGGGAAAGTAAAACCATGCAATTAATGTGAATAAGTAGGTGAAGAGTTGAATAAATCACTCTAATTAAGCACAAAAGAACTCATGAAATATGGGTTTATCAACCTCCCCACACTTAAACACTAGCATGTCCTCATGCTAAATCCAAGGTAAATAATTAAGGTTAAAGTGATGGAATGTTATGAAATGCAACCTATGCTAAATGCATCTACCTAATGAGTCATGCAATTCTACTTCATCCACTCATATATAAAGCTTACATGTAGCTAAGTCAATTCACATTCTCAAGGAGTTATGTATATATATATAGCCAACCCTTAAATAATAAAGCATTTTAGCAAATGAGATGGGAAAGAAAACATTGTACAAGCTTGCAAAACAATTAGTAAATATAAGCACAGATATATGTTGATGAGTTATAGAACCCTCACTGGATTTTGTGTTTACTCTCTAGTCACTCAGTGTTTATTGGGTTTATTCACTCTATTTTTCTTTTTATTCTTACTTTCTATAACTTTGTTTTTCATCTAACCAATCAACAATTATAGAATATAGTCATACCAAAAAGTCATGAGGTCTTTATTGAGGTTGTAATGGGGCCAAGGTAAAGGTAAGGATTTATGTATATGGTTAAGTGAGCTAATAAGTGAATCCTTAATTAGACTAAGATCTCACCTAACATACATATTTAGTAAAATAAAATCTCTTTACCTATTTTCCCATATTTCCCACTTATTGTTGCATGCTCATGTTTCACTTTTTATTTTTATTCCATGTGCATTGTTTTCATTGGGGAATTTCTTTTTGTATCCCCTTTTATTTAGATGCTGAAAAATAAAATAGTTTTTTTAATGCACATGATAATTGAATCACTTAGATTTTCTCATGAGCATGCTTCCCAAATTTTATTCCTTTTTACTTCTCTACCTTTTGTTTCTATCATCCATGTTCCCAAAAGGTTTCCCACATTTTACTCTATTCATGATTTTCTATCTTAAGCTGACTAAGGATTCACTTGGGATTTTCTTTTGTTTTTCTCTTAAGGCTAGTAATTTGGCTAAATAGAATAAAGGGATTTTAATAGGCTCAAGGGTGATGTAAAAGACAGGTTAATTTGGGGTGAGTGAGCTAAAATCAATTGATGGCCTCAATCATTCTCTTGGTATGTATCTATTCTATATTCTATAATTGGACATATAGATTAAAAAAGAACATCAGAATAAAAAGAAATGTAACACACAGAAATGAAATTATGGTTTGAAAGCAACCATACAATTTAAGCTCAAGACTCACAGGCTGTGTGTTCTCTAACTCAAGCATCATATATCATTTATATATTGTATGCAGGTTTAGTTAAAAATTCCCATTATTCTCTTGAAAAAAATTATTTAGGGTAGCTTTTAAAGTTTTAATGTTCCTCCTTGATGAAATGTTGTCAACTAACATGTAATGCTATATATACAAGGTGTGGGTTGTTTTAATTCTGTTAAGGTTTCTAGTTTACTTACTTTTTATATTTTTCTATTTAAACTATACTATCTTATGCTAAAAAAAAGGGTAAACTATGCTAATTAATCCACTAATAAATCAGAATTGCAAACTAAACTAAATGACTAAAATGAGCTAAATAACAAAAAATGCAAAATGCAGAAAATAGAGTAAAATACACAAGTAGCAATGTATAAGTACTCAAAAAATAACAATAAAAGAAAAAGAGAAAAATACAGAAAAATATCCAAAATAAAAGAAAAAGTATGTAGTAGTTCACCAAAATAAACGCCAGAGATGGCGACCTCCCCACACTTAAAATGAAGCATCGTCCTCGATGCTCAATCAAGCCGGGTGTGAAGGAGTGTCATCACTGGTAGGGATGGCAGCTGGGGTCTCTGTGGCAGTGGTGGGCTGAGAGTCTGGCTGCTGTAGAGGAGGGACTGACTAGATCGGGATCTCCGGATCTGCAGTCTCTGGGGCATAACCTCCTGAAGCGGGGCAGCCTGCTCTGTGGCTGCCTGCTGATGAGTCTCCGCCTGGGAATGAGTCTCCTCCTCGTGCTCATCCTCCTCCTCCTCTGATGGCTCTGAGGGCGTGTCGGGCTCGGAGGGGTTGTCGGCGCCCTGTCTGATCATCAGCTTCAGATGGGAATAGCGACGCCTGCTGCGGCGCTCCAATCTCTCATACCGGCGCTTGTTACGGCGCTCCATCTGATCAAGCTGGCGGAATAGACGGTGCACGAGGTGATAAACCGGCTTAGAGGCGGGTGGCGGTGCAGTGGTGGCAGCAGGGGCAGCTGGGGCAGCTGTGGATGAAGAGGGTCCAGCAGACGGAGGGGCTGTCTCATCAGTAGTAGTGACAGGTGGTGGTCTATAGCCCAAAGCAAGGAAGTTTCTGCTATGAGGGATGATCTTCCTGTAGTCCGCTGCTGGTAGTCGCTCATCGGCATCCTTCCAAGGCACATCAGCCTGACGGCCTAGCCGTGTAACCAGATAAGGAAAGGGGAGGGTGCCTCGGACGTGGGCCCTGGCCATATAATACCGGATAAAACGAGGCAAGTACAGGTCCTTACCCTCCAGAACACACCAGAGGAGGGTGATCATGGCAACCGGGATCTCAGTCTCATGAGTACTCGACATCACATAATTGCTCAAGATTTGATGCCATAGCCGAGCCTCATCATTCAAGTACACTCTCTTGATCCCTCGAGGCATAGTGGTGTTCTGACCCATCTCCCAAGGAACAGTAAGGTCAAGAGCAATCCGTGCCTTCACAGCATCCCAATCAAACTGCATCTGGCCCATGTCCTCCTCAGCCTGTGCATAACCATCTGGCTGATCGGATTTGGCTGGGAGCTAGAGAATGGTCTCTATGGCCTCCTCAGTGACCAGGATTTGCTTTCCCCTTAGGTTCACTGCATCAAGGGTAGTAAGGTAGTAGTTGCAATAGAATTCCCGTACCCAAGATGCATTGACCTCTGTCAGTGATCTCTCCAGGAAGAACCAGCCCCTTTGCTTGATTTGCTCAGTAGTGTATTGCTGGAGGGCTTCTAGAATCTTCAAGGTATGTTCCAGGTATAGATTTCTGGAGTCTGCAAAAGTCGGGTACTTCAGCTCACAGTACTGGTTTGCAAATTTTATAAGATCAGTCGAAGGGAGCAGCTGGTCAGCTTTTTCCTGCTGTGTGAAGTTCTTCTCCCGCCATGATGAATCGTGCATTAGAGTAATGATGGACTGGGAGGAATCTCCTCTCTTGCGCTTGCCAGTGGCCTTGCCTTTGCCTTTCCTCTGTGAGGCAGACATCCTGAAAAACAGAAAACCAGGAATTGGATAAAAAAATAAGAAAGCAAATAGGCAATTAAATAAAGGAAATCCAAGCGGCAAAGGAGAATTAAAATAAGGAAAATGAGTATATGAAATGTGATTGAATTAATGTTAAATGGAAAAAAAATTAAGCAATATGCCATGGTTAGAAAATTAGAGGAAAGTGAAAATAATCAGAAAAGAGATCAAAAGGGTTAGAATGGTTAGGATTTGAAAAAGAAATTAGTAAATTAAGATCAGTGAGTTAGGAAAGTAAGTGGCATAGAAAAAATTCCATATAACAAGGATTCACAGGTAAGAATAGAAGTACTCATAATCGAATAAAGGAAACAGGGTGATGCTGATTCGAATAGAAATAAAGAAATCAGAAATAGGAATCAGTGAATCACAAATGCATGTTATGAACCAGGAAATCAAAAGAGGATAAGAAAGTGGCCCTAGCATTCATGAAATGGTTTGGGGAAAGCAGAATAAGATAGAGTTGCCAAACCAAAACAAGAATGAAAACAATTTTTAAAAAAATTTTGGGCAGCATTCCGGCTAAAAATGGATTATCCCGGAAAATAAACAGCAATCAGATCAGTTCATATGAATTAAAAGAAAGCAAGCTGCTTGTACATAGATATGAAATAAACATAAAAACTCAATGTAAACAGTAGCAACATACAAGAAAGTAGCATATGAATCATGATTATAGCAGCCATAGAGTTGCACATAGGATAAAACAGAAGTAAGAACAGTGCAAGTAAACAGACCTAGATCCACTAACCACAGCCTAAGCTACCTAACAACCTAAAAATCCACTACAACATGCAAGTCTAGCTATCCTAATCATGAACATAAACGGAATAAAAAATACAGAAAAGTGACGAACGGATAAAAAGGTTGCGTATTGCGGAACCTGGTAAGCGGAAGGGGTGGAACAGGGAAGAAGGTGGCTGCGGCGGCGTTCAGCGCGGTGGTGGTGCACGGCGACGCGGTGGTGGCTGAGGGGGCAGTGGCGGCGAGGGTTTTGGGTTGGTGATAGAAGAAGGGGGTGTGGTTGGGTGGCGGATAGGGAGGGGGCGCGGCTGGGTGGCGGTGGTGGGGGTGGTGGTCGCGGAGGCAGTGGCGGAGAGGGGAGGGGAGAGGAGGAAGGGAGAAGAAGGGAGGGGGGTTGGGGCGGCGGCGTACGGGGTAGCGGCGGCGTCTAGGTGGCCGGCGGTGGCGGCTGGGTGGTGGTTGGAGGGAGAGGGAGCAGAGATAGAGAAGAGAGTTGGGGGTGGGAGGGGGCTCGCGACTGATAGGGTTCGCGGGCTGGGGGGTTATATTTTCGAATCCACGCGGTCGCGTAGGACACGCGGTCGCGTGGTTGGGACGAGAATGGGAGTGACGCGATAGCATGGGGTGCGCGATCGCATGAGAGGGGGGGAAAGAAGGGTGACGTGATCGCATGGGTTGTGCGATCACGTCGCTGGAAGTTGTGCTAAACGCATGACTCCAGCGCCGTTTTAGCGCAACTCTCTGTCTCTTTTTGGGGTGATGTGCAATCCATGCAACGCGGTCGCGTGGGATTGGTATTGGGTAAGTGACGCGATCGCATGGGGCATGCGATCGCGTGGGCTAATTTGTGCGAAACGCACAAGAGCCGCACGATTCCAGCCCAACTTTCTGTTTGTTGGATCCTTACGCCGATATATATATCACGCGGCCGCGTGGATCACGCAGTCGCATGGGTGGTGTTTTTCGCGATATGATGTGATCGCATGGGGCATGCGGTCGCGTCGTGCAACCCTTTTTTTTTTGTATGCATGAAAAATGCAGAATGCAATGACTATCATGAATGCTTATGCATGATTCCAGGTTTAATAAATTAAAATGAAAAAGGAAAAATGAAAGCAATTAACAAGAAATAAATTGAAAAAGAAGCGACCATACCATGGTGGGTTGTCTCCCACCTAGCACTTTTAGTTAAAGTCCTTAAGTTGGACATTGGAAGAGTATCCTGCTATGGTGGTTTGTGTTTAAATTCGTCCAAAAATTTCCACCAGTGCTTGGAATGCCAATAGCCTCCCGGGTCCCAAACTAGGCATGTAAAGCTTCTGAGCAGCTTCAAACAAATTTTTAGGCTCCTGGGGTAACAAATGTCAGAATAAACCTCAGGATTCCAAGCCTTGCGTTTAAATCTGCCTCCGTCTTGGTCTACATGTCTCCATCCGGGCGGCTTAAAAAGTAGAATCTCACCGTGGTGACCAAACATTCTCTGTGATCCATGCAATTGAGCATGATACCAATCCGTGTACTTCGAGGTGAAGCGTGGAACCTTATTGAACCTGGTGCACCAGCTCTATATACAAGCCATTTCCCTCTTACTCTTAAAGCCTCAGAGAGCTCTAAGCTGGCCATCTGTTTCAAGCAAACCATATTCAAGTGAATAAGTAAAATTATAAGTTAAGGATTGTACCCACTTGAAGCTTGTATTGGGTGGTAATGGCCTTGGGATAGGTGTTTTTGGTGGTTCTGCAAGTTCCGTTTCCTTGTGTTCTTTTGTGAATTCTTCCACTTCCTTGCAAAGATCTTCAATTATATCTGTATCCTAGTCAAAGTCTTCTATGTCTTCCTCATCACTCGAGTCATAGATTGGAGGTTGAGAGAAATCTACCTCCGCATCATCTTCATATTCACTTGGGGGAGATTCTTCGATCTCAGAGAATTCACTTGCGGACGCAAGTTCATCACTAGGAGAACTAGACTTGTGACTATCATCATCAAGGAAATTTGCTTCTTGGATTATTCCATCTAATTCTTCGTAAGCGACTTGCCTTGGAGATTGTACGGTATCCTCCTTAGCATTAACTGTGGCATCTTGGACGGAGTTTTCCTCAATTCTGGATTCCCAAGGAAGTTCAGCATCGCCTAGATCTTCAACCAATTCTTCTTCTTGAACAATGACAGCTTCTTCCACTTGTTCTAGTACGAATTCATTTTCTGTTTTGTTCACTGGAGTCTCTAGTATTTCTTTCATGCTACGCTCTTCATTGGGCTATCCACATGGGGCTGTGGTTGATCCTTGTATATTTGAGCGCCTAGTGGCCCATTGAATTAGTGCTTGCTCCAGTTGTTGAATGGTTGTTTGAAATTTAATTATTGTTTCCTTTAGGCGATCCTTTGCTTCGCGGTTTGCCAAACTTGGACATGATACAAAGGAAAGTGGTGATGGTTGGGAACAATTGGATTGGTATTGGGGTAAGGAAGGATCATATGATGGCGAATGGTGAAGAAAAGCTTGTGAGTGTGGTGGTTCGAGGTTATGTTGAAAGGATGGTTCATATGCACGGGGTGGGGCTTGTTGGTAATTACAAGGTTGTCCAGAATGTCCTTCAGCTGGGTATGCACGGTAGAATGGTCTCTGTCCAGGATATCTCGGAGGGTGTTGCTGCCAAAAGGGTTGATTAGATCCTCTTGGTTTCATCCATCCTTGATTGGTCTGACCTTGATGCACATTCCTTCTGTAACTTCTATTTCCTTTAATAATATTAGAACCAAACTCAAAGCGAGAGGGGTGAGAGTTCATAATTGCAAATAAAGATGAAAAAGGAAAAACAAAAGTAAATAAACAAGCAAAAGAAAATTATTTACAATAACCAATAATAAGGCACACGTTAGCAGTTCCCCGGCAACGGCGCCATTTTGATGAGAGGAACTTTTGCGTGGTCTAGAAAATTGCGGATAAATCTTCGTTGCAAGTATAGTTTCTAAACCTTCAAAAGTCCCTTCATACAAACGTTTTGGGTGTCACAAGTAACAAACCCCTTTAGAAATTGTTAACCGAGTATTCAAACCTCGGGTCGTCTTCTCAAGGAACTGCGAGGAAGTATGTTCTTATTATTGGTTATAAAGGTTGTAATCGGGGTTTAGAAGGTGAGAAGCAAGTAATTTAAATGACAAGTGAATTAAATGACAATTAAAAATAAATAATAACTGTAAAGCAATCTTTAGTAAGGTAGAGAAATTAGAGGTCCAACTTAGTTATCTCTCTCAACAATAATGAAAGTTGAATCTAAACTCCACTTGGTCAACCTTTACCAGGGCAAAGAAAAGTCAAGGGACTAATTAAATTGACTTTTGAATCCTAATTATTTCCTCAGAAAAGGTTGGGATTATTTAAGTTCAGCTCAATAAGCAAGATAACGATTATCAATTATGTTGAGTTTAATAACTGTTGAGTTACTAAATTATTAACCAGAACCAAAAGGGAAAAAAGTAAAATTGCTGGAATAATAAAGAGGTCCTTAGATGGGAAGTAATGGTAACTTAAATCAAAGAGAACAATCATAAACTGAAAATACCTCAATTATCATTAATTCAAATAACAGTATGTAACATGGGAGAATTCATAAATCAAATTATAATAATCAATTCAAATGTTGGAATAAATAAATAGAAGTAAAATTGAAATAAAAGAACATTAAACCTGGGATCCAGAGTTACTCTTAAAACAAGAAAAAATCCTAAATCCTAAAAGAGAAAGAGAGGATCTCCCTCTCAACTAAATCTAAATCATTGAAAGGTAAAAATATGCAAGCTCCCCTTTGAATGGAAGCATTCCCACACTTTATAACCTCTGGTCTATGCTGTCTGTACTTGGATCTGGGCCAAAAAGGGCTTCAGAATTCGCTGGGGGCGTATTCTGTAATTTCTGGTGCGTGGCCTCTGTCACGCGTCCGCGTGGGTCACGCGGTCGCGTCATTCAGAGCTTTTCCTTGCCACACGGTCGCGTCAGTCATGCGACCGCGTCATGTGCGTTCTGCTTAAGGCGCGCGGTCGCGTCAGTCATGCGGCCGCGTCGCTGCTGATTCGTGCTTGGCACGCGATCGCGTCATCCATGCGATCGCGTGGATACCAGTTTCTTTAAAACTCCGTTTTGCTTTCTCCTTCCATTTTAGTATGTTTCCTTTTCCATCCTTTAAGTCATTCTGCCTTAGAAAATCTGAAACTACTCAACACACTAATCACGGCATCGAATGGAAATAAAGGTAATTAAAATAATTAATTTTTAAAGCTTAGGAAACATGTTTTTCACAACATGACATAATAAGGAAGGGAAAGTAAAACCATGCAATTAATGTGAATAAGTAGGTGAAGAGTTGAATAAATCACTTTAATTAAGCATAAAAGAACTCATGAAATATGGGTTTATCAGACGCTCTGTGGGCATACAGAATAGCATTCAAGACTCCTATAGGGACCTCTCCATACCAGCTTGTGTATGGTAAGCCCTGTCATCTGCCCGTGGAACTGGAGCATAAGGCCTACCGGGCAACCAGATTCCTAAAGTTTGATGCTAAATTAGCTGGAGAAAAAAGATTGCTCCAGTTGAATGAGCAAGAAGAATTCAGACTTACTGCTTTCGAAAATGCCAAGCTTTACAAAGAGAAAGCAAAAAGGTGGCATGACAGAAAGCTGTCATCTAGAGTCTTTGAACCAGGACAGAAGGTTCTGCTGTTCAACTCTAGGCTCAGACTATTCCCCGGGAAACTGAAATCCCGGTGGAGGGGACCATATGTGATTTTAAGTGTGTCACCATATGGCTATGTGGAGCTTCAAGACATTGATTCTAATAAGAAGTTCATTGTTAATGGACAGAGAATCAAGCATAATCTTTGAAGGCAATATCGAGCAAGAGTGCTCAAAGCTGAGGCTAGATTAAAAGCTCAGCAAGGTCTAGCTAAAGACAATAAATAAGCACTTGCTGGGAGGCAACCCAGCCATTAGCAAGGCTTATTTGTTATTTAAATAATAATTATACGAGTTTAATATAAATAATCTTCAAGGTAGAGTATCAATTGCATAAGTTCACAGAGTTACAGAAGGATTCAGAGTACAAAACAGGGAAAAGGAGCTCACTGGCAAGAAAACGCCAGTTAGAGGTATATTTGGGCATTAAACGCCCAAAAGAAGCTTCTACTGGGCGTTTAACGCCAGCAATGGTACTTTTTTGGGCGTTAAATGCCAGAATGGGTACCATTCTGGGCGTTTAATGCCAAACTTGCAGCATCTTGGGTGTTCAGAAAAATGCCCAGTGACAAAAGATTTCTGGCGTTTAACGCCAGCCAGAAGCAATAGCTGGGCGTTAAACGCCCAAAAGAGGCTATAGATGGGCGTTAAACGCCCAAAACAAGCAGTAGTTGGGCGTTTAACACCAGGATTGTGGAGGGGAGGAAGTTTTGTTTTCCAACTTAATTTTTTTTCAAATTTTCATGATTTCATCCATAATTTCTTGCATAAACATGTTACATATCATCATTTTTCAATTTCAATTTCAAAAATAAAAAAAATATATATAAAAATTTTTAAAATTTTTCTTCATTCTCCATCAACTTCTTTTCAAATCTTCTTCAAAAATCATCTATCTTTTTTTTTAAATTCTTTTCAAATCTTTTCCAAATCATCATACTATCTTTTCAAAAATTAGATTTAATTTTTTTCAACTCTCTCTCTCATCTTTTCAATTTTAAAACTACATCTTTTGCATATCATAATTATCTTTTTACAATCATATCTTCTAGCATATATTTTTCAAAATTTTTGAATCCACCCCCTCCTCTTTAAATTCACATTCGGCCATCCCCCTCTCCTCCACAATTCGAATCTGCCTCTCCTTCTCTTCCTCTCATTTCCTTTTCTTTGCTTGAGGACAGGCAAACCTCTAAGTTTGGTGTGCTTTTTGTGATCACTGAGCTAAGACTCACTAAGATCATGGCTCCTAAAGGAAAACAACCACTTCAAGAGGCAAGAAAGAGAATATTCCAAAATCACTTTGGAATCAAGAGAGGTTTTTAACCAAAGAACATGCAGATCATTTCTACAGAATAATGGGTCTAAGATCAGTGATCCCAAAAGTTAAATTCGATCTGAAAGAAGATGAATATCCGGAGATCCAAGAGCAGATTCAAAAAAGAGGCTGGAAAATTCTGGCTAATCTTGAGACAAAGGTGGGTAGAAACATGGTTCAGGAATTCTACGTAAATCTGTGGCAAACAGATAAGCAGAGATTAATTGGAGCCACTTTCTATACCTTTCGAACCTTGGTCAGAGGGAAGATTATGTACTTCCACCAGGACAGAATAAGAGAGGTCTTCAAGCTGCCTCAACCACAAGATGATCCAGAATCCTTTAATAGGAGAATGGTGAAATTTGATAAGTGCTTAGACCAAGTTCTAGAGGACATATGCATCCCTGGAACCAAGTGGATAACCAATACAAAAGGTGTCCCAAACCAACTCAAGAGAGGTGATCTCAAACCAATTGCTAGGGGTTGGCTGGACTTCATTGGGCATTCTATACTGCCCACCAGCAACTGCTCTGAAGTCACTGTCAAAAGAGCAGTGATGATCCACTGTATTATGCTGGGAAACGAAGTAGAGATTCATCATCTGATTTCTTGTGAGCTCGACACAATTACAAACAAGAACTCCACTGATGCCAAATTGGCTTACCCAAGCCTAATTTCTCTGCTATGTAAAGACGCTGGGGTGAAGATGGGAGTGGATGAGTATATCTCAGTTGAGCACCCAATCACCAAAAATTTAATAGAAGGACAAGTGCAGGATAACTCCATCAAAAGGAAGGCACAGAAGTTCCTCCCAGAAATCCCACAGATTGACTACTAGACCCGCTTAGAAGCATCTGTCACCAAATTACAAGAAGCTATGGATCAACTGAAAGAAGAACAGCAAGTTCAAAATAGCATGCTCTGCAAACTGCTGAAGGAACATGAGGAACAGAGGCATGAGCTACAGGAGCTGAAGCGTCAGAAGCTATCTCTTGAAGGACCGAGCACCCCACAGACTAAAGAAGCATCTATCTCCCAAAATAAAGGTTGTTGAGTCCTAACTCTGTGATAACCTTTTATCCATTTTAAGAGTACATGAGTATTAGTATTAGAGTCATTTATCTTTATGTCGTTAATTTCATTTCTTTTATTACTAATTGTCTGCTTCTATGCCTATTTTATATTATTTCTATTAAATAATAAATAAAGATTAGAGTCTATGCCTTATAGTTATGAATGCCCCATGAATCCATCACCTTTCTTAAATGAAAAATGCTTTTAATCACAAAAGAACAAGAAGTACATGATTTCGAATTCATCCTCGAAATTAGTTTAATTATTTTGATGTGGTGACAATACTTTTTGCTTCTCTGAATGAATGCTTGAACAGTGCATATATCTTTTGAATTTGCTGTTTATGAATGTTAAAATTGTTGGCTCTTGAAAGAATGATGAAAAAGGAGAATTGTTATTTGATAATCTGAAAAATAAAAAAAATTGATTCTTGAAGAAAGAAAAAGCAGTGAAAAGCTTGCGAAAAAAAATTTTGAAAGAAAAAGAAAAAGCAAGCAGAAAAAGCCAATAGCCCTTTAAACCAAAAGGTAAGGGTAATAAAAAAGATCCAAGACTTTGAGTATCAGTGGATAGGAGGGCCCACAGGAATAAAATCCTGGCCTAAGCGGCTAAACCGAGCTGTCCTTAACCATGTGCTTGTGGTGTGGAGGTGTCAAGTAAAAACTTGAGACTGAGCGGTTAAAGTCGTGGTCCAAAGCAAAAAGAGTGTGCTTAAGAGCTCTGGACATCTCTAATTGGGGACTCTAGCAAAGCTGAGTGACAATCTGAAAGGGTTCACCCAGTTATGTGTCTGTGGCATTTATGTATCCGGTGGTAATACTGGAAAACAAAATGCTTAGGGTCACAGCCAAGACTCATAAAGCAACTGTGTTCAAGAATCAACAATACTGAACTAGGAGAATCAATAACACTATCTAAAATTCTGAGTTCCTATAGATGCTAATCATTCTAAACTTCAAGGGATAAAGTGAGATGCCAAAACTGTTTAGAGGCAAAAAGCTACTAGTCCCGCTCATCTAATTGGAGCTAAGTTTCACTGATAATTGGGAATTTATAGTATATTCTCTTCTTTTTATCCTATTTGATTTTCAGTTGCTTGGGGACAAGCAACAATTTAAGTTTGGTGTTGTGATGAGCAGATAATTTATACGCTTTTTGGCATTGTTTTTAGGTAGTTTTTAGTATGTTTCAGTTAGTTTTTATTATATTTTTATTATTTTTTAAATAAAAATCACATTTATGGACTTTACTATGAGTTTGTGTGTTTTTCTGTGATTTCAGGTATTTTCTGGCTGAAATTGAGGGACCTGAGCAAAAATCTGATTTAGAGGCTGAAAAAGGACTGCAGATGTTGTTGGATTCTGACCTCCCTGCACTCGAAATGAATTTTTTGGAGCTACAGAAGCCCAATTGGCGCTCTCTTAATTGCGTTGGAAAGTAGACATCCAGGGCTTTCTAGAAATATATAATAGTCTATACTTTGCCCAAGTTATGACGACGCAAATTGGCGTTTAAAGCCAAGTTCTTATCCTATTCTGCCGTTAAACGCCAGAAACAGGTTGCAAACCAGAGTTAAATGCCAAAAACAGGCTATAACCTGGCGTTTAACTCCAAATAAAGTCTCTACACATGGAAGCTTCAATGCTCAGCCCAAGCACACACCAAGTGGGCCCCGGAAGTGGATTTCTGCACTATCTACCTTAGTTTACTCAATTTCTGTAAACCTAGGTCACTAGCTCAGTATAAAAACTAATTTTAGAGATCTATTTTGGGGATCATCATAATTTACAAGTTTCATATTGTATCTTCTACGGCATGAGTCTCTAAACCCCATGGTTGGGGGTGAGGAGCTCTGCTGTGTTTTGATGAATTAATGCAATTACCACTGTTTTCTATTCAATCACGCTTGTTTCCATTCTAAGATATTCATTCGCACTTCAACCTGATGAATGTGATAATCCATGACACTCATCATCATTCTCACCTATGAACGTCTGCCTGACAACCACCTCCGTTCTATCTGCAATAGCTTGAATGTGTATCTCTTGGGTTTCTAATCTAAGATTGGAACCTTCGTGGTATAGGCTAGAATTATTGGCGGCCATTCCTGAGATCCAGAAAGTCTAAACCTTGTCTGTGGTATTCCGAGTAGGATCTGAGAAGGGATGACTGTGACGAGCTTCAAACTCACGAATGCTGGGCGTAGTGACAGACGCAAAAGGATCAATGGATCCTATTCCAACATGAGTGAGAACGGACAGATGATTAGTCGTGCGGTGACAGCGCATTTGGACCATTTTTACTGAGAGGACGGATGGTAGCAATTGACAACGGTGATCCACCAACATACAGCTTGCCATGGAAGGAGACTAATGTGTGTGAAGAAGAAGACAGTAGGAAAGCAGAGATTCAGATGACAGAGCATCTCCAAAACCTCAACCTGTTCTCCATTACTGCATAACAAGTATTTGTTTCATGTTCTTTTACTTTTTACAATTAAATATGAGAATTATCGATATCCTCACTAACAGTTACAAGATAACCATAGTTTGCTTCAAGCCGACAATCTCCGTGGGATCGACCCTTACTCACGTAAGGTATTACTTGGATGACCCAGTGCACTTGCTGGTTAGTTGTGCGGAATTGCATAGTGTGATGTGATTTCGTGCACCAGTTTGGTAGTAATCCCATTTTTCTTTTTCTTACTGTAGGAATAGTTGACCCATGTCTTCCCACAAAAATATTGTTGAGATGTATACTAAGATCCCGGATGGCATGTTTGACTGGCTAGACTCCATTGTGTTGATGTGTGTTACTGTGGCTGACCCTGAGTACCGTGTGTGACTTAAGAGGCACCATAGAATTTGTAGTAATTAGGACCAGGAGAAAAATTATGAGTTGCTGTGACCTGACCCTAAGGAGAGGGTTTGTTTTCCTCCATTGACTCAAGGGGAACGTCCTTTTTTCTATGCTTATGACTACTTCTTCAGTCAATTGAATATTACTATTCTTTTTACCCCTTTTGAGACCGAGCTGTTGTGGTCCTACAATGTAGCTCCTTCTCAGCTTCATCCGAACTCATGGGGTTTCATAAAAATCTTCCAATTGTTGTGTCAGGAACTGGATATCCGACCTACCCAAACTCTCTTTCTTTATCTTTTTGTGTTGACGAAGCCTGGGGTAGCTAAGAAGAAAGCTTCTTGGAGGGATTTTAAGAATTACTATTTTAAGGTCCGAGCTGTGGAGGGAGCTCGGCCCTTCTTTTTGGATGAAAGTAATGAACCTGCCTTCCCTTTGTGCTGGCAAAAGAATGTGGTAGTGGCTAGGTATTCTTGGGAAAGTCTGGATGAAGCCGAACAGGCCTTTGTGCATGTGTTGGAGGAAAATTGGGGAGATCCTCCCCATCTTGACACAAAGAAGTTTCTAGGAGATCCTTCCCTTCTTTGGGCTGAATTGGGTAGTTGCCGACTTCTTTTTATCTTTTCTTTATTTGTTTGTTTGTTTGCCAATCTATCCCTTTCTTACTTGCAAATTGATTTTGTTGTTTTCCTATTTTAGAAATGGCGAAGTCGGTAGATTCCATGAAGGCCTATCGTCGGGCTAAGAAGGCGACTGCTGCTCAAAACATCTCGGCGAAGGCTTCTGGAGAAGGATCTACTCAAGTTCCTCCGAAGAAGCCGACCTTGGACACTTCTGGACCGAGGAAAATCATCCCGACTCCTCAGGTTCGTGTGGTTCCTTCTGCTCCTCTCCAGTCAACCTCTGGTGCTGCCTCTTCTCCTACTGCTGGTCCTCCTCCTGAAAAATAGAAGACTGTGGATCCTTATGACTTGGATACCCCTGATTTTGATGCTGTGGGGTTTGTTGATAATCAAATTGCTCCTTATGGTCGACTTCCAATGGATGATGTGTCCATCCTTCATCACTTGAATTTCATCACCAGTAACAGTATTCGGATGGCCCATATGGGTGCAGCCCTATTCCGTACCATTTAGGATCCCCAGTCCATGCAACTAAGGCTTTTATGAAGGATGCTAAATCGGATTTCGATAGAATAAAGGGGGTGAAGGATGAGCTTGATGCCAGGGTGATTAAGCTGGAGTTGGATTTGGAGAAGGAAAAGTCCCGAGCTACCAGGGCTGAGGCGGCTGCAAACTTGGCGGAGGAGATGGCGAAGAAACACAAGGAAAGTTATACCCGTACTTATGCCGAGCTATTGGAGTTGAAGGAGAGACTTGCTTCTGCCTATGCAGCTTACGCTGATCTCTAGGGTCATCTGGTAGATGCTATGACGGGTGCTTATGACAATTTAAAGGCACAGGTCCAAGTTCTAGCTCCTGAACTCGACCTGACTCTCTTCAGCTTGGATAACGTGGTAGAGGATGGCAAGATAGTGCCTGCCCCGGATGATGAAGATGACGGGCCTCCTCTTGCACCGCTAGCTAAAGCTTCTGTAGCCACGACTTTTTCAATTCCTTCTACTGAGGTCGACCATTCCGAACCTGATCCTGATTGTCAAATTCTTAATCGGGAGGATGGGACTGTGGATGCAACCCCCATGAAGATCACTCCTCCTCCTTCAGCCACCGATGCTACTACTGGGGAAACTTTGAACCCCTTATGATTTCTATGTTTTATCTGTACACCCCGATTTAGTTAGTTTGAACAATTTTGATAGCCTTGTCATGGAGTTGTGGCTTTTTGGGCAAAACTGTGTCCCTTTTAGCACACGCTTTTCGTTGGTCCGACTTTTCTTGTCGATCCTTCCTAAGTTATTTTTAGTAATCCATTTTTAGTGAGACCTCGTCAGGCCACTTTTTATGGATTTACTTTTTATAACTTTTTGCGTTGATTGGTTTGGTCCGACTTCTTCTTTGTCAGTCCTTCCTAAGTTATTTTTTAGTAGTCCATTTTTAGTCAGACCTCGTCAGGCCGCTTTTTATGGATTACTTTTTATAACTTCTTGCATTAATCTATTTTTATTGCTTTCACCTTGCCGACTTCTTTTTAATTGGGTGATGAACTTGGTTTTCATTCTGCCGACTTTGTCGTGATCGGGTGATGAATTTGGTATTCATCTTGCCGACCTTGTCATAATCGGGCGATGAATTCTTTGCACTCAGATTAATGCGTCTTGGTAGGAAAACTTTTTAAGGAATCTGAAAAACTTTATTCAAGTAGAAAATATAAAATAGACAAGAATATATACATATAGGTGCTTACCCTTCTAAGTCGGGCAATTTTGTAGATCTTGGCCTGGCGCCTTATTAAAAAACCTTTTCAGGAAAAAGAGTGCACCTTGACCTAAGATCTTTATCACTTTCTAACTATAGTACCTTCTTAGGTTACAGGCATGCCATGACCTTGGTAGCTCTCGCCCCTCGAGGTCGGACACCTTGTAGAGCCGTTTCCCAGTACCTCTATAAGTCGGTAAGGCCCTTTCCAGTTAGCTGCTAGCTTCCCTTCTCCTGATCGTCCTGCTCCGATGTCATTTCGGATTAGGATGAGATCGTTGATGGCGAAACTTCGTTGGATTACCTACTGTTTGTATATTGAAGCCATTCGACGCTTTAATGCTTCCTCGGATAGTAGGTCGAGTTCTTCCCTTTGATTTTGGGAGTTGATCTCTTTATTATAGAGGATCATTTTGGGGGATCCTTCCTCTATCTCCACTGGGATCATTGCCTCCATTCCGTAAGCAAGTCGGAAGGGTGATTCTCCTGTGGTGGAGTGCGGAGTTGTCTGATATGCCCATAGGACTTGTGGGAGCTCTTTGGCCCAAGCTCCCTTTGCACCCTGTAGTCTCTGTTTTAACCCGGCTAGTATGACTTTGTTGGCAGCTTCTGCCTATCTATTAGCTTGTGGGTGTTCTATGGATGTGAATTGGTGCTTTATTTTCAAGTCAGCTACCAAGTTCCTGAAACCTGTATTAGTAAATTGAGTGCTATTATCTGTGGTGATAGAGTAAAGGACCCCAAACCTTGTAATAATGTTCCTGTATAGAAATTTGACTTCTTTGAGCGGTGGCATTGGCTAGGGGCTCTGTCTCAATCCATTTTGTGAAATAGTCTACCCCTACAATGAGAAACTTGACTTGTCCCGATCCTTGGGGAAAAGATCCTAAGAGGTCTAGACCCCATTTTGCGAATGGCCAGGGTGACGTTACACTAATGAGCTCTTCTGGTGGAGCGATGTGGAAGTTAGCATGCTTCTAACATGGTGGGCATGTCTTGACAAACTCTGTCGCTTCTTTGTGTAAGGTTGGCCAGAAAAATCCATCTCGGAGTACCTTTTTGGAAAGTGCTCGTGCTCCCAAATGGTTGCCACACATTAAGCCACTGTGTACTTCTTCCAGGACTTCCCTTGTATTGGAAGTCGGTACGCATTTTAGGAGGGGTGTTGAGATCCCTCTCCTATATAAGATGTCGCCCACCATAGTGTAGTACTGTGCTTCTTGTATCAACCTCTTTGCCTCCTTCTTAACTGTGGGGGAGTGTCTCTGTCTTGAGGTAGTTGATAATGGGGGTCATCCACCCTTGATCCTGACAAGATATGGTTAGGACCTTTTCTTCCTCTGTGATTGATGGGCTTTGCAATGTTTCCTGGATGAGGCTTCTGTTATTGCCCCCTGGTTTGGTGCTGGCTAGTTTTGAGAGTGCATCTGCCCGAGCATTCTGTTCTCGAGGTATATGTTGGACCTCATATTCCCCGATCTGTCCGAGCTGTTCTCTAGTTTTGTCGAGATATTTCTTCTTGGTAGGGTCCTTAGCTTGGTAGCTCCCTTCTATGTGTGAGGTAACTACTTGTGAATCACTGAAGATGGTGAGCTTTTGAACTCCTATCTCTTTAGCCAGCCTTAAACCAGCCAGTAATGCCTCATATTCAGCTTGATTATTTGAAGCAAGGAATTCGAACTTTAGTGAGAGTTCGATTTGGGTTCCCTGATCGCTTTCTATTATCACACCTGTGCCACTCTTGGTTTTGTTTGAAGAGCTGTCCACGTAGAGGTTCCATCTTGTGAAAGTTCCCAGGGTATTAGTGAACTCGATAATGAAGTCGGCCAGGTACTGTGATTTGATGACTGTACGGGCTTCATATTGAAGATCGAATTTGGACAACTCGATCGCCCATTGCAGGATTCTTCCCGCTAGGTCTGTCTTCTGTAGGATGCCTGTTATGGGCTGGTTGGTTCGAACCTTGATAGGGTGCGCCTGAAAGTACGGGCGAAGTTGTTGAGAAGTGAGTGTGAGTACGTAGGCAAACTTTTCTATCTTTTGATAGTTCAGTTCGGCCTCTTGTAAAGCTTTGATGATGAAGTAGATGGGTTACTGCTCACCCTCGTTTTCTCTGACAAGTGCTGAAGCGATCGCCCGATTTCCCACTGTGAGGAATAATATGATTACTTCTCCTTCCCGTGGTCGGGTAAGAACTGGTGGTTGCCCCAAGAATTTTTTGAAATCCTAGAAGGCTTGCTCACACTCTGTTGTCTACTCAAACCTCTTTTCTTTCCTTAATGTGGCATAAAAGGGAAGAGATCTGATGGCTGAGCCGGCTAGAAACCTGGACAGGGCTGCAAGTCTTCCATTGAGCTGTTGTACTTCTTTTACGCAAGTCGGGCTTTTCATGTCGAGTATAGCCTGACATTTATCTGGGTTTGCCTCGATTCCTCTTTGCGTGAGCATGAAGCCCAAGAATTTGCCAGCTTCTACCGCAAAGGTGCATTTTGCGAGATTAAGTCGCATTTTATGCTTTCTGATGGTGTCGAACACTTTGGTTAGGTCGGGCAACAAGGATGCCTCACTTTGTGTTTTTACCAGCATATCGTCTACGTAAACCTCCATTAATATCCCAATGTGGTCTGCAAAGACTTTGTTCATCAATCTTTGATAGGTAGCTCCTACGTTTTTGAGCCCAAATGGCATGACGATACAGCAGTAATTTGCTTTTGGGGTTAGGAACAAGGTCTTTTCTTGATCGGGTGGATACATCGGGATTTGATTGTATCCTGAATAAGCATCCATGAAGGAGAGGTACTTGTATCCAGAAGAGGCATCGACTAAAGTGTCTATATTTGGGAGTGGGTAGGGATCTTTTGGGCAGGCTTTATTGAGATCGGTGTAGTCAGTACACATCCGCCACTTCCCATTTGACGTTTTTACCAGGACAACGTTGGCTAGCAATAGTGGGTAAGTTACCTCCCTTATGAACCCTACTTCTAGTAAGGCTTGTACCTGTTCTTCCACAGCTTGGGACTTTTTTGGTCCGAGCTTCCTACGCTTTTGCTGTACTGGACGAGACCCTAGATATACCGCCAGTTTGTGACACTTTAGCTTGGGATCTATGCCTGGCATGTCTGCGGCCTTCCATGCAAAGAGGTCGGCGTTATCCTTTAGGAGCTGTATCAGAGGCTCCTTTATGCCTCCCTTTAAGGTTGCCCCTATGTTTGATGTCTTATCTCGGGCATTGCCGATTTGGACTTCTTCAGTCTCGCGTTCTGGCTGTGGATAAAGTTCCTCGTGAGCTCAGACTCCCCTGAGCTCAATAGTGTTGACTTCCTCTCTTTTGGGATTGCCTTTAAGGTTTAGGCTTTTATTGTAACAGTGTCGTGCGATTTTTTGGTTCCCCTTTATCGTGGCGATCCCCTCTGGAGTTGGGAACTTCATGCAGAGATGTGGAGTCGAGACCACTGCAGCGAGCTAGTTCAGTGTTGTCCAACCTTTTAGGGCAATGTAAGCTGAGCTCACGTCGACTACGATGTAGTCTATGTTGAGTGTCCTTTACCGGATTCCTTTTCCAAAGGTTGTGTGTAACGAGATATATCCAAGTGGTTGAATTGGAGTGTTTCCTAGTCCGAACAAGCTATTCGGATATGCTCTGAGCTCTTTATCTTGCAAACCTAGTTTGTCAAAGCCGGATTTGAACAAGATATCTGCGGAGCTTCCTTGGTCTACCAACGTTCTATAGAGATTAGTGTTGGCCAGTATGATGGTAATGACCATGGGATTATAATGTCCCGGTATAATGTCTGTTGCATCTTCATGGGTGAAGGTAATGGTGGGGAGGTCGGATGACCTCTCCCCTTCCTCAACATGATATATCTCTTTAAGGTGTCTTTTACGAGATGATTTAGAGATCCCTTCGCCTACGAATCCTCCATTTATCATATGAACATGTCTCTCAGGAGTGTGAGGTGGTCGTTCAGCTTGTCTGACCTCTTCATCCCTTCTTCTTTTTCTTAGTTCATCTGCTTTGTTGGCTAAGTACCGATCTAGTCGCCCTTCTCTTTCCAATTTCTCTATGACATTCTTTAGGTCAAAGCACTTGTTAGTAGGATGTCCGTAGAATTGGTGGTATTCGCAGTACTCTGTCCGACTTTCCCCTCCTTTTTTGCTTTTAATTGGGCGAGGTGGTGGGATCTTCTCAGTGTTGCATATTTCTCGATAAACATCCACAAGAGACACCCGGAGAGGGGTGTAATTGTGGTATTTTCTAGGCTTCTCACCGGGTTGATCTTCTTTTTTATTGTACTCTTTATCCTTGTCCCTAGATGGGTAAGAGAATCCAGGTTTTGAGGTCTCTCCTAGTCGTGAGTTCTCCTCCATGTTAATGTATTTCTCTGCCCGTTCCTGTACCTCGTTTAAAGATGTGGGATGCTTTTTTGATATGGAGTGGCTAAAAAGTCCTTCTCACAGGCCATTGATGAGACCCATGATGGCTGCTTCTGTTGGAAAACTTTGTATGTCCAGACATGCTTTGTTGAATCATTCCATGTAGTTGTGAAGACTCTCCCGATCTCCCTGCTTGATCTATAATAGGCTCGGGGCATGTTTGGCTTTGTCCTTCTGGATGGAAAATCTGGCAAGAAATTTTTTGGCTAAGTCATCAAAAGTTGTGATGGATCTAGGAGGCAAACTGTTGAACCACTTAATTGCTGTCTTTATTAGGGTAGTCGGGAAGGCTTTACATCGAATAGCATCCGAAGCGTCGGTGAGTTACATTCTGCTTCTGAAATTGCTGATATGATGGCTTGGATCGGAGGTACCATCGTATGGGGTCATGTCGGGGGCTTTAAAATCCTTTGGGACTTTAGCTTTCATGATCTCTTTGGTGAAGGGATCTTGGTCCTTGTGGGAGCTGTCATCCTGACTGGACTGAACTCTTTTAGCTTTGAGATCAGTCTCGAGCTTTAGGAGCTTGTCTTCTAGCTCTCGGCGTCGTCTAGTTTCCCTCCGGAGGTCCCTCTCGGCTTTGCGCTGGTGTTCGGCTTCCTGTTCAAGCTGTTTAAGATGATCCTGCTGTTCTCGGAGGACATCTAAAATTTCCGTATTTGGAGAATGCTTGTCCCCGTTAGGTTGAGGTGTATCCTTTGGTGTGATATCCGTATTTTTATGCAGTGTTCTTTCTTCCAAACCGGAGTTGGGATCATTGTCAAGGTTGTCCGCCATGATGGTGGAATGACTTCTGTTTCGAGGGTTACCTGAAACTGTAGGTCGATCTCAGACGAGATCTTCTGTGCTAGCTGGCGCTGATGTGTCTGACTTGTGGGTGGCGGTCGGAGCCGCCGTGTCCGACTTATTGGACTTGTTAGTGATGTTGATCCTTCGTCACCGGAGGGTGGTGGTACCTGCAAGGGACTCCGATGCTTAAGTTAGCAAGGGTATTAAGCAGGTTTTTAGTAGAATCAGAGTATGAGTTATACCTAGGTGCTCCAGTGTATTTATAATGGTGTGGAGTGACCTTTTTGGAGATAAGATAGTTATCTTATCTTATCTTTGAGTGAAGTCATCTTATCTTTAGGAGGAACCGCCTTATCCTTCTAGGCTTTGGCTGCCTTTAGATTTGGGCCGTGTTCCTTTGTCTGGGCCTTCTTGGGCTTGTGTAGCGGTTTGGTCGACCTCTTTTATAATGAGGTCGAGTCATGCTGGTCAGAAGAGTTGAGTCGACTTGCCTTCAGTCAGCCCAAGTCGTACACCTCGACCCAGGACATGAACAGTGCCCCTGCCCGAGCTCGGTCTTTTTTGAGGTCGTGTTGTTGCTAAATTTCGACCCCTTTTTGGGAAAGTCGAGCTCGAGCATTTATTTTTGCTGAAGCTTCTTGAATGTGAAGCATTTTTTTTCTTTTACTCCCTTTGGTTGCAACGTGCGCGTTTTGTGTTTATATTCTTCTTGGGAACGTGCGAGGGTTCTTAATGCCCATTAACTCCTCTTTTTTGCCGTTTCCCTCTTTCGTATTTTGAACTTCCAAAAGACCTTGCATCAGTTTTCTTCTTCTCCTTTTATTTCTCTTCTCTGACCACTGGTGCTTCATTTTTTTGTTCGAAAGGTGATCATCCGCCGTGGCTTCGTCGTTGCTTTACTCTCTCAGCCTTTTATCGTCTCCTTCCTGCTACCGGTTGGTCTTTCTTCCTTTCTCTTTTCTTTTCCACGTCGTTCTTTTAATATCTGATTTTGAGGAAGTTTTGATTTTGCTCGGAGAAAGTTTGGATCTTTCTTCTTTTGTTGTGCCTGAATGCTGTTGTAATGTGAGTTCTTGGAGTTTCTTCGTCTTTTGTATGAACTTTTTTCACCTTTTTTGATGGTTGATGCTTTTAGGGCTTTGCATGTTATTTCTGTATTCTTTGATTTTGAAGTTTTTGGAATAATGACTTGTTTGATTCTTGAAAAAAGGTTATGTCTTTGATGATTTTCACTTGGCATGTTTTGATGTTGGTAGTTCCCTTTGCTGATAGACTGTAAAAAGATAGTATCTTTGATGACATTTTGTGATTAACTTTCTTTTTCGAAGTGTCGCTATTTGGAATCTTCTTTTACTTGTTTGAGAGATGTCGGGATGTAAGCTGTAGATTTTTCCTGAAACCTTTCTCTGTTACTACCTCCAAAGGATGCCCTTGGACTTTGGTTTGAGTCTTGGGGTTTCCTTTTGCTACTTTTTCTATTCTATATGCCTTAGATCGAGTTATATCCGTGTTTGCCCAAGCTATTTTGTTGATTTGCCCGAGCTGATGGATTAGTAACTGTCCATACCCTGGGTCGAGCTATCCGACCCGGAATGATCGGCAACAAAGCGACCGACCTCTTCAGGTCAGGCTATCCGACCTTTTCTCAACGAGGTCGGCCAGATCGACAGGAAAGCCCAATAAAGGGCCCAAATAGAGGAACACGACCCAAATCCAAAGGCCGTCCAAGCCTATAGAGATAAGGGCGGTTCCCTTAAAGATAAGCTGACCTCAAAGATAAAGATAAGATAAGATAACTAACTTATCTTATCTAGAAAGGTCACTCTACAACCACTATAAATACACTGGAGCACCCAGGTATAACTCATACTCTGATTCTACTAAAAACCTGCTTAATACCCGTGCTAACTTAAGCATCGGAGTCTCTTACAGGTATCCCCCACCCTCCAGTGGCCAAGGATCAGTAGTGCAGCAAGTCCAACAAGTCGGACACAACAGCTCCGGCCGCCACTAGCCAGCCGGACACGCCATCTCCGACCAGTACAGAAGATCTCATCCGAGATCGACCTCCAGTTTCAGGTAACCCCCGGAACATTGGCGCTGTTGCCAGGGACCCTGGAAGTCATCCCAACACCATGGCGGACGGCCATGACAACGACCACGATTCAGATCTGGAAAACAGAACACCGCACAAGAACGCGGACATTACGCTAAAGGATACTCCGGAATCCAATGGGGACAAAAACTCATCAAATCCGGGGGTAATAGAAGCACTTCAAGACCGCTTAAAGCAACTTGAAAAAGAAACCCAACAACAACGAGAGGTCGGAAAGGATCTACAAAGAGAGGTACGGCGGCGACGAGAATTGGAAGATAAACTCCTACAATTAGAAGCCGATCTCAAATCAAAAACCCCTCGGACCACTCCCAAGGAAAGTTCACACAAAGAGCAAGATCCATTCACTGGGGAAATCATGAAAACCAAAATCCCCAAAGACTTCAAACTCCCGGATATGATTTTGTATGATGGTACCACAAATCCCAACCATCATCTCAGTAATTTCAGAAGCAGAATGTACCTCACCGACACCTCAGACGTCGTTCGTTGTAAAGCTTTTCCAACAACTCTCACGAAGACAGCAATCAGATGGTTTGACAACCTACCTCCAAAGTCCATCTCAAACTTTTACGACCTGGCCAAAAAATTCCTAGCCAGATTCTCCATCCAAAAAGATAAGACCAAACACGCCCCCAGTTTACTAGGGATCAAGCAAGGAGATCGGGAGAGCCTCCGCAACTACATGGAAAGATTCAACAAAATATGCATGGACATACAAAGCTTGCCAACAGAGGCCGCCATCATGGGACTCATCATTGGCCTACGAGAAGGACCTTTTACCCAATCCATATCAAAGAAGTACCCTACCTCCTTAGACGAAGTGCAGGAGCAAGCAGAAAAATACATCAACATGAAAGAAAATGCTCGGTTAGGAGAAACCTCAAAATCCGGGGTCCCCTACCATGATAAAGACAAGGAATCCAAAAGGAAAGAAGATCGACAAGGAGAGAAAATCAAAAAATACCACAATTACACCCCTCTCAGGGCATCCCTAGTTGACGTATATAAAGAAGTCTGCCATACGGAGAAAATACCCCCAGCTCGACCACTCAAATGCAAAAGAGGAGGAGGAAACCGGAATGAATATTGCGAATATCATCGAGTGCGAGGGCACTCCACCAACGAGTGCTTCGATGTAAAAAAAATCATAGAAAAATTGGTGAGGGAAGGAAAACTAGATCGGTTTCTAGCCACCCAAGATGACGACCAAAGAAAGAGACGAAGGGACGAAGATATCGGACGAACCACACGATCACCTCGTACACCGGAAAGACACGTCCACATGATACACGGCGGATTTGCAGGGGGTGGAATCTCCAAGTCATCTCGCAAAAGATATCTCAAAGAAGTATATCATGTCGAGGGAAAGGAAGAAACACCCGACATCCCTGCAATCACATTCACTAAAGAGGACGCATCCGGTATCATCTCGGGACACGACGACCCCATGGTCATCACCATCATACTGGCAAACGCCAATCTGCACCGCACATTAATAGACCAAGGGAGCTTCGCCGACATCTTATTCAAAACTGCCTTCGACAAGCTCGGCCTAGAAGACAAGGAGCTTAAGGGATACCCGAATAGTCTGTTCGGACTGGGAGATACCCCGGTACAACCATTAGGATACGTATCACTACATACAACCTTCGGAAAAGGGAACCAATTCAGAACACTCAAAATAGACTACATTGTGGTCGACGTGAGTTCAGCATACAATGCTCTAATAGGTCGGACCACACTAAATCAACTCGAGGCAATAGTCTCGACTCCAATCTATGCATGAAATTCCCAACTACAGAGGGGATAGCCACTATAAAAGCATATCAAAAGATGGCACGCCGCTGTTATAACGAAAGTCTAAACCTCAAAGGCAGAGGAGAAGAATTCCACACAATTGAGCTTGGCAGAGTTCAGAGACGAGAAGAGCTCCGTCCGCAGCCAGAAGGTGAGATAGAGAAGGTTTAGATCGGAGACACCTCGGACAAAACGACTAATATCGGCACGATCCTGAGAGGAGACTCAAAAGAATTACTGGCACAATTCTTACGAGATAATGTCGATCTCTTCGCATGGAAAGCCGCAGACATGCCAGGCAAAGACCCCAAGCTAATATGCCACAAGTTGGCGTTCTATCCAGGATCTCGGCCGGTACAGCAAAGACGAAGAAAACTTGCGCCAGAGCAATCCCAAGCTATGGAAGAACAGGTACAAGCATTACTGGAGGTAGGATTCATAAGAGAGGTCAAGTATCCACTATGGCTAGCCGACGTCGTCTTGGTGAGAAAATCAAATGGGAAGTGGCGAATGTGCACCGATTACACCGATCTCAACAAAGCCTGCCCAAAAGATCCTTACCCACTCCCAAGTATCGACGCTCTGGTCGATGCTTCCTCTGGATATAGATACCTCTCGTTTATGGACGCATATTCGGGATACAACCAAATCCCCATGTATCTACCAGATCAAGAAAAGACCTCGTTTTTAACACCGAAAGCAAACTACTGCTACATTGTGATGCCTTTCGGTCTCAAAAATGCGGGAGCTACTTATCAAAGGCTAATGAATAAAGTCTTCTCATATCACATCGGGAAAATCATGGAAGTCTATGTGGACGACATGTTGATAAAGACACAAAGTGAAGAGACATTGTTATCCGACCTGGCTCAAGTGTTTGACACTATAAGGAAGCATGACATACGACTCAATCTCGCAAAATGCACCTTTGCAGTAGAAGCGGGCAAATTTTTAGGTTTCATGCTCACACAAAGAGGAATTAAAGCAAATCCGGATAAATGTCAAGCCATACTTAACATGAAAAGCCCAACCTGTGTCAAAGAAGTACAGCAACTCAACGGGAGATTGGCCCCCTATCTAGGTTCTTAGCAGGATCAGCGATAAGATCTCTCCCCTTCTATGCTACTTTAAGAAAGGGAAAGCAGTTCGAATGGACAACAGAATGTGAACAAGCCTTCCAAGACTTCAAGGATTTCTTAGGACGGCCACCTATCCTATCTCGGCCACGAAAAGGAGAACCGCTCATATTATATCTCGCAGTAGAAAGTCGGGCAATAGTCTCAGCACTAGTCAGAGAAGATGAAAGTGGGCAACAACCCGTCTACTTCATTAGTAAAGCGCTACAGGGATCCGAGTTGAACTACCAGAAAATAGAAAAGTTTGCCTATACTGTCGTTCTAACATCTAGACGACTTCGCCCGTACTTCCAGGCTCCCACAATTAAGGTTCGAACTAACCAGCCCATAAAAGAAATATTGCAGAAAACAGATTTAGCAGGCAGAATTTTACAATGGGCAGTCGAGTTATCCGAGTTCGACCTCCAATATGAAGCTCGGACGGACATCAAATCACAGTATCTGGCCGACTTCATCGCAGAATTCACAGATGCCGCGAAAATCCCCACAGAATGGAATCTCTATGTAGACGGTTCTTCAAATAAGATTGGAAGCGACGCAGGTGTGATAATAGAAAGTAACCAAGGAACCCAAGTTGAGCTCTCCCTTAAATTCGGGTTGCCGTCCTCAAACAATCAGGTGGAATATGAAGCATTATTAGCTGGTTTGAAGCTGGCTAAAGAGGTTGGAGCTAAAAAACTCAACATTTACAGCGATTCACAAGTAGTCACCTCACAGATAACAGGGAGCTACCAAGCCAAAGATCTTACCATGAAAAAATATTTGGATAAAACCAAAGAACATCTCGGACAACTCGGGGAATATAAGATCCGCCACATACCCCGCGAACAAAATACCCGAGCTGACGCACTCTCGAAACTAGCCAGCACCAAACCAGGAGGCAACAATAGAAGCCTCATCCAGGAAATGCTACAGAACCCGTCAATCTCAGAAGAGGAAAAAGTCCTAGCCGTAACAAGTCAGGACCAAGGATGGATGACCCCATAATTAACTACCTCAAAATAGAAACACTCCCCGCAGCAGAAAAGGAGGCAAAGAGGTTAAAAAAGGAGGCACAGTACTACACTATCATAAACAACATCCTGTACAAAAGAGGGATCTCAATATCATTACTAAAATATGTGCCGACCAACAACACAAAGGAAGTGCTAGAAGAAGTACACAGCGGCATTTGCGGCAATTATCTCGGAGTACGAGCTCTCGCCCAAAAAGTACTCCGGGCGGGATTTTGTTGGCCAACTCTACAGAAAGAAGCTACAAAATTTGTAAAGACATGCCCACCATGTCAGAAACATGCCAACTTTCACATCGCCCAGCCAGAAGAGCTCATCAGTGTAACTTCGCGTTGGCCGTTTGCAAAATGGGGACTTGATCTTCTCGGACCCTTCCCCTAGGAATCAGGACAAGTTAAATTCCTCATAGTAGGGGTAGACTATTTCACAAAATGGATCGAGGCAGAGCCCCTAGCCAACGCCACTGCTCAAAGAAGCCGGAAATTCCTATATAGAAACATTGTCACAAGGTTCGGGGTTCCACACTCCATCACCACAGACAATGGCACTCAATTCACAGATGCAGGCTTCAGAAAGTTAGTAGCCGACTTAAACATAAAGCACCAATACACCTCCGTGGAACATCCACAAGCCAATGGACAGGCTAAAGCTACCAACAAAGTCATATCGGCCGGGTTAAAACGGAGATTACAAGACACAAAGGGAGCTTGGGCAGAAGAGCTTCCACAAGTTCTATGGGCGTATCGAATGACGCCACACTCCACCACAAAGGAATCCCCCTTTCGGTTAGCATACGGAATAGAGGCAATGATTCTAGTACAGATTGAGGAAGGATCGCCTAGAGTGGTTCATTACAATGAGGGAGCAAATTCCCAACTTCAAAGGGAAGAGCTCGACCTACTACCTGAAATCCAAGAAAGAGCTCGGATCAGGAAAGAAGCACTAAAGCGTCGAATGGCTTCCAGATATAATCAAAGGGTAGTGCCGAGAAGTTTCGCAGAAAATGATCTCATCCTAATCCGAAATGATATTGGAACAACTTGACCAGGAGAAGAAAAGTTGGCAGCAAACTGGAAAGGACCCTACCGAGTCGTAGAAGTACTTGGGAAGGGCTACTACAGACTATCCGAACTCGATGGACAAGAGCTTCCCAGATCATGGCACGCCTGCAACCTAAGAAGGTACTACAGCTAGAAAAAGTAAAGATATCACTACTGGATGCACTCTTTTTCCTGAAAAGGTTTTTTAATGAGGCACCAAGTTGAGACTCAGACACTATCCGACTTAAAGGGATGAAAAATTCCCACATGTATATATTTGCACTTTCCTTTAAATAAAATATATTTTAGATATTCTACAAGTTTTCAAGACGCATTAATCTGAAGCATTCATCGTCCGAGTATAAAGCAACAGATTGGCATAAAGTGAAAAGCAACTTCACTGCATGATCACGATAAAGACAATCGTCCGATAAAGGTGAAAACGTGATTCACCTAAAAGACGATCTAAAGATAGCAACCACCTTCTACAAATCGGCAAAGATGAACACAGAATAATGTAAGAAGTTATCGAAAGTGATCCGAAAAAGAACCTGACGAGGTCTTATGGATTGCTAAATAATAACTTAAAGACTGGCTGACGTAAAAAAGTCGGACCAAGTCAACCCAAGTTACAAGTAAACCCTGGAAAGAGGTCTGGCTAACCCTATTAAAGAGGATTACTTTAACTTAGAAGGGCCCGACATAACAAAGTCAGCCAAAAATGAAAAAGTTATAGAAGTAATCCCTGAAAGAGATCTGATAAAGATCCAAGAAAGAGGATTACAAAATAAGTTAGAAGAGACCGACATAACGAAGTCGGTTTCCTACAATGAACAAGTTATAAAAGTAATCCCTGAAAGAGACCTGACAAAGGTCTAAAAAAGAGGATTACAAGAATAACTTAGAAGAGGATGACGTAAAGAAGTCGGCCTCCTACAAAACAAGTTATAAAAGTAATCCCTGAAAGAGACCTGACAAAGGTCCAAGAAAGAGGATTACAAAAATAACTTAGAAGAGGACGACATAAAGAAGTCGGCCTCCTACAAAACAAGTTATAAAAATCCCTGAAAGAGACCTGACAAAGGTCCAAGAAAGAGGATTACAAAAATAACTTAGAAGAGGACGACGTAAAGAAGTCGGCCTCCTACAAAACAAGTTACAAAAGTAATCCCTGAAAGAGACCTGACAAAGGGCCAAGAAAGAGGATTACAAAAATAACTTAGAAGAGAATGACGTAAAGAAGTCGGCCTCCTACAAAAACCAAGTTATAAAAGTAGTCCTTAAAAAGAGATCTGGTAAAGATTCAAAAAAGAGGACTACAAAAATAACTGGAAAGAGGACTAACGTAAAGAAATCGGTTATGAAAGTGCTAAAGATACAAGCAAAAGCGAGAAAACCGAAAAACAAGTTGGACCCTCACAGCCACAACCTCAAAGGATCCAAGCTACAAACAATAAGTACAAAGCAATCCAAAGAGGCCGAGCCGCAAGATTCCAACACTCTCAATAACCAGAAGAGATACCAAGTTAAATGCAAAAAAGCGTGATATAATCTACAAAAGTTAGAAAGCTTCAGAGGCCACCAAAATCTACCTCAAAAAGCTTGAAAGCTACCGTTGTTTTTCAAAATAAAAGTTGCTAGGCAAGCGACTAGAAAGTGTCAGCAGTTAACAAAACAATAAAGAGTTTAAAAGCCCACAAGCTAGGCCAGCTACATAAATGTTCAGAGAGAAATCAGCAAACATCGGGAGCCTTCTTGGTAGCATCATTAGGGGGAGAAGGAGGGCGAGTCTGAATAAGTACAGCATCCACAGTTCCATCCTCCCGGTTCAGAATTTGGCAATCTGGATCGGCTACAACCGGAGGAGCTGAAGAAGTCGACACTTTGGCAGAGGACACAGGGGGAGGTTCGACATCATCATCCTTGTCATCAGGGACAATCTTGCCATCCCTGACAACGTTATCCAGGCTGAAGAGGGTAAGGTCGGCCTCTGGAGCAATAACCCGAACTTGTTCTTTCAGGTTCTCGTAAGCAGCAGTCACACTGCCAACGAGATGACCCTGAAGCTTAGAGTAATCTTCCCGGGCACTCTCCAGCTCCCCCCTCAGATGCATCACCTCCCGATAAGACGTAACGTAGCTATCCTTATGCATTAGTGCCGTGTCCTCGGCCAGCCGCACAGAAGCTGCCAAAGCAAGAGAATTCCCCTTCTCGTTCTCCAAATCATTCTCCAACTTGGCAACCTTTACCTCAAGCTCCTCTTTAAGGCCCTTCATCCGATCGAACTCCTGCTTCGCCTCCTTCATAAACTCTTTGGTGGCATGGAGAGGAATATTCTGAGCAGTTCGGTACAAAGCAGTCCCCATATACGCCATTTTTACACTGTTTCGGGCCATAAATTCCAGATGGCGAAGGATAGACACATCGTCCATAGGAAGAGCACCGTAGGGACCGATTTGCTGATCCACGAATTCGATCGCATTGAAGTCGAGAGCATCAAAGTTGAAAGGCTCAGCCGTTTTTTGTTTCTTATTGGGAGGAGCGCTACAAGGAGCGGCAGAAGTTGGTGGAGGGTCAGCCAGACGAACTCGGGGAGTGGGAATCACCTTCCTCGCCCCAGGAGAACTCGGCATGGACGGCTTCACACGCACTTGGGAAGATCCCTCCCCGGCCGCCTTGGCCGAGATGTTTTTAGCAGCAGTCGCCTTTTGTGCTCTTTTAAAAGCCTTCATGGATTCATTATTATTCATTGCCTCTGCAAATAAAACACAATAGTAAGAAATTAAGCTGCAAGTCGGAAAGGCATTTACAAGCAATATAAACAGATAATAAGGGGAAAATCAAGAACGAAAAAAAACCAGCTCAGTTTGAAGAAGAGAAGGATTGGTTAAAAATTTCTTTGTATCAAGATAGGGAGGTTGACCCCAGTGTTCTTCCAAGACGGTCACAAAAGCTCGCTCAGTTTCATCTAACATCTCCCACGTGTATTTGGAAACTCTCACATCTTTTTGCCATTCCAAGGGAAAGGCGGGCTCATCATTTTCATCCAAAAAAAAAGGGCCGAGCTCCTTCAACAGCTCGGACCTTGAAAAAGTAATTTTTAAAATCGCGAAACGATTCGTCAAACATGGAGAAGACCTTCTTCCCCTGGGAAGATCGAAAGGAGACCCAAGCTGCCTTCTTTTTGACTACTCCAGGCTTCGTGAAAACAAATAGATAGAATAAGAGAGATTGCGAGGCAGGAATACCGAAACCATCACACAACAATTGAAAAATTTTCATGAAACCCCAGGAATTAGGGTGAAGTTGAGAGGGAGCAACATTACAGGACCATAACAGGTTGGTCTCAAATTCAGTAAAAGGGAGGGTGATACCCAGCTGACCAAAGAAGAAGTCATAAGCATAGAAATAAGGGCGATCTCTAACAACCCGAGTAGAGAAACAAACTCTCTCTTCAGAAGAGGGAGGGACAAGCTCATAATTTTTTTCATCACCTGCACTACTACAGACCCTATGAAACTGCCTAAGCTACGCACAAAACTCGGAATCAACCAAAGAGACACACATAAGAACCATTGAGTCCACCCAATCAGCCATGCCCTCAGGATCCTGGGAAGACATCTCTACAACGTTATTGCGAGAAGACATGAGACCAACTAATCCTACAATAAGAAAAGAAGAATGGATTACTAAAAAGCATCTCAGACAAAGGGTGAAACAACTCAACTAAATATGATACAGAAGAACAAAAAGGAAAAGAAAACCCCAAGACTCAAACCAAAGTCCTGGGGCATCCTTAGGAGGCAGTAACAAAGCACCGTTTCAGGTAAAAACTACCGCTTACATTCTAGCATCTCTCAAACAAGAATAGAAGACCTCAAACAGCGAGAATTTTCATAGGAGAAAGACAGAACGCAAAAGGCACAGAAAGTCATCAAAACCACTATCTTCCTACAGTCTATCAGTAAAGAACAAGCATGCATCCCCAAACATCGAAGCATGACAAGTAGAAGTGTTAAAGATACTTCCTTTTTTAGGATCAAACAAAATTATCACTTAAAGCTTCGAAACCAAAAGCACTAGCAACAGGAAAAGCATGCAAAGAGGCAAAGAAACTATAGAACACACCACGATCAGGCATAAGCAAAGGCAGAAAGATCCAAACTTTCTCCAGCCAAAATCAAAACTTTCTCAAAATAAATGGCGTAAAGGAAGGAAGGAAGAAGAACCAAACCTGGAAAAATGGGAGAAAAGCTGCAAAAGAAAGCAGAAAAATGGAAAGCGAAATCCAGAATCACCCCTCTTCCACAAAAATAGCAACAAAGCAAGCGTCGTAGGAAGGAGCTATGGACTCAAAGCCAGAAACAGAAAGCAAGAGAGTAAAGGGAGAAGTTACGAAGAAAGAGTGAAGAAGAGAAACCGTTTCCTGAGTGTAAAGTTCAAAAATAAAGAAGTTAAGGGAAACGGGGCAATTAATGCCAAATTAAATGGGGCATTAAACCCTCGCACGTTCCCCATAACAAGGCGCTAATATAAAAGCGCGCGCTTTTAGAGGAAAACGTTCTACATTCAAAAAGTACTACAAGAAAAAAGGTCTATGGCCACGCTTTTTTCTTGCCACGCTTCAAAAGCGTGGCCAAAAGTGGTCAATGGCCACGCTTTTACGAGGGTGGCGATTGATTAGAGATTTGGCCACTTTTTTTTGCCACGCTTCAAAAGCGTGGTGAAAGGGTTCTATGGCCACGCTTTTGTATGGGTGGCAATTGAGATGAGATATGGCCACGTTTTTTTTTCTGCCACGCTTCAAAAACGTGGCCATAGATAGAAACAGGGACATTTTAAAAGCGTGGCGACAGAGTTTTGCTATAGTGACGTTTTAAAAGCGTGGCCGTTTCTTACCACTCTTTTGGCCACGCTTTTGAAGCGTGGCCAAAAGGTCCTCGTACAAAATAAAACGCTCCGTTTTACTTCCTCATTCAAAACGCTGCTTATCTCCTTCATCATTCAAAACCCCCTTTCTCTTCAAAGAACCCAGAAGGCCAGAACCCTAAAAGCTTCGAAGAACCCTAGTCCTCACCCTAGCACTCCGCGAAGAACCCCAGCCCTCCGAAGAACATCGCCGGGCTCGCGATGCCTCCGTCATCACTCTCTCTTCCGGCACTCCCACCATTGCTGCTACTTTGGCGGTGATTCTCTCTGGTGGTGACTCCCTCGTCGCACACCGTCCATCGCAAGCCCTCCGTCGCAAGTCTCTCTGGTGGTGTCTTCTTCTGAGTTCACTCGGTCGACTCGGAGCAGCCTCTGGACCCTAAATCCATATTCTCCGAGAACGATGAAGATTCGAGCCCTAAATTCAGGGAGCGAAGAGGGGTTCTCCACTTGTTCCGGAGCTCCTCTCATTCCTCGATCCCAAGCCCTAGCTCTCGCTCTTCTCTTGTCTTCATTCTCACCATTCCCAATCACCTCTCATTCAATGACCTCATTCGCTGGTGCGGGCCCCACCTCCACCATCTCCACCGCCTCCTCTTCATCAGGTACCGTTTCTTCTCCGCAAACGTTTGTTGCTTTCTTTGCATATTTCTTTCATTGAAATCCCAAAATCGTGATTTAACATGTGTAGTAATGATGGAATGGGATATCGCTACAGTGTGCTGATTGAACTTACTTTTATCCAGCGTGCAGCTATTGAAATTTTACTTTGACATAGAGTGCATACTATGCTATAATATTTGAAGCAAATGAAACTATTTTAGAAGCTAACAATATAAATGTTGTGAACTAAGTTGAAAAATATGCTGTAATGAGATAGATAGATTTCCCAAAAGTTTCAATATTTCATTGTCTTTTCCTTTTCAGATTTTTCCCTAACACAAACACCATCTGGAAGCTGATCAATACCAGAATTTTTCTTCATATTGTTGAGAAGATTTTGTGGTGTGATTTTTTCTGAATTTGTTCTCCAAGTTTGGGTCTGATTTGTTCTGAATTTAATTAAAACATGTTCTGATTATTGTTGCTTTGTTCTCCTTGTTTGTTTTTTATTTATTCTAATTTTAATTGAAACATGTTCTGATTATTGCTGATTTGTTATCCTTATTTGGTTCTGATTTTAATTGTGCAAATTTTGATCTGTTTTAGATATTTATTTGTTCTTTATCAAATTATGGATTTGGACGGTTTTGATTTGGTGTAACATGATCAGCTTTACCGCTTCCTTTGAGGAGGACAGGCAGCAATTTCAATGTCGTGATACTGAAAGGCAAGGTTTGTTTTTCCCTCTCTTATCTTTCTCAGTGGTAAGATAGGAATTCTTTCGAGTTTTGAGTACTTATACTCTCCACTGGCTCTCTTTGGTAAGAAGAAGGCAGCACCACCTCCTCCTTCAAAGAAAGCTGCTGCTACTGTCACTCCTGCCAATGATGAACTTGCCAAGTGGTATGGTAAGTGGTTGCTCCTATCTTCACATCCTTTCTTTTTTTGTTCTTTACCATATCCCAGTAAGCACCCACTTCTCCATGCTTCTAAATTCCAATTACTTGAACTAAATGCGTCATTGTTTGATTACTTAGAATTAATTTCATGTTTTGCGTCTCTTGCTCGGTGTCGGAGCTCGGAGGCGACAACTGTTTTCTGCGTCTCTTGCTCGGTGTCGATGTCGGTCTTGCCCTTGTTGAAGGAATAGTTGCTTCGTTGCGTTGTTTCAGGTTCTTCTCCTCTTTCTTTCATGTTTCGATTCGCGCCGGCAGTGCATTTGCAAATTTTAGGGGTTTTTTTAGTGTTGTGCACAATTTGGGAGAGGTTTTGGTGGGGAACGGGAATCGAAAAATAACCATGAAATAAAGGACGGTTTGTTTATGAGTTCAAGCCTCTGGAAATTTTGAATTCCATCTGCTTATAAATGCATTCATGAGCCAATTTTTTGGGGGTTCTTTAATATGATAACCTTGTTTATAGAATATTTTGTTGTTGTTTTGTGTGTTTGCACCTATAGTTACATGTTTGTACCCGTGATTCTTTTTTTAAGTTCTGTATTCCTCTTTTCTTTTCTATTTGTTTTCTTCACTAAATCAGCTTCCTTTTGGTACTACTCTGTTGTATTCCTCTGCCCTTGTTTGATGTTTTTTCGATTGGAAATTTGGAATTTTGCTAGTAGGCCAGGGAAGTATGTGACTGAAACCTGAACTAGATGTAGGAATGATGTAATTTTCGTTGGCTGTAGAAGGGATTTTTGTCTTCTTTATGTTTTGTTTTTTCCTAGACGTATTCTTATATATGTCAGACCTTGCATCGAGTTACTCTGTTACTATACTACTATTATTGAAATTGGCTTACTTTGAATTGACTACTGTGGTTGTAATAATTACGTCTAGTTCAAGATTTGCATTTTGAACACAGTATAAGTAAACCAGAACATCAATTTGATGCTTGAAGCACACAGGGACTTAAGGTATTCCTTATTTATCAGGTTACAGCACAGGATACTTCAACAATGATCCGCAGTGGACAAAGGAGCATTATCTTCCTCATTAACAACGGAGGTTATACAATTGAAGTTGAGATTCATGATGGCCCGTACAACGTGATCAAGAACTAGGATTACACTCGCTTTGTGGAAGCCATCCATAACGGAGAAGGCAAATGCTGGACTGCCAAGGTTAGCTTAAACTCAAACAATCCTGTGTTACTGTGATCTTACAGTCATTACGAGCATTATCATTAACTGGAGTTACTATTTAAAATGCTTGGAGTGTAGGTACGGACAGAGGAAGATCTAACAGAAGCGATTGCAATAGCAACAGGAGCACAGAAAGATTCACTATGTTTTATAGAAGTATTTGCGCACAAGGATGACACCAGCAAAGAGTTGTTAGAATGGGGATCCCGTGTTGCTGCTGCTAACAGCTGCCCCCCAAATCCTCAGTAGATTACTTGCTCCATTCTAATTTGTACATTTTCTTGTGTTATATTTCAGCCTTGGGGGATGCTTAGATTGCTAAGGTGTTGCCCCCTGCTTTACCAATGTACTAAGCTCTGTTGCATGTAAACATAAAAATTCTGAGATCCTGCTTCAACCAATTTTCACTTCAATAAAGATACTGGCATACAGCCATTGTAAATTTGTGATGTGAGCGTAAAAATCCATACACGAGATATGGGCCCAAAGTAGAGATAACCCACTTATTCAGGACTCCTGAAAGTAAAGTTGCTGTAGAAGGGAGAGTTCAGTTTGATCTGCTCCAAGTAATGTTGATTTTGCTTTTCATTAACTACCCTCTGTTTGGATAATCCAACTTTATTGCTGAGTAAGTTTTTTTGGCTTTGTTTTATTTGAAGGTTATGCAAAGAGACTACAAATTAAGTTCTTATTCTTTGAATTCTGTTTCAAAAAGTTTAAGCTTTAAGTGTGTAATTGACCGCAATGTTTAAGACTACAAATTAAGTTCTTATTCTTTGTATTGATTGTATCGAGTTAAGTGTGTAATTGACCGCAATGTAACTTGGCTATAGCATTGTTTGATTTGTATAGTTAACCTCGGCTAATATTTTGATTTTTGTGCTTTATGTGTGTGCAGGTCAGCTTCACCGGTTCGATGGAGGTAGGCCGTGAAATAATGCATGCTGCAGCTAGCAGCAACTTGAAACAAGTTTCACTTGAATTAGTAGGAAAGTCACCTCTTCTAATCTTTGATGATGCTGATGTAGATAAAGCTGTTAGCCTTGCTCTCTTGGACATAGTATATAACAAGGTCAAATTTCTCTTAAGTGAATAATAATGAAGAAACTCAGGTTACACATTATAATGACACTCTTTAACATTTTGTTCTTGTTTTGATTTCAGGCTGAGATATGTGTTGAAAGTTCAGTGTGTTTGTTCAGGAAGGGAATGTGCTGAATAATTATATTAAAAGATGGATTTAGGCATTCTTTTCTTCCTCTTTCACACCCTGCAGGTTTTGACAGCTACTAAAATTAGATATTGGAGGTTTTGTTCAATTAGATGCTAGGTTTTGACAAGTCCCCATGAGATGTAATGGCAAAAGAGAATTGATAGGCACACAGTTTCTTCTTGTTATCATGCTATATAAAAAACATGTCTCAGTTGTGGTGGTTTGGTTTGGTTTTTGTTGTTTTCCATTGCAGGAATGCTATTGATTCCTCTTTATTCAAGCAATGGTTGCATAACTTGCAAAGTGAGATTGGGATTCTAGCTGATGGCACCTTGGCTCTGAGACAAGTTCTAATTCAGGTAATTGCATCATCAGTGTTTAAAAAGTGGATATGATATTTTGTAATAATAAAGATAAATAGATGTGCAAGGTGTTTGGAATTTTTATTCCTATTAGCATAACAATGCTGATGAATTTTTATAGTAGAATGTGAACCTGGTTTAATTTGGAATTGTTAATACATGCATAAATTAGATTATTTCTTATAATATTTTTATATATATCGTTTTTGTTGGTTCAATTTGTTCTTGATATTTTGCTGCAGGCTAGTATTGGAATGGATAACTTGAACCCTTAATGCACAAAGTGGAGCAGTTTTAGGTTGATTTTGATCTTTTACTAAGTATTTAGGTTGATGATCATCTCTATTAGTGTAATTTGATATATTATGAGCAGTTCTAACTTGTATTGTTTCTCTATTTTTCTTCAGTTTTTAGTTTTGCAATCTGAACTCGAGATTTATTTTGTATTTGAGTAATAGTTTTTTAATGTATAAAACAATTATAGTAAATTATATATCTCTCTAATTATTGTTTGATTTGTCTTGTAATAAAAATTGCATACTATATTTGTAGGTTTGGTAATAAAAAAGGATTGAAAATTTATATTGTGTAGCAATGAAGATCAAGTAACGAAAAGAAATTTTTTTTTTAATTTAACAAGGCTTTCGCCACGCTTTTAAAGCATGGCTGTATATTTTGATATGGAGCGTGGTCGTATCTCCACCTATTGCCACGCTTTAAAAGCGTGGCCGTATCTCCACCTGTCGCCACGCTTTAAAAGCGTGGCCGTATCTCCACCTACAGCCACGCTTTTCCAAGTGGCCGTTTGTAAAAAAGCATGGCAAACAAAAAGCATGGCAATAGGCTGCAAAAAGCGTGGCGATAGAGCAACCGCCACCCTTTGATAGGTCACCCCTTCAAAAGCGTGGCGGTAGCTCAAAAAGCGTGGCGAAAAGCTATCGCCATGCTTTTTTCAGCTTTTCGCCATGGTTTAAAAGCGAGGCAAAAGATGTGTTTTCTTGTAGTGAAGGTTCTACAAAAGAGGAAGTCGACAAAATGCTCGAGTTCGGCTTCACCCGAGAAGGATCGAAGTCCTAAAACCAAGACTCGACCTCCAAAAGAAAGACCGAGCTCGGGCAAGGGCACTGTTCATACCCTGGGTCGAGCTATCCGACCCAGGATGATCGGCGACAAAGCGACCGACCTCTTCAGGTCAAGCTATCCGACCTCTTCTCAAAGAGGTCGCCAAATCGACAGGAAAGCCCAATAAAGGGCCCAAATAGAGGAACACGACCCAAATCCAAAGGCCGTCCAAGCCTATAGAGATACGGGCGGTTCCCTTAAAGATAAGTTGACCTCAAAGATAAAGATAAGATAAGCTAACTAACTTATCTTATCTAGAAAGGTCACTCTACAACCACTATAAATACACTGGAGCACCCAGGTATAACTCATACTCTGATTCTACTAAAAACCTGCTTAATACCCATGCTAACTTAAGCATCGGAGTCTCTTGCAGGTGCCCCCCACCCTCCGGTGGCCAAGGATCAGCAGTGCAGCAAGTCCAAGAAGTTGGACACAACAGCTCCGGCCGCCACCAGCCAGCCGGACACGCCATCTCCGACCAGTACAGAAGATCTCATCCGAGATCGACCTCCAGTTTCAGGTAACCCCTGGAACAGTAACCATTTCCTTTTTTTTACTGTAGGACTAGTTGACCCATGTCTTCTCGCTAAAATATTGTTGAGACCTCCTCCAAAGTTCCTGAGGGCATGTCTGACTGGATGGACTCCCTCGTCTTGATGTGTGTCTCGGTGGTGAATTCTAAATACTGTGTGGAGCTTAGGAAACATCACCAGATTTGTAGTTGTAGAGATCAGGAGAAGAACTATGAACTGGTAGCCCTAGACTCTAACGAGAGGGTTTGCTTCCCTTCTCTGACCCAAGGGGAATGCCCTTTCTTTTATGCTTACGATTACTTTTTTAATCAATGAACATTACCCTTCCTTTTACCTCTTTTGAGACCGATTTGCTGTGGTCACGTAATGTAGCCCCGTCCCAGCTTCATCCGAACTCCTGGGGCTTTATTAAGATCTTTCAGCTACTTTGCCAAGAACTAGATGTCAAGCCTTCTGAAACTCTCTTTCTTTACCTCTTTGTCTTGACCAAACCTGGGATGACCAAAAAGAAAGCTTCTTGGATTTCTTTCTGATATGCTCAAGATCATAAAGTGTTTGCTATGTATGTCGAGTCCTTTAGAGATGTTAAGAACTACTTTTTTAAGGTCCGAGCTGTTGAGGGAGCTCGACCATTTCTCTTTGAGCCGAACAATGAACCTTCATTCCCTTTATGTTGGCAAAAGAATGTGGTGGTGTCTAGATATTCGTGGGAGATGCTTGATGAAGTCGAGCAAGCTTTTGTTAATGTTTTAGAGAAGATTTGGGGGCAACCTCCCCATCTTGACACAAAGAAAGCTTTAGGGGACCTTTCCCTTGTCCGAGCTAAGCTGGGTAGTGGTCGACTTCCTTTTGCTTTGTTTACTTGCTTTTTGTTTCTTTTTCTTCCAGTTTTGTAACTTGTTTTTTATGTGTTTTTTCAGAGATGTCTAAGAATAATGATTCCATGAAGGCCTTTAAAAAGGCAAGGAAAGCTACAGCTTCCCAGAACATCTCGGCTAAGGCCGCTGGGGAAGGATCTTCTCAGGTTCCTCCTAAGAAGCCAATCTTGAGCACTTCTGGGCCGAGGAGGATGATTCCTACTCCTCAAGTCCATTTGGTTGATCCTCTCCAAACTTCTGATGCTACCTCTTCTCCCCCTGCCATCCCTCTTCCAAAAAGACAGAAGACTGTTGAGCCTTTTAATTTGGATGCCCCTGACTTTGATGCTGTTGGGTTTGTTGATCAACAAATTGCTCCTTATGGTGTTGGTCCTACTGACGATGTATCCATTCTTCGTCATTTGGACTTCATTACCCGAAGCAGTATTAATATGGCACACATGGGAGCAGCCTTATTCTGAACTGCTCAGGACCTTTCCATTCATGCAACAAAGGCTTTTATGGAGGAGGCCAAATCGGAATTTGACAGAATCTAAGGGTTGAAGGAGGAGCTCGAGGTGAAGGTGGCGAAGCTGGAAAAAGAGTTGGAAGGTGAGAAGACTCGAGCTACTGCTGTGGTGGCTTCTGTAAATCTGGCTGAGGAGATGGCACAGAAGTATAAGGAGTGCTATGTCCTGACTTATGGTGAGATGATAGAGCTTAGGGAGAGGTTAGAATCTGCTCGGGCTGATTATGCCGAGCTCCAGGGTCATCTCGTGGGCAGTGTGACTTTTGCTTATGAGAATTTGAACGATCAGGTCCGAGTTTTTGCTCCCGAGCTCAACCTATCTCTCTTCAGTTTGGACAATATTGTAGAAAATGAAAAGATTGTCCCTGCCCCGGATGAAGATGATGACGATGTAGATCCACCTCCTGTGCCATCCACTAACGCTTCTGTTGCCCCGACGTCTTCAACTCCTGCAGCTGAGGTCGACCACCCTGGTTCGGATCCTGATGTTCAGATCCTGAACCAGTCGGATGGGACCGTCAACACTGTCCCCCTCCAGGCTCGTCCTTCTTTGCCTCGAGATGCCGCAACTGGAGAATCCTTGAATCATTTGTAGTTCTTGCTTATGTATTTTTAATGTGTTTTGTATAGCCTGGCCTCTGGGCTTTTGAACTTTTATTTTGATAAATTTTGTTTGACCGTGACTTTGTAGTTGCTTTTTCCCTAGCAACTTTATTTGGAAAAATAATGCCTTTTGAACTCTTGAGGTCGACCTTCGGATGGCCTTCTGAGTGTTGATTATAGTAGCTTTGCTTTTCTTCTTGATGTATTTTGTTTGCAATCTTTCGGCATTTCCAGGAATCTTTAAGAGTGTTGGAGCTTCTCGCTGTTCGAGCTCTTTATTTATTTCCATAGTGTTGGTTTCTTTCCTATCTTGATCAAAGTGACTTTTTGAGGCTAGCCTTGTTTTGACTGTTCTTTTTAGAATTCTCATAGAACATTTCTGATTTGATTTTGGGAGAGGTCGTGGCTTTCTTTGGGTCGAGCTGTGTCCCTTCTAGCGCACGCCTTCTGCCTGTTGACTTCTTTCATTGAGTCTTGCGAGTTATTTTTTAGTAATCCATTTTTAATTTGGATCTCACCGGATCTCCTTTTTTATGGATTTACTTTTTATAACTCTGTCACTTTTGATCGACCTGGGCCGACTTCTTCATGTCGGTCTCTTCTAAGTTATTTTTAGTAATCCACTTTTAATAAGGGCTGATCAGGCCTCTCTCTATGGATTACTTTTTATCACTTTTTGTCGTTTTAATCAGTCTGGTCGGACTTCTTTATGTCGGTCCATCCCAAGTTATAGCCATCCATTTTTTCTCAGACCTCGTCAGAACTCTTTCTATGGATTGCTTTTTTTAACTTTTTTGTTACTTTGGTCGATTGGTTCGACTTCTTCATGTCGGTCCATTCTTAAGTTATTAGTAATCCATTTTTTGGCCAGGGCTGGCCAGGCCTCAGCTTATGGATTACTTTTTTATAACTTTGTCGATTTTATCATGATCGGATGATGAGTTTGGTCGTCACCTTGCCGATCTGTAGCTTTATCTTTGATCTAGCAGTGAATTTGGTTTTCACTTTGTCGACCTTTTGTCGGTATCAGACGATGAATTCGGCTTTCATCGTGGTCGGGCGATGAATTTATTTTTCACCTTGCCGACCTATAGAGGGGCTTTGTAGAAAGAATCTGAAAAGTTTTATTCCAAATAGAAAGTAGACAAATAGGAAAACTATATACATGTGGGTGTTTACCCTTTTAAGTCAGGCAGTTTATAGATCTTGGCTTGGTGCCTCGTTAAAAAACCTTTTCAGGAAAAAGAGTGCACCTTGACCTAAGATCTTTATTACCTCCTAACTATAATACCTTCTTAGGTTGCAGGCGTGCCATGACCTTGGTAGCTCTCGCCCCTCGAGTTCGGACACCCTGTAGTAGCCTTTTCCCAATACCTCTGTGACTTGGTAAGGTTCTTTCTAGTTAGCCGCCAGTTTTCCCTCTCCAGGTCAACTTGTTCCGATGTCATTTTGAATTAGGAAGAGGTCGTTATTGGCAAAACTTCGCTGTACTACCTTTTGATTGTACATTGAGGCCATTCGACGTTTTAACGCCTCCTCCCTGATCCGAGCTCTTTCCCGTATTTCTGGAAGTAAGTCGAGATCTTCCTTTTGAAGTTAGGGGTTGGCCTCTTCATTGTAGAAAATTGTTCTGGGGGACTCTTCTTCGACTTCCACTGGGATCATTGCCTCCATTCCATAAGCTATTCGGAAGGGTGATTCCCTCGTCGTTGAGTGTGGAGTGGTCCGATATGCCCATAGGACTTGTGGGAGTTCTTCAGCTCAGGCTCCCTTTGCGTCCTGTAGTCTCCATTTTAATCCAGCTAATATGACTTTATTGGCGGCCTCTACCTATCCATTAGCCTGGGGGTGTTCTACGGTAGTGAATTGGTGCTTTATTTTCAAGTCGGCCACCAATCTTCTAAAGCCTGCATCTGTGAATTGAGTACCATTGTCTGTGGTAATGGAGTAAGGAACCCCAAACCTTGTGACGATGTTTCTGTATAGGAATTTTTGACTTCTTTGAGCAGTGGCGTTAGCTAAGGGTTCTGCCTCAATCTACTTTATAAAATAGTCTACCCCTACGATGAGGAACTTGACCTGTCCTGATCCTTGAAGGAAGGGCCCAAGGAGGTAGAGTCCCCACTTTGCAAATGGCCAGGGTGAGGTTACGCTGATGAGTTTTTATGGTGGGGCGATGTAAAAATTAGCATGTTTCTGACATGGTGGACATGTCTTTACGAACTCTATTGCTTCTTTTTGTAAAGTCGGCCAATAGAATCTGGCTCGGAGTACTTTTTTGGCGAGAGCTTGTGCACTGAGATGGTTGCCACAGATGCCACTGTGTACTTCTTCTAAAACTTCCTTTGTGTTGGAAGTCGGCACACATTTTAACAGTGGTGTTGAAATCCCTCTCTTGTATAGCGTATTGTTTATGATGGTGTAGTATTGTGCCTCCCGTTTTAACCTCTTTGCCTCCTTCTTATCTGTGGGGAGTGTTTCTATTTTGAGGTAGTTAATTATAGGAGTCATCCATCCTTGATCCTGACCTGTTATGGCCAGGACCTTTTCTTCTTCCGATATTGACGGGTTCTGTAGTATTTTCTGGATGAGGCTTCTATTGTTGCCCCCTGGTTTGGTGCTGGCTAGTTTTGAGAGTACATCAGCTCGAGCATTCTGTTCCTGAGGTATGTGGCGGACCTCATATTCCCTGAGATGTCCGCGCTGCTCCCTGGTTTTGTCCAAGTACCTTTTCATGGTGGGATCATTGGCTTGGTAGCTCCCTGCTATTTGTGAGGTGACTACTTGTGAATCGCTGAAGATGACAAGCTTCTGAGCTCCAACTTCCTTAGCCAGCTTTAAACCAGCTAGTAATGCCTCATATTCGGCTTGGTTGTTTGAAGCAGGGAACCCAAATTTGAGGGAAAGTTCGATTTGGGTTCCTTGGTCGCTTTCTAATATCACGCCTGTGGCACTTCCGGTTTTGTTCGAGGAGCTGTCTACATAGAGATTCCATTCTGTAGGAGTTCCCGGAGTGTCCGTGTACTCAGCAATAAAGTCGGCCAAATATTGGGACTTGATGGCCGTTCGAGTTTCGTATTGAAGATCGAACTCTGATATCTCGACTGCCCATTGTAAAATTCTTTCAGCTAGATCCGTTTTCTGTAGAATACCTTTTTTGGGATGGTTAGTCCGAACCTTGATGGTGTGAGATTGAAAGTAAGGACGAAGTCGTCGAGAAGTTAGTATGAGGGCGTAGGCGAACTTCTCTATCTTTTGATAGTTCAGTTCTGCTCCTTGGAGAGCTTTACTGATGAAGTAGATGGGTTGTTGCCCATTCCCATCTTCTAGGACTAGTGCTGAGGCTATCGCCTGACTTTCTACTGCGAGATACAATACAAGTGGTTCTCCTTCTCGTGGTCGGGTTAGAATAGGTGGTTGTCCCAAGAACTTTTTGAAATCCTGGAAAGCCTGTTCGCACTCCATTGTCCATTCGAACCTCCTTCCTTTCCTTAAGGTGGCGTAAAAGGGGAGAGATCTTATGGCTGATCCGGATAGAAATCTGGACAAGGTTGCCAGTCTCCTGTTGAGTTGTTGTATCTCTTTAACACAGGTCGGACTCTTCATGTCAAGTATGGCCCGACATTTGTCCAGATTTGCCTCAATTCTTTGTTGTGTTAACATGAAACCCAGAAATTTGCCTGTTTCTACTGCGAAGGTGTATTTTGTGGGATTAAGTCGCATGCCATGCTTTCTTATGGTGTCTAACACTTTGCTGAGGTCGGGCAGTAATGATTTCTCACTTTATGTTTTCACCAACATGTCGTCCACATATACCTCCATGAGTTTCCCGACATGGCTCGCGAAAACTTTGTTCATTAATCTTTGGTAAGTAGCTCCTGTATTTTTGAGTCTAAATGGCATGACGACGTAATAATAGATTGCTTTTGGAGTTAGGAATGAGGTTTTTTCCTGATCAGGGGGATACATTGGGATTTGATTGTATCCTGAATAAGCATCCATGAACGAGAGGTACTTGTATCCGGGGGAGGCATTCACTAGAGTGTCGATATTTGGGAGTGGGTAGGGATCTTTTGGGCAGGCTTTGTTGAGATCAGTGTAGTCGGTACACATCCGCCACTTCCCATTTGATTTCTTTACCAAGACGACATTAGCTAGCCATAGTGGGTATTTGACTTCTCTTATGAATCCCGCCTCTAGTAGAGCTTGCACCTGTTCTTCCACAGCTTGGGATCTTTCTGGTCCGAGCTTCCTACACTTCTGCTGTACTGGCCGAGATCCTGGGTATACTGCCAGTTTATGGCACATTAGCTTGGGGTCTATGCCCAGCATGTCTGCAGTCCTCCATGCGAATAGGTCGACATTATCCCTTAGGAGTTGTATCAAGGTATTCTTCACGTCCTCATTTAAGATTGCCCCGATATTTGTTATTTTATCTGGGGTATCTTCGATCTGGACTTCTTCGATTTTGCCCTTGGGTTGTGGACAAAGTTCTTCCCGACCTCGAACTCCACCGAGTTCGATGGTGTGAATTTCTTTCCCTTTGCCTCTAAGGTTCAGACTTTCATTGTAACAACGTTGCGCTATTTTCTGATCTCCTTTTATCGTAGCAATCCCTTCTGGAGTTGGGAATTTCATACATAGATGTGGAGTTGAAACTACTGCTGCGAGATGGTTCAATGTTGCCCGACCTATCAGGGCGTTGTAGGATGAGCTTACATCGACTACAATGTAGTCTATGTTGAGTGTCCTTGATCAGGTTCCTTTTCCAAAGGTTGTGTATAGTGAGATATATCCAAGCGGTTGGATTGTGGTGTCTCCTAGTCTGATGCCAGGGCATGATGGCCTATTTTTCTATGCTTTTTCAGTAGATTTTAATTCAGTTTTCATATAATTTCTATTTATAAAGGAGCAAAAGCATGAAAAATCTCTGCATGAAACAAAATCTCAAGCATAGGTGAATTTTAGCTAATATACAGGGTAAATATGATGAAATAGATCACACTAAGTGAAGTTTTGATTTTGGGTATTATTAGCACACTTAGTATAATGAAATTTGTCTTGTATGTTACTTTGATACACTTTGTTTGCTTGATTTCAGACCAAAAGAAGCAGAGAAGAGCCACGTTAATGGCTACGTTAGCGCCACTAACGTGGCCTTTAAAGTGGAAGGAAGGAAAGCTTGGAAATTTAGTGAGAACGTTAACGCCACTAACGTTAGCAAAAGGGAAGAAGACCCACATTAGCAACCCCGTTAGCTCCACTAATGTGGGCACTAACGTGGAAGAAAAGAGAAGTGCCAATGTTAGTGGAAAAAGTGAGTGCCACTAACGTTTGCGAAGCAAAGGAAGACCCACGTCAATGGCCACGTTAGTCACACTAACGTGGACATTAACGTGGGCAAAGATCTCACTTGGCAGCCTGACCATGACTTCTTCAAACAAGAATAACTTGAGCCACAAAGTTCCAAATGAGGTGATTTCAGTGGCATTGGAAAGTAAGATTCCAGAGCTTTCCAAGCATATATGGAACTACATAGTGGACACTAAATTTGAGGGAGAAAACCTGCCCCAAAAGTCCAAAGATGAACATGGTATCAACCTGTAGTAAGGCCAGCTGACCTCTTTACCTTCCAAGAAATGTAACTCGAGCTGTAGAGCTCCAAATGATGCGCTTCTAAAGGCTTTGGAAAGTAGACATCCAGGGCTTTCCAACAATATATAATATTATGGGGTGGACATTAAGTTTGAACTTCAGAACCTGGCAATATTCATCCCTTGATTGCTAACGTTATTATGACTCACTTTTTCCAGTAACGCTAGCGACTATGCCAACAACCATGTCACCTTCAAAGGAGCATAACTTGAGTTACAGAGGTCCAATTGAGGTGATTCCAGTTGCGTTAGAAAGCTGACATTCAGGGCTTTCCAGCGATATATAATACTCTATAGTAGGCATGAAATTGGAGCATAAACTAGAGGCATCTTTTAAGCCCCAAAAATACCAACTGGGTAGCAAGTGTGACGTTAGCCACACTAACTTCAGCACTAATGCCACACTTGTAGCGTTAGTATGGATAACGGAAGCAATAAAGCCAAGTCACCCTGGACCTCAATTTGATTCACTTCTCTTTCAAGGACCACCCAACCTCAAGGAAGTAAGCCCACAAGTTCGAATTCCCTGCTTCAAATAATCAAGCTGAATATGAGGCATTACTGGCTGGTTTGAGGCTGGCTAAAGAGATAGGAGTTCAAAAGCTCACCATCTTCAGTGATTCACAAGTGGTTATTTCACAAATAGAAGGGAGCTACCAAGCTAAGGACCCTACCATGAAGAAATATCTCGACAAAACTAGAGAACAGCTCGGACAGATCGGAGATATGAGGTCCAACATATACCTCGAGAACAGAATGCTCAGGCAGATGCACTCTCAAAACTAGCAAGCACCAAACCAGGGGGCAATAACAGAAGCCTCATCCAAGAACCATTGAAATGCCCATCAATCACAGAGGAAGAAAAGGTCCTAACCATATCTTGTCAAGATCAAGGGTGGATGACCCCCATTATCAACTACCTCAAGACAGAGACACTCCCCACAGATAAGAAGGAGGCAAAGAGGTTGATACGAGAAGCACAGTACTACACTATGATGGGCGACATCTTATATAGGAGAGGGATCTCAGCATCCCTCCTAAAATGTATACTGACTTCCAATATAAGGGAAGTCCTGGAAGAAGTACACAGTGACTTAATGTGTGGCAACCATTTGGGGGCACGAGCTCTTTCCAAAAAGGTACTCCGAGATGGATTTTTCTGGCCAACCTTACACAAAGAAGCGACAGAGTTCGTCAAGACATGCCCACCTTGTCAGAAGCATGCTAACTTCCACATCGCTCCACCAGAAGAGCTTATCAGTGTAACGTCACCCTGGGCATTCGCAAAATGGGGGCTAGACCTCCTAGGACCTTTTCCCCAAGGATCGGGACAAGTTAAGTTCCTTATTGTAGGGGTAGACTATTTCACAAAATAGATTGAGGCAGAGCCCCTAGCCAATGCCACCGCTCAAAGAAGTCAAAAATTTCTATACAAGAACATTATTACAAGGTTTGGGGTCCCTTACTCCATCACCACAGATAATGGCACTCAATTTACTGATACAGGTTTCAGGAACTTGGTAGTTGACTTGAAAATAAAGCACCAATTCACATCCATAGAACACCCACAAGCTAACGGACAGGCAGAAGCTGCCAACAAAGTCATACTAGCCGAGTTAAAATGGAGACTATAGGGTGCAAAGGGAGCTTGGGCCGAAGACCTCCCACAAGTCCTACGGGAATATCGGACAACTCCGTACTCTACCACAAGAGAATCACCCTTTCGACTTGCTTACGGAATGGAGGCAATGATCCCAGTGGAGACAGAGGAAGGATCCCCCAGAATGATCCTCTACAATGAAGAGATCAACTCCCAAAATCAAAGGGAAGAACTCGACTTACTATCCGAGGAAGCATTAAAGCGTTGAATGGCTTCAAGATACAACCCAAAGGTAATCCAGCGAAGTTTCGTCATCAACGATCTCATCCTAATCCGAAATGACATTGGAGCAGGATGATCAGGAGAAGGGAAGCTAGCAACTAACTAGAAAGGGCCTTACCGAGTTATAGAGGTACTGGGAAAAGGCTACTACAAGGTGTCCAACCTCGAGGGGCGAGAGCTACCAAGGTCATGGCGTGCCTGTAACCTAAGAAGGTACTATAGTTAGAAAGTGATAAAGATCTTAGGTCAATGTGCACTTTTTTTCCTGAAAAGGTTTTTTAATAAGGCGCCAGGCCAAGATCTACAATATTGCCCGACTTAGAAGGGTAAGCACCTATATGTATATATTCTTGTCTATTTCATATTTCCTACTTGAATAAAGTTTTTCAGATTCCCTAAAAAAGTTTTTGTTCCGAGGGTTACCTGAAACTTTAGGTCGATCTCAGACGAGATCTTCGGTGCTAGCCGGCGCTGATGTGTCCGACTTGTGGGTGGCGGCCGGAGCCGCCATGTCCGACTTGTTGGACTTGTTAGTGATGCTGATCCTTCGTCACCGGAGGGTGGTGGTACATGCAAGGGACTCTGATGCTTAAGTTAGCAAGGGTATTAAGCAGGTTTTGAGTAGAATCAGAGTATGAGTTATACCTGGGTGCTCCAGTGTATTTATAATTGTGTGGAGTGACCTTTCGGGAGATAAGATAGTTATCTTATCTTATCTTATCTTTGAGTGAAGTCATCTTATCTTTAGGGGGAACTGCCTTATCTTTCTAGGCTTTGGCTGCCTTTAGATTTGGGCTGTGTTCCTTTGTCTGGGCCTTCTCGGGCCTCTGTAGCGGTTTGGTCGACCTCTTTTATAAAGAGGTCGAGTCATCCTGGTCGGAAGAGTTGAGTCGACTTGCCTTAAGTTAGCCCGGGTCGTACACCTCGACCCAGGACATGAACAGTGCCCCTGTCCGAGCTTGATCTTTTTCTGAGGTCGTGTTGTTGCTAAATTTCGACCCCTTTTTGGGAAAGTCGAGCTCGAGCACTTATTTTTGCTGAAGCTTCTTGAATGTGAAGCATTTTTTTTCTTTTACTCCTTTTGGTTGCAACGTGCGCATTTTGTGTTTATATTCTTCTTGGGAACGTGCAAGGGTTCTTAATGCCCATTAACTCCTCTTTTTTGCTGTTTCCCTCTTTCGTATTTTGAACTTCTGAAAGACCTTGCTTCAGTTTTCTTCTTCTCCTTTCATTTCTCTTCTCTGACTACTGGTGCTTCGTTTTTCGTTCGAAAGGTGATCATCCGCCGCGGCTTCGTCGTTGCTTTACTCTCTCAGCGTTTTATTGACTCCTTCCTGCTACCAGTTGGTCTTTCTTCCTTTCTCTTTTCTTTTCCATGTCGTTCTTTTCATATCTGATTTTGAGGAGGTTTTGATTTTTCTCGGAGAAAGTTTGGATCTTTCTTCTTTTACTGTGCCTGAATGCTGTTGTAAAGTGTGTTCTGGGAGTTTCTTCGTCTTTTATATGAACTTTTTTTGCCTTTTCTGATGGTTGATGCTTTTAGGGCTTTGCATGTTGTTTCTGTATTCTTTGATTTTGAATTTTTTGGAATAATGACATGATTGATTCTTGAAAAAATGTTGCATCTTTGATGATTTCCACTTGGCATGTTTTGATGTTGGTAGTTCCCTTTGCTGATAGACTGTAAAAAGATAGTAGCTTTGATGACATTTTGTAATTAACTTTCTTTTTTCGAAGTGTCGCTATTTGGAATCTTCTTTTTCTTATTTGAGAGATGTTGGGACGTAAGCTGTAGATTTTTCCAGAAACTTTGCTCTGTTACTGCCTCCAAAGGATGCCCCTGGACTTTGGTTTGAGTCTTGGGGTTTTCTTTTGCTACTTTTTCTGTTCTATATGCCTTAGATCGAGTTATATCCGCGTTTGCCCGAGCTGTTTTGTTGATTTGCCCGAGCTGATTGATTAGTAACTATTTCCTTTTTCTTACTATAGAACTAGTTGACTCATGTCTTCTCGCAAAAATATTGTTGAGACCTCCTCCAAGGTTCCTGAGGGCATGTCTGACTGGCTGGACTCCCTCGTCTTGATGTGTGTCTCGATGGTCAATTTTGAATACTGTGTGGAGCTTAGGAAACATCACCAGATTTGTAGTAGTAGGGATCAGGAGAAGAACTATGAGCTGGTAGCGCCGGACTCTGACGAGAGGATTTGAGATGAACGGATAATTTATACCCTCTTTGGCATTGTTTTTACATAGTTTTTAGTATGATTTAATTAATTTTTATTATATTTTTATTAATTTTTGATTAAAAATCATATTTCTAGACTTTACTATGAGTTTTTGTGTTTTTCTGTGATTTCAAGTATTTTCTGGTTGAAATTGAGGGACCTGAGCAAAAATCTGATTCAGAGGCTGAAAAAGGACTGTAGATGCTGTTGGATTCTGACCTCCCTTTGTTCGAAGTGGATTTTCTGGAGCTACAGAAGCTCAATTAGAGCGATCTCAATTGTGTTGGAAATTAGACATCCTGGGCTTTTCAGAAATATATAATAGTCCATACTTTACTCGAGATTTGATGGCCCAAACTGGCGTTCAAAGTCACCCTAAAACATCTTGGCGTAAAACGCCCAAACTGGCACCAGAATTGGAGTTAAATGCCCAAACTGGCACCAAAGCTGGTGTTTAACTCTAGGAACAGCCTAAGCATGAAAAAGCTTCAATGCTCAGCCCATGCACACACCAAGTGGGCCCCGGAAGTGGATTTCTGCACTATCTGCACTTAGTTACTCATTTTCTGTAAACCCTAGTTACTAGTTTAGTATAAAAACTACTTTTAGGGATTTATTTTATATCTTTGGAATATCCTTTGATCAATTTGATCTTAGAGACCATTGTACACGTTTGGAGGCTGGCCTCACGGCCATGCCTAGACCTCTTTTCACTTATGTATTTTCTACGGTGGAGTTTCTACACCCTATAGATTAAGGTGTGGAGCTCTGCTGTTCTTCATGAATTAATGCAATTACTACTGTTTTTCTATTCAATTCATGCCTACTTCTTCTTCAAGATATACTCTCATTCTTATTTCAGTTAAGTCAGAATGAAGGGGTAACCCGTGACAATCACCCAATCTTCGTTACTCGCTTAGCCAAGATCGCGTGCCTGACAACCACAAAGTGGTCTACATGATGTTCAACGTAGTCATTGGATGGCAGCTGGAGTATATTCTCTTGGGTTTCTAATCTAAGATTCACGTCTTCTCTCCTAACAACAGAGCAGCTGAATCTGAGATTAACCTTCGTGGTATAGGCTAGAACCATTGGCAGCATTCCTGGGATCCAGAAAGTCTAAACCTTGTCTGTGGTATTCCGAGTAGGATCTGGGAAGGGATGACTATAAAGAGCTTTAAACCTGCGAATGTGGGGCACAAGTGACAGTGTGCAAAAGGACAATGGTCTTATTCCGACACTAGCGGGAACCGACAGATGATTAGCCGTGCGGTGACAACACATATGGATTTGTTTTCATCCGAGAGGATCATACAGCTTGCCATGGAAGTAGGTAACGCATGGTTGGAAGGAGGCAATAGGAAAGCAGAAGTTCAGAAGCAACAAAGCATCTTCATACGCTTATCTGAAATTCCCACCATTGAATTACATAAGTAACTTTATCTTATTTTATATTTTATTTATATTTTAATTATCAAAACCCCATAACTATTTGAATCTTCCTGACTGAGATTTACAAGGATGACCATAGCTTGCTTCAAGTCGACAATCTCTGTGGGATTGACCCTTACTCACGTAAGGTTTATTACTTGGATGACCCAGTGCACTTGCTGGTTAGTTGTGCAGAGTTGTGAAAAAGAGTTGAGATTACGATCGTGCGTACCAAGTTGTTGGCACAATTGAGATCACAATTTCGTGCACCAAGTTTTTGGCGCCGTTGCTGGGGATTGTTCGAGTTTACACAACTAACGGTTCATCTTGTTGCTCAGATTAGGTAATTTTATTTTATGTTTAAGTATTTTATTTTTAATTTTCGAAAAATAATTCAAAAAAAAATTTTCAGTTTTCAAAAAATTCAAAAAAAAATTTAAATATTTTGTTCTTCAGAATTTTTAAGAATGAAATCTAGAGTTTCATCATGATTTGTTGAAGCCTGGCTGGTTGTCAAGCCATATCTAATTTTTTTGGACCGAGGCTTCCATAGTTCCACTTATCATGGCAAGAGCCTTTGGATTACCATCTATTTGGCTGTTCTATGTCTGATTTGTATGCTGAAGCTTGGCTGGCCATTTGGCCATGTCTAATCTTTTGGACCGAAGCTTTCACAAAAAGCATGACTGGCTATTAAGCCATGTCTAAATTTTTGGACCAAAGCTTTAGACTAACATTGCATGATTTTTGGAATTCTTATTAAAAATTTTGAATTTCTTTATCTTCTTTTTCCAAATTAATTTTCGAAAAATTACAAAAAAAATTAATAAAATCATAAAAACCAAAAATATTTTGTGTTTCTTGTTTGAGTCTTGTGTCAAATTTTAAGTTTGGTGTCAATTGCATATTTTGATTTTTTTTTTTAAATTTTCGAAGAACACATGCATTGAGTTTTGTTCTTCATAATCTTCAAGTTGTTCTTAATAATTTCCTTTATTTGATCTTTGCATTTTCTTATTTTGTGTATTTTCTTATTTTTCATATGCATTCTTGAATTATTAGTGTCTGAAAGTTAAAAATTTTTAAGTTTGGTGTCCTGCATGTTTTTTCTTTTCTTAAAAATTTTTAAAAATATGTTCTTGGTGTTCATCATGATCTTCAAGGTGTTCTTGGTGTTCATCTTGACATTCAAAGTGTTCTTGCATGCATTTTTGTTTTGATCTTAATTTCTTGTGTTTTGCATCATTTTGTTGTTTTTCACCTTCTTCATTAAATTTAAAAATAAAAAATATATCTTTCCTTTATTCTACTCATAAATTTCGAAATTTTGAATTGATTTAGTCAAAAGTTTTAAAATTTAGTTGTTTCTTTTTAGTAAAGTCGAAATTTCAATTTAAAAATTCTATCTTTTTCAAATCCTTTTCAAAAATCAAATCTTTTTCATTTTTTCTTAATATTTTCGAAAATTTTAAAGTTTGATTTTCAAAATCTTTTTCTTATTTTTATTTCATATTTTTGAATTTAATGCTAATAATTAATATTTTGATTCAAAAAATTTCAAGTTGTTACTTGCCTATTAAGAAAGGATCAATCTTTAAATTCTAGAATCATATCTTTTAGTTTCTTGTTAGTCAAGTAATCAGCTTTAATTTCAAAAATCAAATCTTTTTAATTTCCTTTTCAATTCTTTTTCAAAATAAATTTCAATCATATCTTTTTCAAAATTTAATTTCAAAATCTTTTCTAACTTCTTATCTTTTCAGAATTGATTTTCAAATCTTTTTCAATTAACCACTTGATTATTGTTTTAAATTTTAAAAGTTTTCTATTTCAATCGTATCTTTTTCAAAACCACCTAACTACTTTTCTCTCTCCAATTTTCGAAAATCACTAACCACTTTTTCAAAACTCTTCTTAAATTAATTTATTTAGTTTTCAAATTTTATTTTATTTCTCTTTTTAATTTTCGAATACTAACTGTTCCGAGGGTTACCTGAAACTGGAGGTCGATATTGGATGAGATCTTCTGTACTGGTCAGTGTCGATGTGTCCGGCTGGTGAGTGGCGGCCGGAGCTGTTGTGTCCGACTTGTTGGCTGGCTGCACTGCTGATCCTTGGTCACCGGAGGGTGGGGGGTACCTGCAAGAGACTCCGATGCTTAAGTTAGCACGGGTATTAAGCAGGTTTTTTGTAGAATCAGAGTATGAGTTATACCTGGGTGCTCCAGTGTATTTATAGTAGTGTGGTCTGACCTTTCGGATAAGATAAGTTAGTTACCTTATTGTTCCAAGGGTTACCTGAAACTAGAGGTTGATTTCGGATGAGATATTCTGTACTGGTCGGTGCTGATGTGTCCGGCTGGTGAGTGGCGGCCGGAGCTGTCGTGTCCGACTTGTTGATCTAGCTGCACTGCTGATCCTTTGTCACTGGAGGGTGGGGGGTACCTGCAAGAGACTCCGATGCTTAAGTTAGCATGGGTATTAAGCAGGTTTTTAGTAGAATCAGAGTATGAGTTATACCTGGGTGCTCCAGTGTATTTATAGTGGTGTAGAGTGACCTTTTTAGATAAGATAAGTTAGTTATCTTATCTTATTTTATCTTATGGTGAGGTCAGCTTATCTTCAACGGAACCGCCCTTCTCTCTGTAGGCTTGGGCTGCCTTTGGATTGGGCTGTGTCCCTTTATTTGGGCCCTTTACTGGGCTTTCCTGTCGATTTGACCGAGTTCTTCGCAAAGAAGTCGGTTCGCTTGACCTGAACAGGTCGGTCGCTTTGCTACTGAACATCCCGGTTCGGACAGCTCGACCCAGGGTATGAACAGTGCCCCTGCTTGAGCTCGGTTTTCTTTTTTGAGGCCGAGTTCTCAACTTCGGTCCTTCTCTAGTAGAGCCGAACTCAAGCACTTTGTCGATTCCTTTGTAGAAGCCTTTTTGAATGTAGAACGTTTTTTCCTCTACAAGCGCGCGCTTTTATGTCGGCGCTTTGGGAACGTGCGAGGGTTTAATGCTTTCATTAATTTTAACATTAATTGCCCCGTTTCCTTTTTGGCTCTTTATTTTGATTTTGAAAACCCAGAAACAGTTTCTCTTCTTCGCCCTTTTCGTAACTTCTTCGCACTTATCCCTTCATTCTCTGCCTTTCACCCACATTTCAGCTTTTCTTGCGTTACGGCGTCGCTTGGTGATTTTTCTGAAGCTTCTGTTTTTGCTTGTTGTTCCGCATTTTTCCCTGCGACATTGCTTTTGTTCGTGCTTTTTTGCTCGTGAGAGGTCGACTCCAGTTTTCGTCTTCCATCCTCAATTTCTTTGAAGCTTGCTGCTTTTTCCAGGTTGGTATTCACTTTCTTGCTTCCTTCATAGCTTCGTCTTCAGTTTTTTAGTGAAGCTTTGATTTTGTTATGTTTGAAAGTTTGAATCTTTTTTGTGGTCTTGTATTTGCTTGTCACTGTAATGTGTTTTTCTTGACTTTCCTTTATGCATTCTCCTGGAATTTCCATCGAGGCTTTCTAGGGTTTTATTGTTGCGTCTGGTTGTTTCCTATCTAATACCGATAGAAAATCTGCATCTGTTCTTTGCTTTGTTTGGAGATTTTTTTTTGTCTGATTCTAAAAAAGTTTGCACCTTTGATGGTTTCTACTTGGCGTGCTTTGATTTTTGGGAATGCTTTTTGCTTGGTAGACCGAAATGACTTTCTGTGTTTTACTTTGATGAAGAATGTTTGCTGTTTGAATTCTTTCTGAGAGATGCTGGGGTGCGAGCTGTAGATTTTTCCTGGAAACCTTGCTTTGTTACTACCTCCAAAGGATGCCCCAGGACTTTGGTTTGGGTTTTGGAATTTTCCTTTTCTGTTTCTTCGCCTGTATCGTATTAACCGAGTTGTTTTCTCCCTTGTCCGAGATGTTTTTAGTAGCCCCCTCTTCATTTCTTATTTGTAGGATTAGTTGGCCTCATGTCTTCTCGCAATAACATTGTAGAGATGTCTTCCAGAGTTCCCGAGGGATGTCCGATTGACTGGACTCCCTTGTTTTGTTGTGTGTTTCTGTTGTGGATGCTGAATTTTGCACAGAGCTGAGGAAGCGTCATAGGATTTGTGGTAACAGTACCTGTGAAGGGAATTACGTGCTTGTTGCCCCTGATTCTGATGAGAGAGTTTGTTTTCTGACTTCCGTCGAGGGGGAGCGTCCCTTCTTCTATGCTTATGAATACTTCTTCAGCCAATTAAACGTTACTTTCCCTTTTACTGCTTTTGAAACTGACTTGTTATGGTCCTGTAACATTGCTCCGTCCCAGCGTCATCCTAACTCCTGGGGTTTTATCAAAATATTTCAACTTCTTTGCCAGGAGTTGGGCGTAACTCCTTCTGAAACCCTTTTCCTTTATCTTTTTGTCTCGGCCAAGCCCGGAGGTTCTTCAAAAAAGAAAGCTTCCTAGGTTTCTTTCAGATCGGCCCAGGGGCATAAAGTTTTTGCCATGTATGATGAGTCGTTTAAAGATTTTAAGAACTATTTCTTCCGAATCCGTGCTATTGAGGGGGTCCACCCCTTTTTTCTTGATGAAAATGATGAGCCCGCTTTTCCTCTAGAGTGGCAAAAGAATGTAAGAGTGCCACGTTACACATGGGAGATGCTTAGTGAGGTTGAGCGGGCCTTTGTAGTTGTTCTTGAAGATTTGTGGGGGAAGCCTCCCCATCTGGACACGAAGAGATTTTTGAGTGATCCCTCTTTGGTTCGGGCTGCTTTGGGTACTGTCTGATTTATTTTTATACTACTTCCGAGCTTTTCTTCTCCTATGTTGTAACTTGTCTTTTTGATTTTGTTTTTTTTCAGAAATGTCGAAGAATAATGATTCTATGAAGGCCTACAAGAAGGCAAAGAAGGCGACTGCTGCTTTAAACATCTAGGCCAAGGCGGCCGGAGAGGGATCTTCTCAGGTTCCAGTTAAACCTCCTATACCAAGTTCTCCCGGGCCGAGGAAAGCAATTACTACTCCTCGGGTTCGTCTGGTCGATCCTCCACAATCTTCTGCTGCAGCTTCTGGTGCCCCTCCTAGTAAGAAACAAAAAACCACTGAGCCTTTCGACCTTGATGCCCCAAACTTTGATGCGGTTGAGTTTGTAGATCAATAAATCGGCCCTTATAGTGTTCTTTCTATGGACGACGTGTTGCTTCTTCATCATTTTGATTATATAACTCGGAGTGGTATTAAGTTGGCACACATGGGAGCAGCCTTATATCGAACTGCTCAAAGTCTTCCTCTCCATGCCACTAAAGCTTTCATGGAGGAGGCCAAATAGGAGTTTGATCGGATGAAAGGTTTGAAGGAGGAGCTTGAAGTGAGGGTGGCCAAGTTGGAAAAATATTTGGAGAATGAGAAGGCGAGTTCCACTTCTCTGGCGGCTTCTGTGAGACTGGCCGAGGACACGGCTATGAGACATAAGGATAGTTATGTGACATCTTATCGGGAGGTGTTGCGTCTGAGAGAGGAGTTGGAGAATGCCCGAGCTAATTATTCCGAACTCCAAGGTCATCTTGTTGGCAGCGTAACTGCTGCCTATGAGAACCTTAAGGAACAAGTTCGGGTTATTGCTCTCGAGGCCGACCTGACCCTCTTTAGCTTAGATAACGTTGTCAGAGATGGCAAAGTTGTCCCTGATGACGAGGATGAGGATGATGTCGAACCTCCCCCCGTATCCTCTGCCAAGGTGTCAACTCCTGCCGTTCCCGCCGAGGTCAGCCCTCTCGCTTCTGATCCTGACTGTCAGATCTTAAACCGGGATGATGGTACTGTGGATGCTATTCCTCTCCAGACTCGCCTTCCGTCTCCTCGAACTGATGCTTGCTAAATAGTCTTCTGACCCTTAGCCCATTTGTTCTGGATATTTTCGTAGTTGGCCCGGCTTGTGGGCTTTTTAAACTCTTTTTTGTTAACTGTTGATACTTTCTCTTTGCTTGCCTAGAAACTTTTTATTTTGACAAACAAAAGTAACTTTCTAGCTTTTGAGGTAGATTTTGGTGGCCTCTGAATCTTTATAACTTTGTGGATTATATCATGCTTTCACGCTTTTTGGATTGTTTTGTACTTGAATCCTTTTGTGGTTGTGGGTCTTAACTTGTTCTTCGGTTTTCTTGTTCTTGCTTGTGTTTCAGAAGATCTATGACCGATTTCTTCAAGTTGGTCCTCTAAGTTGTTTTTGTAATCCTCTTTCTTGGATCTTTGTTAGATCTCTTTTAGGGACTACTTTTATAACTTGTTTAGTAGTAGGAGTCCGACTTCGTTATGTTGGTCTCCTTTAAGTTATTTTTGTAAATAACTTGGGAGTCCGACTTCGTTATACCGGTCTCCTTTAAGTTACTTTTGCAAATAACTTTTTAGTAGTAGGAGTCCGACTTCGTTATATCGGTCTCCTTTAAGTTACTTTTGCAAATAACTTTTTAGTAGTAGGAGTCCGACTTCGTTATATCGGTCTCCTTTAAGTTACATTTGCAAATAACTTTTTAGTAGTAGGAGTCCGACTTCGTTATATCGGTCTCCTTTAAGTTACTTTTGCAAATAACTTTTTAGTAGTAGGAGTCCGACTTCGTTATATCGGTCTCCTTTAAGTTACTTTTGTAGTACTCTTTTTTGGACCTTTGTCAAGTCTCTTTCAGGGACTACCTGTATAACTTTTTTGGTTTTGGGCTGACTTTGTTATGTCGGGCCCTTCTAAGTTAAAGTAATCCTCTTTAATAGGGTTGGCCAGACCTCTTTCCAGGGTTTACTTATAACTTGGGTTGATTTGGTCCGACTTCTTAACGTCGGCCAGTCTTTAAGTTATTATTTTAGCAATCCGTAAGACCTCGTCAGGTTCTTTTTTAGATCACTTTTGATAACTTCTTACATTATTCTGTGTTCATCTTTGCCGATTTGTAGAAAGTGGTTGTCATCTCTAGATCGTCTTTTGGGTGAATCGCGTTTTCACCTTTATCGGACGGTTGTCTTTATCGTGATTGTGCAGTGAATTTGTTTTTCACTTTCTGCCGATCGGTTGCTTTATAATCGGACGATGAATGCTTCAGATTAATGCGTCTTGAACACTTGTAGATTATCTAAGATATATTTTATTCAAAGGAAAAGTGCAAATATATACATATGGGATCATCCTTTTAAGGCGGATAGTGTCTGAGTCTCAACTTGGTGCCTCATTAAAAAACCTTTTCGGGAAAAAGAGTGCATCCAACAATGAGATCTTTATCTTTTCTAACTGTAGTACCTTCTTAGGTTGCAGGCGTGCCATGATCTGGGAAGCTCTCGTCCATCGAGTTCAGACAGTCTGTAGTAGCCCTTCCCAAGTACTTCTACAACTCGGTAGGGTCCTTTCCAGTTTGCTGTCAATTTTCCTTCTCCTGGTCGAGTTGTGCCGATATCATTTCGGATTAGGATGAGGTCATTTTCTGCGAAACTTCTCGGCACTACCCTTTGATTATATCTGGAAGCCATTCGACGTTTTAGCGCTTCTTCCCTGATCCGAGCTCTTTCTTGGATTTCGGGTAGCAGGTCGAGCTCTTCCTTTTGGAGTTGGGAGTTTGCTCCCTCAATGTAATGAACTACTCTGGGCGATCCTTCCTCAATCTCTATCAGAATTATTACCTCTATTCCATATGCTAATCGGAAGGGGGATTCCTTTGTGGTGGAATGTGGCGTCGTTCGATATGCCCATAGGACCTGTGGAAGTTCTTCTGCCCATGCTCCCTTTGCATCTTGTAATCTCCATTTTAACCCGGCCAATATAACTTTGTTAGCAGCTTTGGCCTGTCCATTGGCTTGTGGATGTTCAACGGAGGTGTACTGGTGCTTTATATTCAAGTCGGCTACTAGTCTCCTGAAGCCTGCGTCTGTGAATTGAGTGCCATTGTCTGTGGTTATGGAGTATGGAACCCCGAACTTCATGACAATATTCCTGTATAGGAATTTCGGACTTCTTTGAGCGGTGGTACTGGCTAGGGGCTCTGCCTCAATCCATTTTGTAAAATAGTCTACTCCGAATATGAGGAATTTTACTTGTCCTGATCCCTGGGGAAAGGGTCCGAGAAGATCAAGTCCCCATTTTGCAAACGGCCAAGGTGAAGTCACGCTGATGAGCTCTGCTAGCGGGGCGATGTGAAAGTTGGCATGTTTCTGACATGGTGGACATGTCTTTACAAATTTTGTAGCTTCTTTCTGTAGAGTTGGCCAATAGAACCCCGCCCGGAGTACTTTTTTGGTGAGAGCCCGTGCTCTAAGATGATTGCCACAAATGCCGTCGTGTACTTCTTCTAGTACTTCCCTTGCGTTGGAGGTCGGCACGCATTTTAGTAATGGTATTGAGATCCCTTTTTTGTAGAGGATGTTGTTTATGATGGTGTAGTACTGTGCCTCCCTTTTTAACCTCTTTGCCTCCTTTTCTTCTGTAGGGAGTGTTCCTGTTTTGAGGTAGTTGATTATGGGGGTCATCCATCCTTGGTCCTGATTTATTATGGCCAGGACTTTTCCCTCTTCCGAGATTGATGGGTTCTGTAGTATTTCCTGAATGAGGCTTCTATTGTTTCCCCCTGGTTTGGTGCTGGCTAGTTTCGAGAGTGCGTCAGCTCGGGCATTCTGTTCGCGGGGTATGTGGCAGATCTTATATTCCCCGAGTTGTCCGAGCTGTTCCTTGGTTTTATCCAAATATTTTTTCATGGTAGGGTCCTTGGCTTGATAACTTCCTGTTATCTGTGAGGTGACTACTTGTGAATCGCTGTAAATGTTGAGTTTTTGAACTCCAACCTCTTTAGCCAGCTTCAAACCAGCTAATAAAGCTTCATACTCGGCCTGGTTGTTCGAGGCCGGGAACCCGAACTTGAGGGAGAGCTCGACTTGGGTTCCTTGATTGCTTTCTATTATCACGCCGGCGCCACTTCCCGTTTTATTTGAAGAACCATCCACATAAAGATTCCATTCTGTGGGGGTTTTCAGGGCATCTGTGAATTCTGCAACGAAGTCGGCCAGATGCTGCGATTTGATGGCCGTCTGAGGTTCGTATTGGAGGTCGAACTCTGATAACTCTACTGCCCATTGTAAAATTTTGCCTGCTAAGTCTGTTTTCTGCAGTATTCCTTTTATGGGCTGGTTGGTTCGAACCTTAATGGTGTGAGCCTGGAAGTACGGGCGAAGTCGTCGAGATGTTAAAATGAGAGCATAGGCAAACTTTTCTATCTTCTGGTAGTTCAGCTCGGATCCCTGTAGTGATTTGCAAATGAAGTATACAGGTTGTTGCCCACTTTCGTCTTCTCTGACTAGTGCTGAGGCTATTGCCCAGCTTCCTACTGCGAGATATAATATGAGCGGTTCTCCTTCTCGTGGTCGAGATAAGATAGGTGGCCGTCCTAAGAACTCCTTGAAGTCTCGGAAGGCCTGTTCACATTCTGTCATCCATTCGAACTGCTTTCCCTTCCTTAAAGTAGCATAGAAGGGGAGAGATCTTATAGCTGCCCCTACTAAGAATCTGGATAGGGCGGCCAATCTCCCGTTGAGTTGCTGTACTTCTTTGAACAGGTGGGGCTATTCATGTTGAGTATGGCTTGGCATTTATCCGGGTTTGCTTCAATTCCTCTTTGTGTGAGCATGAAACCTAGGAATTTGCCTGCTTCTACTGCAAAGGTGCATTTTGCGGGATTGAGTCGCATGTCATGCTTCCTTATAGTGTCGAACACTTGAGTCAGGTCGGACAGTAGTGTGTCTTCGTTTTGTGTCTTTATTAACATGTCGTCCACATATACTTCCATGATTTTTCTGATGTGGTCTGAGAAAACTTTGTTCATTAGTCTTTGATAAGTAGCACCCGCGTTTTAAGGCATCACGATGTAGCAGTAATTTGCTTTTGGTGTTAAAAACGAGGTCTTTTCTTGATCTGGTGGATACATGGGGATTTGGTTGTATCCCGAAAATGCGTCCATAAATGAGAGGTATCTATATCCGGAGGAAGCATCTACCAGAGCGTCGATACTTGGGAGTGGGTAAGGATCTTTTGGGTAGGCTTTGTTGAGATCGGTGTAATCAGTACACATTCACCACTTCCCATTTGATTTTTTCACCAAGACGACGTTGGCTAACCATAGCGGATACTTGACTTCTCTTATGAATCCTGCCTCCAGTAGTGCCTGTACCTGTTCTTCCACAGCTTGGGATCGTTCAACTCCCAGCTTCCTTCGTCGCTGCTGCACCGGCCAAGATCCTGGATAGACCGCCAACTTGTGGCTCATTAGCTTAGGGTCTATGCCCGGCATGTCTGCGGCTTTCCATGCGAAGAGGTCAACATTATCTCGTAAGAATTGTATCAGTAATTCTTTTGAGTCTCCTCTTAGGATCGTGCCGATATTAGTTGTTTTATCCGAGGTGTCTCCGATCTGAATCTTCTCTGTCTCACCTTCTGGCTGCGGACGAAGTTCTTCTCGTCGCTGAACTCCGCCAAGTTCAATTGTATGAAACTCTTCCCCTCTGCCTCTGAGGTTTAGACTTTCGTTATAACAGCGGCGTGCCATCTTTTGATCTGCCTTTATCGTGGCTATCCCTTCTGTAGTTGGAAATTTCATGCATAGGTGTGGGGTCGAGACTATCGCGCCGAGTTGATTAAGTGTTGTCCGACCTATTAGAGCATTGTAGGCTGAACTTACGTCGACCACAATGTAGTCTATTTTGAGGGTCCTGGATTGGTTCCCTTTTCCGAAGGTTGTGTGTAGTGATACGTATCCCAGTGGTTGTACCGGGGTGTCTCCTAGTCCGAACAGACTATTCGGGTATGCTCTAAGCTCCTTTTCATCTAAGCCAAGTTTGTCGAAGCCTGTTTTGAATAAGATGTCGGAAGAACTCCCTTGGTCTACTAATGTATGGTGTAGATTGGCATTTGCCAGTATGATAGTGATGACCATGGGATCGTCGTGTCCCGAGATGATGCCGGATGCGTCCTCTTTAGTGAATGTTATCGCCGGGATGTCGGGTGCTTCCTCCTTTCCCTCGACATGATATACTTCTTTGAGATATCTTTTTCGGGATGATTTGGAGATCCCACCTCCTGCAAATCCGCCGTGTATCATGTGGATGTGTCTTTCTGGTGTCCGAGGTGATCGTTCAGCTCGTCCGTCATCTTCGTCCCTTCGTCTCTTTCTTTGGTCGTCATCTCGGGTGGCTAGAAATCGATCTAATTTTCCTTCTCTCACCAATTTTCTATGATATTTTTCAAGTCGAAGCACTCGTTGGTGGAGTGCCCTCGGACTCGATGGTATTCACAATATTCCTTCTGGTTTCCTCCTCCTCTTTTGCCTTTGAGTGGTCGTGCTGGGGGGATTTTCTCTGTGTGGCAGACTTCTTTGTATACGTCGACCAGGGATACCCTGAGAGGAGTGTAGTTATGGTATTTTTTATTTTCTCCCCCTGTCGATCTTCTTTCCTTTTGGAGTCCTTGTCTTTGTCTCGGTAGGGGGGCCCCAGATTATGAGATTTCTCCCACCCGAGCGTTCTCTTCCATGTCGATGTATTTTTCTGCTCGCTCCTATACTTCGTCTAAGGAGGTAGGGTACTTTTTTGATATAGATTGGCTAAAAGGTCCCTCTCGTAGGCCATTGATGAGTCCCATGATGGCGGCCTCTGTTGGTAAACTTTGTATGTCCATGCATGTTTTGTTGAATCTTTCCATGTAGTTGCGGAGACTCTCCCGATCTCCCTGCTTGATCCCTAGTAAACTGGGTGCGTGCTTAGCCTTAATCCTTCTGGATGGAAAATCTGGCCAGGAACTTTTTGGCCAGGTCGTCAAAGTTTGAGATGGACTTTGGAGGTAAGTTGTCGAACCATCTGATCGCTGTGTTTGTGAGGGTTGTTGGAAAAGCTTTGCAGCGAACGGCATCTGAGGCGTCGGTAAGGTACATTCTGCTTCTGAAATTGCTGAGATGATGATTGGGATCTGTGGTGCTGTCGTACAAAATCATATCCGGGAGTTTGAAGTCTTTTGGGATTTTGGTTTTCATGATTTTCCTGGTGAATGGATCTTGTTCTTTGCGTGAATTTTCCTCAGGAATGGTCCGAGGAGTTTTTGATTTGAGATCGGCTTCTAATTGCTGTAGTTTTTCTTCCAATTCTCGACGTCGCCGTACCTCTCTTTGTAGATCCTTTCCGATTTCCCGTTGTTGTTGGGTTTCTTTCTCAACTTGCTTTAAACGATCTTGAAGCGCTTCTATTTCTCCCAGTTTTGGTGAGTTTTTGTGTCTGTCGGATTCCGGGGTATCTTTTGGTGTGGTGTCCGCGTTTTTGTGCGGCGTTCTATTTTCTAGATCTGAGTCATGGTCATTGTCATGGCCGTCTGCCATGGTGTTGGGATGACTTCCAGGTCCCCAGCAACGGCGCCAATGTTCCGAGGGTTACCTGAAACTGGAGGTCGATCTCGGACGAGATCTTCTGTACTGGTCGGTGTTGATGTGTCCGGCTGGTGAGTGGCGGCCGGAGCTGTCGTGTCGGACTTGTTGATCTAGCTGCACTGCTGATCCTTTGTCACCGGAGGGTGGGGGGTACCTGCAAGAGACTCCGATGCTTAAGTTAGCATGGGTATTAAGCAGGTTTTTAGTAGAATCAGAGTATGAGTTATACCTGGGTGCTCCAGTGTATTTATAGTGGTGTAGAGTGACCTTTTTAGATAAGATAAGTTAGTTATCTTATCTTATCTTATCTTATGGTGAGGTCAACTTATCTTCAACAGAACCGCCCTTCTCTCTGTAGGCTTGGGCTGCCTTTGGATTGGGCTGTGTCCCTTCATTTGGGCCCTTTACTGGGCTTTCCTGTCGATTTGGCCGAGTTCTTCGCAAAGAAGTCGGCCCGCTTGACCTGAACAGGTCGGTCGCTTTGTTATTGAACATCCCGGTTCGGACAGCTCGACCCAGGGTATGAACACTTTTCTTATCTTATCTTATTTTAAGTAAAGTCAGCTTATCTTCAAGGGAACTGCCTTTATCTCTATAGGCTTGGGTTGCCTTTGGATTTGGGTCGTGTTCCTCTATTTGAGCCCTTTATTGGACTTTCCTGTCGATTTGGCCGACCTCTTTTAGAAGAGGTCGGGTAGCCTGACCTGAAGAGGTCGGTCACTTTGTCATCAATCATCCCAGGTCGGATAGCTCGACCCAATGTATAAACAGTGCCCCTGCTTGAGCTCGGTCTTCTTTTTTGAGGTCGAGTCCTTGACTTCGGTCCTTCTCTAGTGAAGTCGAACTCAAGCATTTAGTCGATTCTTTCCTTTGTAGAACCTTTTTGAATGTGGAACGTTTTTCTCTAAGAGCGCGCGCTTGTGTATTAGCGCTTCTAGGGAACGTGCGAGGGTTAAATTCCTTCATTAGTTGGCATTAATTGCCCTATTTCCTTTGGCTTTATTTTGAATTTCTGCATTCAGAAAACGGTTTCTCTTCTTCGTTCTTCTTCGTAACTTCTTCCTTTACTTTCTCACTTTTTGCCTGCGCTTTGTCTTTGCTTTGTGGCATCATTCAGCGATTTTCTGGGCGATTCCGTTTTTGAAGCTTCTTTCTTCATTTCAGGTTGGTTCTTTCTTCCTTTCCTTCTTCGTCATTTTTTTCTGCCTGATGGTGAGTGTTCCGATTTTTTTTTGAGAAAGTTTGGATCTTTCTGCTTTTACTGTGCTTGGTTACTGTCGTAATGCGTGCTCTGAAGTTTCTTCGCTCTTTTGTATGAATCTTTTCGTCTTTCATATTGCTTGACGCTCTTAGGGCTTTTGCATGTTATCACTGTTTTCGTTTGTGCTTTTGCTGATAATTTGTTTGATTCTGGAGAAAAGGCTGTGTCTTTGATGATTTCTGCTTGGTGTGTTTGATGTTGTCGAAGCTTTTTGCTGATAGACTGTAAAAAGATAGTGGCTTTGATGACTTTTTGTACTTTTTTGTGTTTCGTCTTTCTTCTATGAAAATGCTTGCTGTTTGAAATCTTCTTTTCTTGTTTGGGGGATGCCGAGACGTAAGCTGTAGATTTTTCCTGAAACCTTGCTTTGTTACTGCCTCCAAAGGATGCCCCAGGACTTTGGTTTGAGTCTTGGGGTTTTCCTTTTCTGTTTGTTCTTCTGTATCATATTGGTCGAGTTGTTTCGCCCTTTGCCCGAGATATTTTTTAGTAATCCAATCTTCTTTTCTTGTTGTAGGATTAGTTGGCCTCATGTATTCTCGCAATAACATTGTAAAGATGTCTTCTAAAGTTCCCAAGGGGATGTCCGACTGGCTGGACTCCCTTGTCTTAATGTGTGTCTCTATTGTGGATGCTGAGTTTTGTGTGGAGCTAAGGAAACGTCATAGGGTTTGTGGTGGTGGTGCCCGAGAGAGAGATTATGAGCTTGTGGCTCCCAACTCTGACGAGAGGGTTTGTTTTCCTACCTCTATCGAGGGGGAGCGTCCTTTTTTCTACGCCTATGAGTATTTCTTTAGTCAGTTGAACATTACTTTTCCATTTACTGCTTTCGAGACCGACTTATTGTGGTCGTGTAATATTGCCCCATCCCAGCTTCATCCAAATTCCTGGGATTTTATCAAGATATTTCAGCTGCTTTGCCAAGAGTTAGGCATAACACATTCTCAAACTCTTTTTCTTTATCTTTTTGTCTCTGCCAAGCCTGGAGGTTCCTCCAAAAAGAAAGCTTCCTCGGTTTCTTTCAGGTCGGCCCAGGGGCATAAAGTTTTTGCCATGTATGATGAGTCTTTTATAGATTTTAAGAATTATTTCTTCCGAGTCCGTGCTGTTGAGGGGGTCCGCCCCTTTTTTCTTGATGAGAATGACGAGCCTGCTTTCCCTCTAGAGTGGCAAAAGAATGTGAGAGTGTCTCGCTATACATGGGAGATGCTTGATGAGGTTGAGCAGGCTTTTGTAGTTGTTCTTGAAGATTTGTGGGGGGAAGCACCCCATCTGGATACAAAAAGATTTTTGGGTGATCCATCTTTGGTTTGAACTGCTTTGGATACTGTCTGACTTGTTTCTGTACTTGTTTCTTAGTTTTGCTTCTTCTAGATAGTAACTTATCACTATGGTTGATTCTATAATTTTCAGAGATGTCGAAAAACAACGATTCTATGAAGGCCTTCAAGAAGGCAAAGAAGGCTACAGCTGCTCAAAACATTTCGGCCAAGGTGGCGGGAGAGGGGTCTTCTCATGTTTCAGTGAAGCTGCCCGTGCCTAGTTCTCCTGGGCCGAGGAAGGTGATCCCTACTCCTCGAGTTCGTCTGGCTGACCCTCCACAAACTTCTGTCGCCACTTCTGGTGCTCCTCCCAGCAAAAAACAAAAAACAATTGAGCCTTTCAACCTTGACGCTCCTGACTTTGATGCGGTGGAGTTTGTTGACCAACAGATCGGTCCTTATGGTGCCCTCCCCATGGATGATGTTTCGCTCATTCGTCATTTAGATTTTATAACTCGGAGCAGCATCAAGATGGCCCATATGGGGGCTGCCCTGTGTCGGATTGCTCAAAATCTTCCTCTCCATGCCACCAAAGCCTTTATGGAGGAGGCCAAAAAAGAGTTTGATAGGATGAAGGGCTTGAAGGAGGAGCTTGAGGCGAAGGTGGCCAAACTGGAGAAGGATCTGAAGAATGAGAAGGCGAGTTCCCTTGCTCTGGCGGCTTCTGTGTGGTTGGCCGAGGACACGGCATTGAGGCATAAAGACAGCTATGTCACAGCCTATCGGGAGGGGATGCGTTTGAAGGAGGAGTTGGAGAACGCCCGAGCTGATTACTCTGAGCTCCAGGGTCATCTTGTTGGCAGCGTGAATGCTGGTTACGAGAGCCTGAAGGAGCAGGTTCGAATTATTGCTCCTGAGGCCGATCTTACTCTTTTTAGCTTGGATAATGTTGAGAGGGATGGTAAGATTGTCCCTGATGACCAGGATGATGACGATGTCGAGCCTCCCCTTGTGCCTTCTGTCAAAGTGTCAATTTCCACAATTCCCTTAGTTGAGGCCGGTCAATCCGTTTCTGATCCGGACTGTCAGATCTTGAATCGGGATGATAGTACTGTGGATGCTGTGCCTATTCAGACTCGCCCTCCCTCACCTTAGACTGATGCTGCCGAGAAGTCTTCTAATCTTAGCTGAATTTTCTTTGGATATTTGTGTAGATAGCCCGACTTGTGGGCGTTTTAAACTCTTTATTTTTGTAGTCTTGAATATTATGCTGACTGTTGATACTCCTTTTAGTTGCTTGTTTAGCAACTTTTGATTTTGAAAAACAACAAGTAGCTTTCAAGCTTTTGGGCCTGACCCTGAAGCTTTATAATATTGTATTTTATATTATGCTTGTTTGCATTTGTCTTGGCACTTTTCTCTGAGAATACTGGAGCCTTGCTGTTTAGCCTCTTTGGATTGCTTTGTACTTATTACTTGTGGCTTGGATCCTTTGAGGTTGTGGATGTAGGGATCCAACTTGTATTTCGGTTTTCTGGCTTTTACTTGTATTAATCCATAACCGATTTCTTTACGTTGGTCCTCCTTCTAGTTATTTTTGTAGTCCTCTTCTTTGGACCTTGTCAGGTCTCTTTCAGGGACTACTTTTATAACTTGTTTGTTGTAGGAGACCGACTTTGTCAGGTCGATCTAAGTTATTTCGTAAGCCTCTCTCTTGGACCTTTGTCAGGTCTCTTTTAGGGATTACTTTTATAACTTGTCTGTTGTAGGAGACCGACTTCGTCAGGTCGATCTCTTCTAAGTTATTTCGTAATCCTCTTTCTTGGACCTTTGTCAGGTCTCTTTCAGGGATTACTTTTATAACTTGTTTGTTGTAGGAGACCGACTTCGTCAGGTCGATCTCTTCTAAGTTATTTCGTAATCCTCTTTCTTGGACCTTTGTCAGGTCTCTTTCAGGGATTACTTTTATAACTTGTTTTGTGTAGGAGACCGACTTCGTTAGGTCGATCTCTTCTATGTCATTTCGTAATCCTCTTTCTTGGACCTTTGTCAGGTCTCTTTCAGGGATTACTTTTATAACTTGTTTTGTGTAGGAGACCGACTTCGTCAGGTCGATCTTTTCTAAGTTATTTCATAATCCTCTTTCTTGGACCTTTGTCAGGTCTCTTTCAGGGATTACTTTTATAACTTGTTTTGTGTAGGAGACCGACTTCGTCAGGTCGATCTTTTCTAAGTTATTTCATAATCCTCTTTCTTTGACCTTTGTCAGGTCTCTTTCAGGGATTACTTTTATAACTTGTTTTTTGTAGGAGACCGACTTCGTCAGGTCGATCTCTTCTATGTTATAGCAATTCCTCTTTTATAGGGTTGGCCAGATCTCTTTCCATGGATTTGCTGATAACTTGGGTTGACTTAGTCCGACTTCTCAACGTCGGCCAGTCTTTTAAGTTATTATTTAGCAATCCGTAAGACCTCGTCAGGTTCTTTTTTCGGATCACTTTCGATAACTTCTTGCATTATTCTGTGTTCATCTTTGCCGATTTGTAGAAGGTGATTTCTATCTTTGTTCGGTCGACCTTTAGATGAATCGCATTTTCATCTTTATTGGTCTTCCATCGTGATCGTGCAGTGAATTTGTTTTTCACTTTCTGCCGATCTGTTGCTTTATAATCGGACAATGAATGCTTCAGATTAATGCGTCTTGAGAATTTGTAGAATATATAAAAATATATTTTATTCAAAAGCAAGTGCAAATATATACATGCGGGAGTTTTTAATCCCTTTAAGTCGGATAATTTCTGGATCTCCACTTGGTGCCTCATTAAAAAACCTTTTCAGGAAAAAAAGTGCATCCGAGATCTGTTACCTTCTCTAGCTATAGTACCTTCTTAGGTTGCAGGCGTGCCATGATCTGTGAAGCTCTCGTCCATCGAGTTCGGAGAGTCTGTAATAGCCTTTTCCAAGTACTTCTATGACTCGATAGGGTCCTTTCCAGTTTGCTGCCAGCTTTCCTTCTCCGGGTCGACTTGTCCCAATATCATTTCGGATTAGGAAGAGATCATTCTCAGCGAAACCTCTTGGCACTACCCTTTGATTATATCTTAAAGCCATTCGTCGCTTTAGCGCTTCTTCCCTAATCCGGGCACTTTCTTGGATTTTTGGAAGTAGGTCGAGCTCTTCTCTTTGAAGTTGAAAGTTGGCTTCTTCATTGTAGTGGACTACTCTAGGCGACCCTTCCTCGATCTCTACTGGGATCATTGCCTCCATTCCATATGCTAGTCGAAATGGCGATTCATTTGTGGTGGAATGTGGCATTGTTTGATATGCCCATAGGACTTGTGGAAGTTCTTCGGCCCAAGCTCCCTTTGCATCTTGCAATCTCCGTTTCAACCCAGCCAATATGACTTTGTTGGCAGCTTCGGCCTATCTATTGGCTTGAGGATGTTCGACGGAGGTGAACTGGTGTTTTATGTTCAAATCGGCTACTAACTTTCTGAAGCCTGCATCTGTGAATTGGGTGCCATTATCTGTGGTGATGGAATATGGAACCCCGAACCTTGTGACAATATTCCTATATAGGAATTTTCGGCTTCTTTGAGCAGTGGCGTTGGCTAGGGGCTCTGCCTCGATCCACTTTGTGAAATAGTCTACCCTTACTATGAGGAATTTAACTTGTCCTGATCCCTGGGGGAAAAGTCCGAGGAGATCAAGTCCCCATTTTGCAAATGGCCAAGGTGAGGTTACGCTGATGAGTTCTTCTGGTGGGACGATGTGAAAGTTGGCATGTTTCTGGCATGGTGGGCATGTCCTTACAAACTCTGTAGCTTCTTTTTGTATAGTTGGCCAGTAAAATCCCGCCCGAAGTACCTTTTTGGTGAGAGCTTGTGCCTCGAGATGATTGCCACAAATGCCACTGTGTACTTCCTCTAAAACTTCCCTTGTGGTGGAGGTTGGCACACATTTTAGTAGTGGTATTGAAATCCCTCTTTTATATAGGGTGTTGTTTATGATGGTGTAGTACTGAGCCTCCCATTTTAACCTCTTTGCCTCCTTCTCATTTGTGGGGAGTGTTTCTGTTTTGAGGTAATTAATTATGGGGGTCATCCATCCTTGATCCTGACTTGTTATGGCTAGGACTTTTTCCTCTTCCGAGATTGATGGATTCTGCAACATTTTCTGCCTCTGAGATTTAGACTTTCGTTATAACAGCGGCGTGCCATCCTTTGATTTGCTTTTATCGTAGCTATCCCTTCTGTAGTTGGGAATTTCATGCATAGATGTGGAGTTGAGACTATTGCACCGAGTTGATTTAGTGTTGTCTGACTTATTAAGGCATTGTAGGCTGAACTCACGTCAACCACGATGTAGTCTATCTTTAGTGTTCTGGATTGGTTCCCTTTTCCGAAGGTTGTATGTAGTGACACGTATCCCAGTGGTTGTATTGTAGTATCGCTCAGTCCGAACAGGCTGTTCGGGTATGCTCTAAGCTCCTTTTCTTCTAAGCCGAGCTTGTCGAAGGCATTTTTGAATAAGATGTCGGCGGAGCTCCCTTGGTCTATTAATGTGCGGTGGAGATTGGCATTTGCCAGTATGATAGTGATGACCATGGGATCGTCGTGTCCTGAGATGACACCGGATGCGTCTTCTTTGGTGAATGTGATTGCAGGGATGTCAGGTGCTTCCTCCTTTCCTTCGACATGATATACTTCTTTGAGATATCTTTTGCGGGATGATTTGGAGATTCCTCCTCCTACAAATCCTCCGTGTATCATGTGGACATGTCTTTCTGGCGTACGAGGCGATCGCTCAGCTCGTCTGACATCTTCATCCCTTCGTCTTTTTCTTTGCTCATCATCTTAGGTGGCCAGATACCGATTTAGTTTTCCTTCTCTTACTAATTTTTCTATGATGTGTTTTAAGTCGAAGCATTCGTTGGTGGAATGTCCTCGGACACGATGATATTCACAGTATTCGTTCCGATTTCCTCCTCCTCTTTTGCCTTTGAGTGGTCGGGCTGGGGGTATCTTTTCTGTGTTACAGACTTCTTTGGAAATATCCACAAGGGACATCCGAAGAGGGGTGTAATAATGATACTTTTTTATTTTTTCCCCCGTTCGATCTTCCTTCTTCTTGGATTCTTTATCTTTATCTCGGTAGGTGAAATCGGATTCGAGGATTCTCCGAGTTGGGAATTTTTTCCATGTTGATGTACTTCTCTGCCCGCTTTTGCACCTCATCCAGAGATGTGGGGTATTTCTTTGATATAGATTGGCTGAAAGGTCCCTCTTGTAGGCCGTTGATGAGGCCCATGATGGCAGCCTCTGTTGGCAAGCTTTGTATATCTAGGCATGTTTTGTTGAATCTTTCCATGTAGTTGCGAAGACTTTCCTGATCTCCTTGTCTGATTCCTAGTAGACTGGGGGCGTGCTTGGCCTTGTCTTTTTGGATGGAGAATCTGGCCAGGAATTTTTTGGCTAGGTCGTCAAAGCTTGAGATGGACTTAGGAGGTAAATTGTCGAACCATCTAATTGCTGTCTTCGTGAGAGTCGTTGGAAAAGCTTTGCAGCGGACAGCGTCTGAGGCGTCGGTGAGGTTCTACTTCTGAAGTTGCTGAGGTGATGGTTGGGATCTGTAGTGCCATCATACAAAGTCATATCCGGGAGTTTGAAGTCCTTAGGAATTTTGGTTTTCATGATTTCCCTAGTGAATGGATCTTGATCTCTGTGTGAATTGTCCTCAGGGGTGGTCCGGATAGCCTTTGCTTGGAGATCGGCTTCGAGTTGTAGGATTTTGTCTTCTAAGTCTCGTCATCGCCTTACTTCTCTTTGTAGATCCTTGCCAACCTCTCGTTGATGCTGGCTTTCTTTTTCGAGTTGCTTTAAACGATCTTGAAGCGCTTCTATTACTCCTGGATTTGATGAGTTTTTGTCTCCGTTAGATTCCGGAGTATCTTTTGGTGTAGTGCCCGCGTTTTTATGCGGTGTTCTATCCTCTAGATCTGAATCATGGTCGTTGTCATGGTCGTCCGCCATGGTGGTGGGATGACTTCTAGGTTCCCCGGCAACGGCGCCAATGTTCTGAGGGTTACCTGAAACTGAGGTCGATCTTGGATGAGATCTTCTGTACTGGTCGGTGTCGACGTGTCCGGCTAGTGAGTGGCGGCCGAAGCTGTTGTGTCTGACTTGTTGGCTGGCTGCACTGCTGATCCTTGGTCACCGGAGGGTGGGGGTACCTGCAAGAGACTCCGATGCTTAAGTTAGCACGGGTATTAAGCAGGTCTTTTGTAGAATCAGAGTATGAGTTATACTTGGGTGCTCCAGTGTATTTATAGTAATGTGGGCTGACCTTTCTGATAAGATAAGTTAGTTATCTTATCTTATCTTATCTTATTTTAAGTGAAGTCAGCTTATCTTCAAGGGAACCGCCTTTATCTCTATAGGCTTGGGTTGCCTTTGGATTTGGGTCGTGTTCCTCTATTTGGGCCCTTTATTGGACTTTCCTGTCGATTTGGCTGACCTCTTTTAGAAGAGGTCGGGTAGCCGGACCTGAAGAGGTCGGTCGCTTTGTCGCCAATCATCCCAGGTCGGATAGCTCGACCCAGTGTATGAATACTAACCAATAATTAAATAAAAACAAAAATATTTTCCTTTTATTTTAATTTAAAATTCGAATTCTCTCTCTCTCATCTCTTTCTATTTATTTATTTATTCACTAACACTTCTCTTCTTCTTAAAAATTCGAACCCTCTCTCCCTCTCTGTGTTCAAATTTTTCTGTTCTCATTCTTCTACTCTTTTCTTCTACACACATAAAGGAATCTCTATACTATAACATAGAGGATTCCTATTCTTTTTTGTTCTCTTCTTTTTCATATGAGCAGGAGCAAGGATAAGAACATTCTTGTTGAAGCTGATCCGGAACCTGAAAGGACTCTAAAGAGGAAGCTAAGAGAAGCTAAAGCACAACACTCTGGAGAGGACCTGACAGAATTTTTCGAAGAAGAAGAAAAGATGGCCGAACCCAACAACAATGGTGGAGATGCAAGGAAGATGCTTGGTGACTTTATTGCTCCCTCTTCTGACTTCTGTGGAAGGAGCATCTCAATTCCTGCAATTGGAGCAAACAACTTTGAGCTTAAACCTCAATTAGTTTTTCTCTGATGCAACAGAATTGCAAGTTTCATGGACTTCCATTGGAAGATCCTCATCAGTTCTTAGCTGAATTCTTGCAAATATGTGACACTGTTAGGACCAATTGGGTTAATCCTGAGGTCTACAGACATATGCTTTTTCCCTTTGCTGTAAGAGACAGAGCTAGGACATGGTTAGACTCACAACCTAAAGATAGCCTGAACTCTTGGAAAAAGTTGGTCAATGCTTTCTTGGCTAAATTCTTTCCACCTCAAAAATTAAGCAAGCTTAGAGTGGAAGTCCAAACCTTCAGATAGAAGGAAGGTGAATCCCTCTATGAAGCTTGGGAAAGATACAAGCAATTGATCAGAAGGTGTCCTTCTGGCATGCTTTCAGAATGGAGCATCATATGCATATTCTATGATGGTCTGTTTGAATTGTCCAAGATGTTATTAGACAACTCTGCTGGTGGATCTCTTCATCTGAAGAAGACGCCTGAAGAAGCCCAGGAACTCATTAAAATGGTTGCAAATAACCAGTTCATGTACACTTCTGAAAGAATTCCTGTGAATAATGGGACAACTCAGAAGAAAGGAGTTCTGGAGATTGATACTCTGAATGTCATATTGGCTCAGAATAAAATATTAATTCAGCAAGTCAATATGATTTCTCAGAGTCTGTCTGGAATGCAAGCTGCAATAGGCAGTACTAAGGAAGCTTCCTCTGAAGAAGAAGCCTATGACCCTGAGAATCCTGCAATGGAAGAGGTGAATTACATGGGAGAATCCTATGCAAATACCTATAAACCTTCATGAAGGAATCATCTTAATTTCTCATGGAAGGATTAGCAGAAGCCTAATCATGGTTTCAATAATAATAATGGTGGGAGAGCACGGTTTGGCAATAATAAACCTTTTCCATCATCTTCTCAGCAACAGGCAGAGAATTCTAAGCAGAGCCACTCTCTGACTTAGCAACTGTAGTCTCTGATCTATCTAAGACCACTCTCAGTTTTATGACTGGAACAAGATCCTCCATTAGAAATTTGGAGGCACAAGTGGGTCAGTGATGAGCGGATAATTTATACGCTTTTTGGCATTGTTTTTACATAGTTTTTAGTATGATTTAGTTAGTTTTTAATATATTTTTATTAGTTTTTAAATAAAAATCACATTTCTGGACTTTACTATGAGTTTGTGTGTTTTTCTGTGATTTTAGGTAATTTCTGGCTGAAATTGAGGGACTTGAGCAAAAATCTGATTCAGAGGCTGAAGAAGGACTGCAGATGCTGTTGGATTCTGACCTCCCTGCATTCAAAGTGGATTTTCTGGAGCTACCGAAGTCCAAATGGTGCACTCTCAACTGTGTTGGAAAGTCGACATCCATGGCTTTCCAGCAATATATAATAGTCCATACTTTGCCCATGTTTAGATGATGCAAACTGGCGTTTAACGCCAGCTTTCTGCATTATTCTGGCGTTAAACGCCATAAACAAGTTGCAAAGCAGAGTTAAACGCCAGAAACAAGTTACAAACTGGCGTTCAACTCCAAGGAAGACCTCTACATATGAAAGCTTCAATGCTCAGCCTAAACACACACAAAGTGGGCCCGGAAGTGGATTTCTGCATCATTTACTCATTTCTGTAAACCCTAGTTACTAGTTTAGTATAAAAACTACTTTTAGTGATTTATTTCACATCTCTAGAACACATTATGTAACTTTTACGTTCTGAGACCTCCGTGGGAGGTTGGCCACTCAGCCATGTCTACCCTATTTTCACTTATGTATTTTCAACGGTAGAGTTTCTGCACACCATAGATTAAGGTGTGGAGCTCTGCTGTTCCTCATGAATTAATGCAAAGTACTATTGTTTTTTTATTCAATTCAAGCCTATTTCTTCTCTAAGATATTCATTCGCACATAAGAACATGATGAATGTGATAATTTCTTATGAACGCGTGCCTGACAAACACTTCCGTTTTACATGCAAACAAGCTTGAATGCATATCTCTTAGCCTCCTGATCTACGATCAGAGTCTTCGTGGTATAGGCTAGAATTATTGGCGGCCATTCTTGAGATCCGAAATATCTAAACCTTGTCTGTGGTATTTCGAGTAGGATCTGGGAAGGGATGGCTGTGACGAGCTTCAAATCGCGAGTGCTGGGCGTAGTGACAGACGCAAAAGGATTACTGAATCCTATTCCAGTATGATCGAGAACCAACAGATGATTAGCCGTGCGGTGACAGCGCATTTGGACCATTTTCACTAAGAGGACGGGATGTAGCCATTGACAACGGTGATGCCCAAAATACAGCTCGCCATGGAAAGGAGTATGAAGGATTGGATGAAAGCAGTAGGAAAACGGAGATTCAGAAGGAACTAAGCATCTCTATACGCTTATCTGAAATTCTCACCAATGAATTACATAAGTGTCTCTATCTTTATTTTACGTTTTATTTATCATTTAATTATTAAAACTCTATAACCATTGGAATCCACCTGACTGAGATTTACAAGGTGACCATAGCTTGCTTCAAGCCAACAATCTCCGTGGGATCGACCCTTACTCACGTAAGGTTTATTACTTGGACGACCCAGTGCACTTGCTGGTTAGTTGTGCGAAGTTGTGACAAAGAACTAAGATTATGAACGTGCGTATAAAGTTTTTGACGCCTGACGTTGAGATTTTTACCAGTAAAGAATTTCATAAAAATAGTTGTGCTGTAGATATAGTCTCTAAACCAACAAAAATCCCTTCGTACAAACGTTTTGGTTGTCACAAGTAACAAACCCCTTAAAAATTGTTAACCGAGTATTCAAACCTCGGGTCGTCTTCTCAAGAAACTGCAAGGAAGTATGTTCTTATTATTGGCTATAAAGGTCGTAATCGGGGTTTAGGAGGTGAGAAGCAAGTGATTTGAATGACAAGTAAAGTAAATGGCAATTAAAATAAATAAATACTGTAAAGCAAACTTTTGGCAAGGTAAGAAAAATTGGAAGTCCAATTTAGTTATCTCTATCAACAATGATGAAAGTTGAATCTAAATTCCACTTAGTTGACCTTTACTAAAGCAAAGGAAAGTCAAGGGACTAATTAGTTTGACCTTCGAATCCTATTTACTTCCTAAGAAAAAGTTGGGATTATTGAAGTTCAATTCAATTAGCAAGATAACGATTATCAATTATGCTGAGTTGGTAACTGTTTAGTTACTGATTTCTTAACCAAGACCAAAAGGGGAAAAAGTAAATTGCTGGAATAAAATATCTTCAGATCGGAAACAATGATAACATAAATTAAAAACAGCAATCATAAACTGAAAATACCTCAAATATCATTAATTCAAATAATAATCTGTAACATGGAATAATTCATAAATTCAATTATAAAAGTAAATAATCAACTCAAGTGCTGGAATAAATAAAAGTGAAAGGGAAGCTAAAACAAAGAAACGTAAAACCTGGATCGAGAGTCACTCTTACAAACTAAGAGAAGTCCTAAATCCTAAGAGAGAGAGGAGAGAACCTCTCTCAAGACTAAATCTAAATCATGGGAAGTAAAAATTGGTGAGCTCCCTTTGAATGGATGCATTCCCCCACTTTATAGCCTCTAGTCTGTGTGTTCTGTACTTGGATCTGGGCCAAAAGGGCTTCAGAAATCACTGGGGGCGTATTCTGTAAATTCTGATACGTGGCCTCTGTCACGCGTCCGCATGGGTCACGCGGTCGCGTCATCTGGAGTTTTCCTTGTGGTGCGGTCGCGTTGGTCACGCGTCCGCATCGAATGCGCTATGCTCAAGTCGCGCGGCCGCGTCAGTCATGCGGCCGCGTCGCTGCTTCTTCGCTCCTGGCACGCGATCGCGTCATCCATGCGATCGCGTGGATGCCAGTTTCTTCAAAACTCCGTTTCACACTTTCCTTCCATTTTTGTACGTTTCCTTTTCCATCCTTTAATTCATTCTGTCTTAGAAAATCTGAAACTACTCAACACACTAATCACGGCATCGAATGGAAATAAAGGTAATTAAAATAATTAATTTTAAAGCTTAGGAGACATATTTTTCACGTACATCACCTAATAAGGAAGGGAAAGTAAAACCATACAATTAATATGAATAAGTGGGTGAAGGATTGAATAAATCACTCAAACTAAGCACAAAATAACTCATGAAATATGGGTTTATCACCACCGTTACCAAGGAATGAACGATCATGATTTCGTGCACCAAGTTTTTGGTGCCGTTGCCGGGGATTGTTCAGTTTTGGACAACTGACGGTTCATCTTGTTGCTCAGATTAGGTAATCTTCTTTTTGTTTTATTTTCAAAAAATTTTTCAAAAATCTTTCAAAAATTTTTCCTCTGTTTTCGAAAAAAATTATTTTTCTTCAGAAATCTTAAGAATGAATCCTAGAGTTTCAAGATAACATGTTGAAGCCTGGCTAGCTGTAAAGCCATGTCTAAATTCTTTTGAACTGAGGCTTCCTCTTCACATGCTTGAACTATGTATGCTGAAGCTTGGCTGGCCATTGGCCATGTCTAGTGTTTTGGACCGAAGCTTTCATGAAAAGCTTGGCTGGCTATTAAGCCATGTCTAATTCCTGGACCGGAGCTTTAGACTAACATTGAAAGATTCCTAGAATTCTTATTAAAATTTTGGAATTTCTTATTTTCTTTTTCCAATATAATTTCGAAAAATACAAAAAAAAACCAAAAAAAAATTAATTTTGTGTTTCTTGTTTGAGTCTAGTGTCAAGTCATAAGTTTGGTGTCAATTGCATGTTTATCTCTTTCTTGCATTTTTGAAAAATTCATGCATTGCATTCTTCATGATCTTCAAGTTGTTCTTGATGAATCCTCTTGTTTGATCTTCATATTTTCTTGTTGTATGTTGCATCTTATTTTTAATATGCATTCTTGCATTCATAGTGTCTAAAAATTAAAAATTTCTAAGTTTGGTGTCTTCCATGTTTACTTTTCTTGAAAATTTTTCAAAAATAAGTTCTTGATGTTCATCATGATCTTCAAAGTGTTCTTGGTGTTCATCTTGACATTCATAGTGTTCTTGCATGCATCATTTGTTTTGATCCAAAATTTTCATGCATTGAGTCTTTTTGATGTTTTTCTCCCTCATCATTAAAATTCAAAAATAAAAAAAATATCTTTTCCTTTTTTCACTCATAAATTTCGAAATCTTTGGGTTGACTTTTTCAAAAAATTTTAAAATTAGTTGTTTCTTGTTAGTCAAGTCAAGATTTCAATTTCAAAAATCTATCTTTCCAAAATCTTTTTCAAAATCAAATCTTTTTCATTTTATTTTCCTTTGTTTTCGAAAATTCTCAAAAATCCTTTTCAAAGTTTTTCAAAATCTTTTTCCTATTTTCACTTCATATTTTTGAAAATTTCATTGACAATTAATGTTTTGATTCAAAAAATTTCAAGTTTGTTACTTTCTTGTTAAGAAAGATTCAAACTTTAAATTCTAGAATCATATCTTGTGATTTCTTGTGAGTCAAGTCATTAATTGTGATTTAAAAAAAAAACAAATCTTTTTCAAAATAAATTTCAAATCATATCTTTTAAAAACCATATCTTTTCAAAATCATATCTTTTCAAAATATCTTTTTCTAACTTCATATCTTTTTAAAATTAATTTCAAAATCTTTTTCAAAACTACCTAACTATTTCTCTCTCCTAATTTTCGAAAATCACCTCCCTCTTTTTCAAAAATCTTTTTAATTAATTAATTGTTTCTTCTAACTTTTTCGAATACTAATTAATAAATAAAATAAAAACAAAAATATTTTTCTTTTTTTCTTCTTCTAATTTTCGAAATTCTCTCCCCCTTATCTCTTTCTAATTATTTTATTTATCTACTAACACTTCTCTTCTTTTTAAAAATTCGTACCCTCTCCCTCTTTCTGTGTTCGAATTCTTTTTCTTCTCTTCTACTCACATAAAGGAACCTCTCTACTGTGGCAAAGAGGATCCCTATTATTTTCTGTTCACTTCTTTTTCATATGAGCAGGAGCAAGGACAAGAACATTCTTGTTGAAGCAGATCCTGAACCTGAAAGGACTCTAAAGAAGAAACTAAGAGAAGCTAAAATACAACAATCCAGAGAAAATCTTACAGAGAATTTTCGAAAAAGAAGGAGACATGGCCGAACCCAACAACAATGCAAGGAAGATGCTTGGTGACTTTACTGCACCAAACTCCATCTTACATGGAAGAAGCATCTCAATCCCTGCCATTGGAGCAAACAACTTTGAGCTAAAGCCTCAATTAGTTTCTCTAATGCAACAGAATTGCAAGTTTTATGGACTTCCATCAGAAGATCCTTTTCAGTTCTTAACTGAATTCTTGCAAATCTGTGATACTGTTAAGACCAATGGGGTTGATCCCGAGGTCTACAGGCTTATGCTTTTCCCATTTGCTGTAAGAGACAGAGCTAGAATATGGTTGGACTCTCAACCTAAAGATAGCCTGAACTCTTGGGATAAGCTGGTCACAACTTGCTTAGCCAAGTTCTTTCCTCCTCAAAAGCTTAGCAAACTTAGAGTGGATGTTCAAACCTTCAAATAGAAAGAAGGTGAATCCCTCTATGAAGCTTGGGAGAGATACAATCAACTGACCAAAAAGTGTCCTTCTGACATGCATTCAGAATGGACCATCCTAGATATATTCTATGATGGTCTGTCTGAATTATCAAAGATGTCATTTGACCATTCTGCAGGTGGATCCATTCACCTAAAGAAAATGCCTGCAGAAGCTCAGGAACTCATTGACATGGTTGCAAATAACCAGTTCATGTACACTTCTGAAAGGAATTCTGTGAGTAATGGGACGCCTCAGAGGAAGGGAGTTCTTGAAATTGATACTCTGAATTCCATATTGGCTCAGAATAAAATATTGACTCAGCAAGTCAATATGATTTCTCAGAGTCTGAATGGATTACAAGCTGCATCCAACAGTACTAAAGAGGCATCTTCTAAAGAAGAAGCTTATGATCCTGAGAACCCTGCAATAGCAGAGGTGAATTACATGGGGGAACCCTATGGAAACACCTATAATTCCTCATGGATAAATCATCCAAATTTCTCATGGAAGGATCAACAAAAGCCTCAACAAGGCTTTAATAATGGTGGAAGAAATAGGTTTAGCAATAGCAAGCCTTTTCCATCATCCACTTAGCAACAGACAAAGAATTCTAAGCAGAATCCATCTAGCTTAGCAAATATAGTCTCTGATCTTTCTAAGGCCACTCTAAGTTTCATGAATGAAACAAGGTCCTCCATTAGAAATTTGGAGGCACAAGTGGGCCAGCTGAGTAAAAGAGTTACTAAAACTCCTCCTAGCACTCTTCTAAGCAATACAGAAGAGAATCCAAAAAGAGAGTGCAAGGCCATTACCTTACTTAGTGTGGCTGAACCCAGAAAGGAGGAGAAGGACGTGAATCCTAGTGAGGAAGACCTCCTGGGATGTTCACTGACCAATAAGGAGTTTCCCTTTGAGGAACCAAAGGAATCTGAGGCTCAACTAGAGACTATAGAGATTCCATTGAACCTCCTTTTACCATTCATGTGCTCTGATGACTATTCTTCCTCTGAAGAGGATGAAGACATCAGTGAAGAGCAGGTTGCTAAATATCTAGGAGCCATCATGAAGTTGAATGCTAGTTTATTTCGTAATGATACTTGGGAGGATGAACCCCCCTTGTTCTCCAATGAACTCAGTGCATTGATAAGGCAGACATTGCCTCAGAAGAAACCGGATCCCGGAAAGTTCTTCATACCTTGTACCATAGGCACCATGACCTTTGAGAAGGCTCTGTGTGACCTTGGGTCAGGGATAAACCTCATGCCACTCTCTGTAATGGAGAAACTGGAAATCTTTGAGGTACAAGCTACATGAATCTCACTAGAGATGGCAGACAAATCAATGAAATAGGCTTATGGATTAGTAAAAGACTTGTTAGTAAAGGTTGAAGGCCTTTACATCCCTGCTGATTTCATAATCCTAGACACTGGGAAGGATGAGGATGAATCCATCTTCCTTGGAAGACCCTTGCTAGCCACAGCAAAAGTTGTGATTGATGTGAACAGAAGAGAGTTGGTCCTTCAACTAAATGAGGACAACCTTGTGTTTAAAACTCAAGGATCTCCTTCTGTAACCATGGAGAGGAAGAATGAAAAGCTTCTCTCACTACAGAGTCAACCAAAGCCCCCACAGTCGAACTCTAAGTTTGGTGTTGGGAGGCCACAACTAAACTCTAAGTTTGGTGTTGAACCCCATATTCAAACTCTAAGTTTGGTGTTGGGAGGTCCCAACAATGCTTTGAACATCTGTGAGGCTCCATGAGAGCTCACTGTCAAGCTATTGACTTTAAAGAAGCGCTTGTTGGGAGGCAACCCAATGTTATTTAATTATATCTATTTATCTTCTATTGTTATTTTATTTTTAGGTTGATGATCATGTCAAGTCACAAAAACTACTGAAAAATCAAAAACAGAATGAAAAACAGCATTAAAAATAGCTCACCCTGGAGGAAGAGCTTACTGGCGTTTAAACGCCAGTAAGAAGCATCAAACTGGCGTTTAACGCCAGAAAGAAGCATCAAGCTGGTGTTAAACGCCAGAAACAAGCACCAGGCTAGCGTTTAATGCCAGAACAGAGCATGGAATTGGCATTAAACGCTAGAAACAAGCAGCAAGCTGGCGTTTAACGCCAGACATGCATTCTAAGGGCGTTTTGCACGCCTAATTGGAGTAGGGATGCTAAGTCCCTGACCCCACTGGATCTGTGGACCCCACAGGATCCCCACCTACCCCACCTCTACTTCTCTCCTCTTCTCACCTTTTCATAACTCTCTTCCCCAAATACCCTTCACCAATCACCTCCGTACCTCTTCCCTAAATACCCTTAACCACTCACATCCATCCACTCTTCCCCAAAAACCCCACCTACCTCCAAAATTCAAATTCTTTTCCCTCCCAAACCCAACCCTAATGGCCGAAACCTACCCACCTACCCCACCCCTATATAAACCCCTCAACACTACTCCATTTTCACACATTACAACCACCACTTCTCCCCCTTGGACGAATACACCTTCTCCCTCCATCTCCTCCATTTTCTTCTTTTTCTACTACTTCCTTTCTTCTTTTGCTCGGGGACGAGCAAATCTTTTAAGTTTGGTGTGGTAAAAGCATTGCTTTTTATTTTTCCATAACCATCAATGGCACCTAAGGCCAGAGAAACCTCAAGAAAGAGGAAAGGGAAGGCAATCGCTTCCACCTCTGAGTCATGGGAGATGGAGAGATTCATCTCAAAGGTCCATCAAGACCACTTCTATGAAGTTATAGCCAAGAAAAAGGTAATCTCTGAGGTTCCTTTTAAGCTCAAAAAGAGCGAATATCCAGAGATCCGACAAGAGATTAAAAGAAGAGGATGGGAAGTTTTCTCTAATCCTATTCAACAAGTCGGGATCTTAATGGTTCAAGAGTTCTATACAAATGCATGGATTACTAGGAACCATGATCAAAGTAGGAACCCGAATCCAAAGAATTGGCTTACAATGGTTCGGGGGAAATACTTAGATTTCAGTTCGGAAAATGTAAGGTTGGCGTTCAACTTGCCAATGATGCAAGAAAATGCACGCCCCTACACTAGAAGGGTCAACTTTGATCAAAGGTTGGACCAAGTCCTCATGGACATATGTGTGGAAGGAGCTCAGTGGAAAGTTGACTCAAGAGGCATGCCGGTTCAATTGAGAAGACCGGACCTTAAGCCTGTAGCTAGAGGATGGTTGGAGTTCATCCAACGCTCAATTATTCCTACTAGCAACCGATCTGAAGTTACTGTAGACCGGGCCATCATGATCCATAGTATGATGATTGGGAGGAAGTGGAAGTTCATAAGATTATACCTCAAGAACTTTACAAGGTGGATGACAAGTCATCCACTTTGGCAAGGTTAGCCTTTCCTCACCTCATTTGCCACCTCTGTAATTTGGCTGGAATTGACATAGAGGGAGATATCCTCATTGATGAGGACAAGCCCATCACTAAGAAAAGGATGGAGAAAACAAGAGATCATGGACCTCAACAAGAGCATGAGAAAATTCCTCACCATGAAATCCCTGAGATGCCTCAAGGGATGCACTTCCCTCCACAGAACTATTGGGAGCAAATCAACACATCCCTAGGAGAATTAAGTTCCAACATGGGACAACTAAGGATGGAACACCAAGAGCACTCCATCATTCTCCATGAGATTAGAGAAGATCAAAGAGCTATGAGGGAGGAGCAACAAAGACAAGGAAAAGACGTAGAGGAGCTCAAGAGCACCATTGGTTCTTCAAGAAGAGGAAGACGCCACCCTCACTAAGGTGGACCCTTTTCTTAATCTCCTTATTCTTATTTTCCTATTTTTCGGTTTTTGAGCCTTATGTTTTATTTATGTTTGTGTCTTTACTATATGATCATTAGTGTTTAAGTGTCTATGTCTTAAAGCTATGAATGTCCTATGAATCTATCACCTCTCTTAAATGAAACATGTTTTAATTACAAAAGAACAAGAAGTACATTATTTCGAATTCATCCTTGAAATTAGTTTAATTATTTTGATGTGGTGACAATACTTTTTGTTTTCTGAATGAATGCTTGAACAGTGCTTATGTCTTTTGATATTGTTGTTTATGAATGTTAAATATGTTGGCTCTTGAAAGAATGATGAAAAGAAGAAATGTTATTGATAATCTGAAAAATCATAAAATTGATTCTTGAAGCAAGAAAAAGCAGTGAATACAAAATCTTGCGAAAAAAAAAGAGAAAAGAAAATTGGCAAAAAAAAAATAAAAGAAAGAAAAAGAAAAAGCAAGCAGAAAAAGCCAAGAGCTCTTTAAACCAAAAGGCAAGAGCAAAAAGCTAGTAACCCTTTAAACCAAAAGGCAAGGGTAATAAAAAGGATCCAAGGCTTTGAGCATCAGTGGATAGGAGGGCCTAAAGGAACAAAATTCTGGCCTAAGCGGCTAAACCAAGCTGTCCCTAACCATGTGCTTGTGGCGTGAAGGTGTCAAGTTAAAAGCTTAAGCTGAGCGATTAAAGTCAAGGTCCAAAGCAAAAAAAAAGAGTGTGCTTAACAACCCTGGACACCTCTGACTGGGGACTCTAGCAAAGCTGAGTCACAATCTGAAAAGGTTCACCCAGTTATGTGTCTGTGGCATTTATGTATCTAGTGGTAATACTGGAAAACAAAGTGCTTAAGGCCACGGCCAAGACTCATAAAGTAGCTGTGTTCAAGAATTAACATACTGAACTAGGAGAATCAATAACACTATCTGAATTCTAAGTTCCTATAGATGCCAATCATTCTGAACTTCAAGGGATAAAGTGAGATGCCAAAACTGTTCAGAGGCAAAAAGCTACTAGTCCCGCTCATCTGATTGGAGCTAAGTTTCATTGATATTTTGGAATTTATAGTATATTCTCTTCTTTGTATCCTATTTGATTTTTAGTTGCTTGGGGACAAGCAACAATTTAAGTTTGGTGTTGTTATGAGCGGATAATTTATACGCTTTTTGGCATTGTTTTTACATAGTTTTTAGTATGATTTAGTTAGTTTTTAATATATTTTTATTGGTTGTTAAATAAAAATCACATTTCTGAACTTTACTATGAGTTTGTGTGTTTTTCTGTGATTTCAGGTAATTTCTGGCTGAAATTGAGGGACTTGAGCAAAAATCTGATTCAGAGGCTGAAGAAGGACTGCAGATGCTGTTGGATTCTAACCTCCTTGCAAATGGCGCGCTCTCAACTGCGTTGGAAAGTAGACATCCAGGGCTTTCCGGAAATATATAATAGTCCATACTTTGCTCAAGTTTAGATGATGCAAACTGGCGTTTAACGCCAGCTTTCTGCCCTATTCTGGCGTTAAACGCCATAAACAAGTTACAAAGCAGAGTTAAACACTAGAAACAAGTTACAAACTAGCGTTCAACTCCAAGGAAGACCTCTACACGTGAAAGCTTCAATGCTCAGCCCAAACACACACCAAGTGGGCTCGAAAGTGGATTTGTGCATCATTTACTCATTTCTGTAAACCCTAGTTACTAGTTTAGTATAAAAACCACTTTTAGTGATTTATTTCACATCTCTGGAACACATTATGTAACTTTTACGTTCTGAGACCTCCATAGGAGGCTGGCCACTCGGCCATGTCTACCTTATTTTCACTTATGTATTTTCAACGGTAGAGTTTCTGTACACCATATATTAAGGTGTGGAGCTCTGCTGTTCCTCATGAATTAATGTAAAGTACTATTGTTTTTCTATTCAATTCAAGCCTATTTCTTCTCTAAGATATTCATTCGCACACAAGAACATGATGAATGTGATGATTATGTGACGCTCATCATCATTCTCACTCATGAACGTGTGCTTGAGAAACACTTCCGTTCTACGATCAGAGTCTTTGTGGTATAGGTTAGAATTATTGGCGGCCATTCTTCAGATCCAGAAAGTGTAAACCTTGTCTGTGGTATTACGAGTAGGATCTGGGAAGGGATGACTGTGACGAGCTTCAAACTCGCGAGTGCTGGGCGTAGTGACAGACGCAAAAGGATTATTGAATCCTATTCCAGTATGATCGAGAACTGACAGATGATTAGCCATGTGGTGATAGCGCATTTGGACCATTTTCACTGAGAGGACGGGATGTAGCCATTGACAACGGTGATGCCCAACATACAGCTCACCATGGAAAGGAGTATGAAGGATTGGATGAAAGCAGTAGGAAAGCGGAGATTCAGAAGGAACTAAGCATCTCTAAACGCTTATCTGAAATTCTCACCAATGAATTACATAAGTATTTCTATCTTTATTTTAGGTTTTATTTATCTTTTAATTATTAAAACTCTATAACCATTTGAATCCACCTGACTGAGATTTACAAGGTGACCATAGCTTGCTTCAAGCCAACAATCTCCGTGGGATCGACACTTACTCACGTAAGGTTTATTACTTGGATGACCCAGTGCACTTGCTGGTTAGTTGTGCGAAGTTGTAACAAAGAACTAAGATTATGAACGTGCGTATAAAGTTTTTGGCGCCGTTACCAAGGAATGAACAATCACGATTTCGTGCACCAGTCAGCTGAGTAAGAAAGTTACTGAACTCCCTCCTAGTACTCTCCCAAGCAATACAGAAGATAATTCAAAAAGAGAGTGCAAGGCCATAAATATAACCAACATGGCCGAATGCATAGAGGAAGGAAAGGCAGTGATTTCCAGTGAGGAAGACCTCAATGGATGTCCACTGGCCTCCAAGGAGTTCCCTAATGAGGAACCAAAGGAATCTGAGGCTCATATAGAGACCATAGAGATTCCTCTGAACTTACTGTTGCCATTCATGAGCTCTGATGAGTATTTTTCCTCTGAAGAGGATGAAGATATTATTCAAGAGCAAGTTGTTCAATATCTAGGAGCTATCATGAAGCTGAATGCCAAGTTGTTTGGTAATGAGACTTGGGAGGATGAACCCCCATTGGTCATCAATGAACTAAATGATCTGGTTCAACTGAAATTACCTTAGAAGAAATAGGATCCTGGAAAATTCTTAATACCTTGTACCATAGGCACCATGACCTTTGAAAAGGCTCTGTGTGACCTGGGGTCAGGGATAAAACTTATGCCCCTCTCTGTAATGGAGAAACTAGGGATCTTTGAGGTACAAGCTGCTAAAATCTCACTAGAGATGGCAGACAATTCAAGGAAATGGGCTTATGGACTTGTAGAGGATGTCTTAGTGAAGGTTGAAAGCTATTACATCCCTGCTGATTTCATAATCCTAGACACTGGAAAGGATGAGGATAAATCCATCATCCTTGGAAGACCCTTCCTAGCCACAGCAAGAGCTGTGATTGATGTGGACTGAGGAGAGTTAGTCCTTCAATTGAATGAGGACTACCTTGTGTTTAAAGCTCAAGGATCTTCTTCTGAAACCATGGAGAGGAAGCATGAAAAGCTTCTCTCAATACAGAATCAAATAGAGCTCCCACACTCAACTTCTATGTTTGGTGTTGGGAGGCCATCATCAAGCTCTGAGCCTCTGTAAAGCTCTCTATGAGCTTCACTGTCAAGCTATTGACATTAAAGAAGCGCTTATTGGGAGGCAACCCAATGTTAATTAATTATATTTATCTATTTTCCATTGTTATTTTATGCTTTTTTTAGTTTGATGATCATGTGAAGTCACAAAAACAACTGAAAAATCAAAAACAGAATAAAAAACAGCATTAAAAATAGCACACCCTGGAGGACAGGCTTACTGGCGTTTAAATGCCAGTAAGAATATCAGAATGGGCGTTTAACGCCCAGCCTGACAGCATTCTGGGCGTTAAACGCTAGAATGGGCAACACTCTAGGCGTTTAATTCTAGAAAAGGCTGTTGATAAACCCATATTTCATGAGTTCTTTTGTGCTTAATTTGAGTGATTTATTCAATCCTCCACCTACTTATTCATATTAACTGCATGGTTTTACTTTCCCTTCCTTATTATGTCATATTTTGAAAAACATGTTTCCTAAGCTTTAAAAATTAACTATTTTAATTACCTTTAGTTCCATTCGATGCCGTGATTAGTGTGTTGAGTAGTTTCAGATTTTCTAAGGCAGAATGACTTAAAGGATGGAAAAGGAAACATACAAAAAGGGAAAGAAAAGGCAAAACGGAGCTTTGAAGGAAACTGGTATTTACGCGATCGCATGGACGACGCGATCGCGTGCCAGAAGCGAAGATGCAGCGACACGGTCGCTTGACTGACGCGACCGCGCGACATAAGCAGAACGCATACGACGCGGATGCATGACTGACGCGACCGCGTGGCAAGGAAAAGCTCCGAATGACGCGACCGCGTGACCCACGCGGACGCGTGACAGAGGCCACGTATTAGAATTTACAGAACACGCCCCCAGCGATTTCTGAAGCCCTTTTTGGCCCAGATCCAAGTACAGACAGCATAGACCAGAGGTTATAAAGTGTGGGAATGCACCCATTCAAAGAGAGCTCGCAATTATTTTTTACTTTCAATGATTTAGATTTAGTTGAGAGGGAGATCTTCTCCTCTCTCTATTAGGATTTAGGATTTCTTCTCGCTTTAAGAGTGACTCTCAATCCAGGTTTTATATTTCTTTTTTTTAAACTTCCCTTTTACTTTATTTATTTATTTCAGTATCTGAGTTGGCTATTTACCTTTATAATTGAATCTATGAATTCTTCCATGTTACAGACTGTTATTTGAATTAAGGATAATTGAGGTATTTTCAGTTTATGATTGTTCTCTTTGATTTAAGTTACCATTGCTTCCCATCTAAGGACATTTTTTTATTATTCCAGCAAATTTACTTTTTCCCCTTTTGGTCCTGGTTAAGAATTCAGTAACTCAACAGTTATTAAACTCAACATAACTGATAATCGTTATCTTGCTAATTGAGCTGAACTTAAGTAATCCCAACCTTTTCTTAGGAAATAAATAGGATTCAAAGGTCAATTTAATTAGTCCCTTGACTTTCCTTTGCCCTAGTAAAGGTTGACCAAGTGCAGTTTAGATTCAACTTTCATTATAGTTGAGAGAGATAACTACGTTGGACCCCTAACTTCTCTTACCTTGCCAAAAGTCTGCTTTACAGTATTTATTTATTTTAATTGCCATTTACTTTACTTGTCATTTAAATTACTTGCTTCTCATCTTCTAAACCCCGATTACAACCTTTATAGCCAATAATAAGAACATACCTCCTTGCAGTTCCTTGAGAAGACGACCCGAGGTTTGAATACTCGGTTAACAATTTTTAGAGGGGTTTGTTACTTGTGACACCCAACACATTTGTACGAAGGGATTTTTGTCAGTTTAGAGACTATATCTACAACGCGACTGTTTTTATGACATTCTTTACTGGCAAAAATCCTAACGTCAAAATGGCGCCGTTGCCGGGGAACTGCTAACGTGTGCCTTATTATTGGTTATTGTAAATATTTTTCTTTTGCTTGTTTATTTATTTTTGTTTTTTCCTGTTTATCTTTATTTGCTACTATGAACTCTCACCCCCTCTCGCTTTGAGTATGGTTCTAATATTGTTAAGGGAAATAGAAGTTACAGCAGGAATGTGCATCAAGGTCAAACCAATCAAGGATGGATGGAACCAAGAGGATCTAATCAACCATTTTGGCAGCGACACCCTCCGAGATATCCTGGACAAAGACCATTCTACAGTGCATACCCAGCTGAAAGATATGGTGGACAACCTTGTAACTACCAACAAGCCCCACCCCATGCATATAAACCATCCTTTCAATATAACCTCGAACCACCACACTCACAAGCTTCTCTTCACCATTCGCCACCATATGATCCTTCCTTACCCCAATACCAATCCAATCACTACCAATCACCACCACTTTCCTTTGTGTCATGTCCAAGTCCAGCAACCCGAGAAGCAGAGGCTCGCCTAAAAGAAACAGTAAGTAAACTTCAAACAACCATTCGACAACTGGAGCAAGTAGCAATTCAATGGGTTTCTAGGCGCTCAACTACACAAGGATCATCCACAATCCCATGTGGACAGTCCAATAAAGATCAGAGCATGAAGGAAATACCAGAAACTCCAGTGGATAAGACAAAGCATGAATTTGTACTAGAACAAGTAGAAGAAGCTGTCATTGTTCAAGAAGAAGAGTTGGTTGAAGATCTAGGAGATGTTGAACCTCCATGGGAATCCAGAATTGAGGAACACGTCGTCAAGGAGACTACAGTTGATGCTAAGGAGGATATTTCTCCAAGGCAAGTCGTTTATGAAGAATCAGACGGAATAATCCAAGAAACAAATTCCTTCGATAGTGATAGTCACAAGTCTAGCTCTCTTAGTAATGAACTTGCATCCGCAAGTGAATTCTCTGAGATCGAAGAATCTTCCCCAAGTGAATATGAAGATGATGCAGAGGTAGATTTCTCTCAACCTCTAATCTATGACTCAAGTGATGAGGAAGACACAGAAGACTTTGACCAGGACACAGATACAATTGAAGATCTTAGCAAAGAAGTGGAGGAATTCACAGAAGAGCACAAAGAAATGGGGCTTGCAGAACCACCAAAAATACCTATCCCAATGCCATTACCACCTAATACAAGCTTCAAGTGGGTATAATCATTAACTTATAACTTTACTTATTCACTTGAATATGGTTTGCTTGAAACAGATGGCCAGCTTAGAGCTCTCTGCGGCTTTAAGAACAAGAGGGAAATAGCTCGTACTCAGAGCTGGTGCACAAGGTTCAATAAAGTTCCACGCTTCACCTCGAAGTACACAGATTGGTATCATGATCAATTGCATGGATCATGGAAAATGTTTGGTCACCAAGGTGAGATTCTACTTTTTAACCCGCCCGAATGGAAATATGTAGATCAAGACGGAGGCGGATTTAAAAGCAAGGCTTGGAATCCTGGACTTTATCCTGACATTCGTCATCCTGGGAGCCTGAAGATCTGTTTGGGGCTGCTCAGAAGCTTTGCATGCTTGGTTTGGGACCCCAGAGTTTATTGGCATTCCAAGCACTGGTGGAGACTTTTAGACGAATTTAAACATAAGCCGCCATAACAGAATACTCCTCCAATGTCCAACTTAAGGACTTTAACTAAAAGTGCTAGGTGGGAGACAACCCACCATGGTATGGTCACTTCTTTTTCAATTTATTTCTTGTTAATTGCTTTCATTTTTCCTTTTTCATTTTAATTTATTAAACCTGGAATCATGCATAGCATTCATGTTAATCATTGCATTCTGCATTTTTCATGCATATATAAAAAAAGGGGTGCACGACGCGACCGCATGCCCCATGCGATCGCGTCATATTGCGAGAAACACCACCCACGCGACTGCATAACCCACGCGGCCGCGTGCTATATATATATCGGTGTAAGGATCCAACGAACAAAAAGTTAGGCTGGAATCGTGCGGCACTTGTGCCTTTCGCACAAATTGGCCCACGCGATCGCATGCCCCACGCGATCGCGTCACTTGCACAATACCAATCCCACGCGACCGCGTGAGCGACGCGATCGCGTCGCATGGATTGCACATCACCCCAAAAGGAGACAGAGAGTTGCGCTAAAACGGCACTGGAGTCGTGCGTTTAGCACGAATTTTAGCGACGCAATCGCGCGACCCACGCGATCGTGTTACCCCTCTTTCCCCTTTCTCATGCGATCGCGCGCCCCACGCAATCGCGTCACTCCCATTTTCACCCCAACCACGCGACCGCGTGCCACATGCGGCCGCATGGATTCGAAAATATAAACCCCCTAGCCACACGAACCCTATCAGTCGCGCAGCCCCTCACCCCCCAACCCTCTTCTCCCTCTCTGCTTCTTCTTCCTCCAGCCACCACCCAGCACCACCCAGCCATCACCACGCCACCACCCAGACGCCGCCGCCGTCCAGAAACTGCCGCCGTACCACCCCCTCCCCCTTTTTCTCCTTCTTTCTTCCTCTCTCCTCCCCTCTCCGCCACCACCCACCACCGCCGGCCATCCAGCCGTGCCCCTCCCTCCGCCACCCACCCGCAACCCCCCCTCCCTTCCTCTATCACTAACCCTAAGACCCTATCCCCATTCCCCCTCAGCCGCCACCGCGCTGCCATGCCCTGCTACCGCGCCGGACACCACCGCCGCCATCACCCAACCGTTCTGCTTCTTTCGCTTTCCAGGTTCCGCAACACGCACTCCCTTTTATCCGTTCGTCGTTTTTCTGTATTTTTTTCTGTTTTTGTTCATACTTAGGATAGATAGATATGCATGCTGTAGTGGATTTTTAGGTTGTTAGGTAGCTTAGGCTGTGGTTAGTGGATCTAGGTCTGTTTACTTGCACTCTTCCTGTTTCTGTTTTATCATAACTGCAATTCTGCTGTTCCTGTGACCTCGTTCATATGCTGTGATTTCTTGCATTTGCTGCTTGTTACTCTGAATTTTCCTGTTTCTATTAATTATAGGTAACTACAGCAAGTTTTAAATTCATATGCACTGCTATGATTGCTATTTATTTTCTGGGACAATCCAATTTTAGCCGGAATGCTGCCCAAATTTTTTGTAAATTATTTTTATTCATGTTTTAGTTTGGCATTTCTAAACTCTGTTTTACTCTGCTTTACCCAAACCGTTTCATGAATGCTATGGCAGACTTCCTTATCCTCTTTGGTTTCCTGGTTCATAAACTGTATTTGTGATTCACTAATTCCAATTTTTGCTTTCTTTATTTCTATTAGAATCAGCATCACCCTGTTTTCCTTGTTCGATTATGAGTACTTCTATTCTTACCTGTGAATCCTTGTTATATGGAATTTTTCTCAATGCCGCTTACTTTAACCCGCACTTTACTAACTCACTAATTTTAATTTACTAATTTCTTTTTCAAATTCTAACCATACTAACCCTTTTGATCTCTTTTATGTTTATTTTCACTTTCCTCTAACTTTCTAACCATGGCATATTAATTATTTTTTTCATTTAACATAAATTCAATCACATTTCATATACTCATTTTCCTTATTTTATTTCTCCTTTGCCACTTTGAGTTTCCTTTGTTTAATTGCCTATTTGCTTTACTATTTTTATCCATATTCTGGTTTTCTGTTTTTCAGGATGTCTGCCTCACAAAGGAAAGGAAAAGGCAAGGCTACTGGCAAGCGCAAGTGAGGAGATTCCTCCCAGTCCATCATTGCCCTCATGCATGATTCCTCGTGGCGGGAGAAGAACTTCACACAGCAGGAAAAAGCTGACCAGCTGCTCCCTGTAAATGATCCTATAAAATTTGCAAACCGGTACTGTGAGCTGAAGTACCCGGCTTTTGCAAACTCTAGAAATCTATACCTGGAGCGAACTCTGAAGATTCCAGAAGCACTCCAGCAGTACACCACTGAGCAAATAAAGCAAAGGGGCTGGTTCTTTCTGGAGAGAACATTGACAGAGGTCAACGCATCTTGGGACCGAAAATTCTACTGCAACTACTACCTCACCACCCAAGATGCCGTAAACCTACGAGGAAAATAAATTCTAGTCACTAAAGAGGCCTTAGAGGACATTCTCCAGCTCCCAGCCAAGTCCGATCAGCCTGATGGTTATTCGAAGGCTGAGGAGGACATGCGCCAGATGCAGTCTGATTGGGATGCTGTGAAGGCACGGATAGCTCTGGACCCGACTGTTCCTTGGGAGATGGGTCAGGACACCACCATGCCTAGAGGGATCAAGAGGGCGTACTTAAATGATGAGGCTCGGTTATGGCACCAGATCTTGAGTAATTATGTGATGCCAAGTACTCACGAGACGGAGATCCCGGGTGCTATGATCACCCTCCTTTGGTGTGTGATGGAGGGGAAGGACCTTTATCTGCCACGCTTTATCTGGCATTTTATGGCCAGGGTCCACGTCCGAGGCACCCTCCCTTTTCCGTATCTGGTTACACAGCTAGGCCGTCGAGCTGACGTGCCATGGGAGGATGCCGATGAGAGACCACCAGCGGCGGATCGCAGGAAGCTCATTCCTCACAGCAGGAACTTCTTAGCTTTGGGCTACAGACCACCACCCTTCACTGCTACTGATGAGCCAGCCCCACCGTCTGCTGGACCCTCTTCATCCACAGCTGCCACTGCTGCTCCTGCTGCTACCACTGCACCTTCACCTGCCTCTGAGCCCGTATACCGCCTCGTGCACCGCCTATTCCGACAGCTTGATCAGATGGAGCACCGTAACCGGCGCCGGTATGAGAGATTGGAGCGTCGCAGCCAGCGACGCTATTCGCATCTGAAGCTGATGATTCGACAGGGTGGTGACATCCCCTCTGAGCCCGACACACCATCTGAGCCATCAGAGGAGGAGGAGGATGGGCACGAGGAGGAGACTCATTTCCAGGAGGATACCCATCAGCAGGCAGCCACAGAGCAGGCTACCCCGCATCAGGAGATTATGCCCCAGATAGAGGCTGCGGATCCGGAGATCCCGATCCAGTCAGCCCCACCTCTACAGTAGCCAGACCCTCAGCCCACCACCACCACAGAGCCTCCAGCTGCCATCCCTACCAGTGATGACACCCCTTCACACCCAGCTTGATTGAGCATCAGGAACGATGCTTTATTTTAAGTGTGGGGAGGTCGCCATCTCTGGCGTTTATTTTGGTGAACCACTACATACTTTTTCTTTTATTTTGAATATTTTTCTGTATTTTTCTTTTTACTGTTATTTTCTGAGTACTTATACATTGCTTTTATGTATTTTTACTCTATTTTTGCATATTGCATCTTTAGTTCATATTTTTAGTTATTTAGTTTAGTTTGCAACTCTGATTTATTAACGGATTAATTAGTATAGTTTACCCTTTTTAGCATAAGATAGTATAGTTTAAATTGAAAAATATAAAAAGGAAGTAAGCTAGGAAATTGAACATATCAGATTTAAATCCATAAACCTTGTATATAGCATTACATGATGTAGTTAAGCTGACAACATTTCATCAAGGAGGAACATTAAAACTTTAAAAGCTACCCTAAATAATTTTTTTATGAGAATAATGGGAATTTTTAACTAAACCTGCACAACATATATGAATGATATATGATGCTTGAGTTAGAGAACACACAGCCTGTGAGTCTTGAGCTTAATTGTATGGTTGCATTCAAACCATAACTTCATTCCTGTGTGTTTTGCTTCTTTTTATTCTGATGTTCTTTACTTTGCTTTAATCTATATGTCCAATTATAGAATATAGAACAGATACATACCAAAAGAATGATTGAGGCCATCATTTGATTTTAGCTCACTTACCCCAAATTAGCCTACCTTTTACATCACCTTTGTTAGCCCCCTTGAACCTTTTTAAAACCCCTATATTCTATTTAGCCAAATTACTAGCCTTAAGCAGAAAAAGAAAAGAAAACCCCAAGTGAATCCTTGGTTAGCTTAAGATAGAAAATTATAAATAGAGTAAAATGTAGGAAACCTTTTGGGAACATGGGTGATAGAAACAAAAGGGTAGAGAAGTTAAAAGAAATAAAATAAATTTGGGAAGCATGCTCATGAGAAAATCAAAGTGATTTAATTGCCATGTGCCTTGAAAAAAAAATTTATTTTTTTTCAGCATTTAATAAAACGGGATACAAAAGAAATTTCCCAATGCAAAATAAAAGCAATGCACATGGAATAAAAATAAATAAATAAAAAAAATAAAAAGTAAAACATGAGCATGTAACAATAAGTGGGATAATATGGGAAAATAGGTAAAGAGATTTTGTTTTACTAAATATGTATGTTAGGTGAGATCTTAGTCTAATTAAGGATTCACTTATTAGCTCACTTGACCCTATACATAAATCCTTACCTTTACCTTGACCCCATTACAACCTCAATTAAAGACCTCATGACTTTTTGGTATGACTATATTCTATAATTGTTGACTGGTTAGATGATGAACAAAGCTATAGAAAGTAAGAATAAAAAGAAAAATAGAGTGAATAAACCCAATAAACACTGAGTGACTAGAGAGTAAACACAAAATCCAGTGAGGGTTCAATAACTCATCAACATATATCTGTGCTTAAATTTACTAATTGTTTTGCAAGTTTGTACAATATTTTCTTTCCCATCTCATTTGCTAAAATGCTTTATTATTTAAGGGTTGGCAATATATATACATGACTCCTTGAGAATGTGAATTAACTTGACTACATGTAAGCTTTATATATGAGTGAATAATTTAGAGTTGCATGATGCATCATTCATTTATGTACTTGCATTTAAATTAGGTTGCATTGCATGACATTCCATCACTTTAACCTTAATTATTTACCTTGGGTTTAGCATGAGGACATGCTAGTGTTTAAGTGTGGGGAGGTTGATAAACCCATATTTCATGAGTTCTTTTGTGCTTAATTTGAGTGATTTATTCAATCCTCCACCTACTTATTCATATTAACTGCATGGTTTTACTTTCCCTTCCTTATTATGTCATATTGTGAAAAACATGTTTCCTAAGCTTTAAAAATTAACTATTTTAATTACCTTTATTTCCATTCGATGCCGTGATTAGTGTGTTGAGTAGTTTCAGATTTTCTAAGGCAGAATGACTTAAAGGATGGAAAAGGAAACATACAAAAAGCGAAAAAGAAGGCAAAACAGAGCTTTGAAGGAAACTGGTATTCACGCGATCGCATGGAAGACGCGATCGCGTGCCAGAAGCGAAGATGCAGCAACGCGGCCGCATGACTGACGCGACCGTGTGGCAAGGAAAAGCTCCGAATGATGCGACCTCGTGATCCACGCGGACGCGTGATAGAGGCCACGTATCAGAATTTACAGAACACGCCCCCAGCAATTTCTGAAGCCCTTTTTGGCCTAGATCCAAGTACAGACAGCATAGACCAGAGGTTATAAAGTGTGGGAATGCACCCATTCAAAGAGAGCTCACAATTTTTTTTACATTCAATGATTTAGATTTAGTTGAGAGGGAGATCTTCTCCTCTCTCTATTAGGATTTAGGATTTCTTCTCGCTTTAAGAGTGACTCTCAATCCAGGTTTTATATTTCTTTGTTTTAAACTTCCCTTTTACTTTATTTATTTATTTCAGTATCTGAGTTGGCTATTTACCTTTATAATTGAATCTATGAATTTTTCCATGTTACAGACTGTTATTTGAATTAATGATAATTGAGGTATTTTCAGTTTATCATTGTTCTCTTTGATTTAAGTTACCATTGCTTCCCATCTAAGGACATTTTTTTATTATTCCAGCAATTTTACTTTTTCCCCTTTTGGTCCTGGTTAAGAATTCAGTAACTCAACAGTTATTAAACTCAACATAACTGATAATCGTTTTCTTGCTAATTGAGCTGAACTTAAGTAATCCCAACCTTTTCTTAGGAAATAAATAGGATTCAAAGGTCAATTTAATTAGTCCCTTGACTTTCCTTTGCCCTAGTAAAGGTTGACCAAGTGGAGTTTAGATTCAACTTTCATTATAGTTGAGAGAGATAACTACGTTGGACCCCTAACTTCTCTTACCTTGCCAAAAGTCTGCTTTACAGTATTTATTTATTTTAATTGCCATTTACTTTACTTGTCATTTAAATTACTTGCTTCTCATCTTCTAAACCCCGATTACAACCTTTATAGCCAATAATAAGAACATACCTCCTCGCGGTTCCTTGAGAAGACGACCCGAGGTTTGAATACTCGGTTAACAATTTTTAAAGGGGTTTGTTACTTGTGACACCCAACACGTTTGTACGAAGGGATTTTTGTCGGTTTAGAGACTATATCTACAACGCGACTGTTTTTATGACATTCTTTACTGGCAAAAATCCTAACGTCAGCTGGCTGGCTCTGGCTGGCGTTAAACGCCAGAAATGGGTAGCAGAGTGGCATTTAACGCCAGGAAAGGTAGCAGAGCTGGCGTTTAACACCAGGAAAGGTAGCAGAGCTGGCGTTAAACGCCAGAATTTGCACAGAATAGGCGTTTAAACGCCAGAATAGTGTAGGGACTTAGATTCCTTGACACCTCAAGATTTGTGGACCCCACAGGATCCCCACTTATCCCACATCTTCTTCTCTCATCTTCACACCTTTCCATAACACTCTTTCCCATACACCCTTGACCAATCACCTCAATACCTCTTCCCTAAATACCCTTCACCTATCAAATCCTATCTTTTTCCCCACAACCTCTTCACCACTCACATCCATCCATCATTAAACCCCACCTAACTCACCATTCAAATTCAAACCATTTCCCTCCTAAAACCCACCCCTCATATACGGCCAACCTCTCTCTCTTACCCTATAAATACCCCTCCTCACTACCTCAATTTTCACACATCACAAACACTTTTCTCCCCCTTGGCCGAACCACTCACCTCCTTCCATCTCCTCCATTTCTTCTTCTTCTACTCCTTTCTTTCTTCTTTTGCTCGAGGACGAGCAAACATTCTAAGTTTGGTGTGGAAAAAGCTAAAGCTTTTTGCTTTTCCATAACCATCAATGGCACCTAAGGCCGGAGAAACCTCTAGAAAGAAGAAAGGAAAGACAATTACTTCCACTTCTGAGTCATGAGAGATGGAGAGATTCATCTCAAAGGTCCATCAAGAACACTTCTATGAAGTTGTGGCCAAGAAAAAGGTGATCCCCGAGGTCCCCTTAAAGCTCAAAAAGAGTGAATATCTGGAGATCCGACATGAGATTCGAAGAAGAGGTTGGGAAATCCTCACCAATCCCATTCAACAAGTCGGGATCTTAATGGTTCAAGAGTTCTATGCTAATGCATGGATCACTAAGAACCATGACCAAAGTGTGAACCCGGACCCAAAGAATTGGCTCACAATGGTTCGGGGGAATTACTTGGATTTTAGTCCGGAAAATGTGAGGTTAGCATTCAACTTGCCAATGATGCAAGGAGATCTTCACCCTTTCACTAGAAGGGTCAAATTTGATCAAAGGTTGGACCAAGTTCTTAGGGACATTTGTGTGGAAGGCGCTCAATGGAAGAGAGATTCAAGAGGCAAGCTGGTTTAACTAAGAAGGCTTGACCTCAAACCCATGGTTAGGGGATGGTTGGAGTTTATCCAACGCTCTATAATTCCTACTAGCAACCGGTCTGAAGTTACTATAGACCGGGCTATCATGATCCATAGTATCATGAATGGAGAGGAAGTAGAAGTTCATGAGATTATATCCCTAGAACTCTACAAGGTGGCAGATAAGTCCTCTACTTTGGCAAGGTTAGCCTTCCCTCATCTCATTTGTTACCTCTGTAATTCAGCTGGAATTGTCATAGAGGAAGACACCCTCATTCAAGAGGACAAGCCCATCACTAAGAAAAGGATGGAGCAAACAAGAGAGCCCACTCATGAACCTCAGCAAGAGCATGAGAAAGTTCCTCATCATAAATTCCCTGAGATGCCTCAAAGGATGCATTTCCCTCCACAAAACTATTGGGAGCAAATCAACACCTCCTTAGGAGAATTAAGTTCCAACATGGGACAACTAAGGGTGGAGCACCAAGAGCATTCCATCATCCTCCATGAAATTAGAGAAAACCAAAGAGCCATGAGGGAGGAGCAACAAAGGCAAGGAAGAGACATTGAGGAGCTTAAGCACTCCATAAGATCTTCAAGAGGAAGAACTAGCCACCATCACTAAGGTGGACCCGTTCTTTAATTTTCTTGTTCTTTATTTTCTATTTTTCGTTAACTATGCTTCATGTTTGTCTATGTTTGTGTCTTTATTACATGATCATTAGTGTCTAGTGTCTATGTCTTAAAGCTATGAATTATTCCATAAATCCATCACCTTTCTTAAATGAAAAATGTTTTTAATTGCAAAAGAACAAGAAGTGCATGATTTCGAATTATATCTTGAAATTAGTTTAATTATTTTGATGTGGTGGCAACACCTTTTGTTTTCTGAATGAATGATTGAACAGTGCATATTTTTGAATTTGTTGTTTGTGAATGTTAAAATTGTTGGCTCTTGAAAGAATGATGAAAAAGGAGAAATGTTATTTGATAATCTAAAAAATCATAAAATTGATTCTTGAAGCAAGAAAAAGCAGTGAAAAGCTTGTAGGAAAAAAATATATGGCGAAAAAAAAGCAAGCAGAAAAAGCCAATAACCCTTTAAACCAAAAGGCAAGGGTAAAATAAAAGGCATCCAAGGTTTTGAGCATTAATGGATAGGAGGGCCCAAAGGAATAAAATCCTGGCCTAAGCGGCTAAACCAAGCTATCCCTAACCATGTGCTTTTGGCGTGAAGGTGTCAAGTGAAAGCTTGAGACTGAGCGGTTAAAGTCGTGGTCCAAAGCAAAAAGAGTGTGCTTAAGAGCTATGGACACCTCTAATTAGGGACTCTAGCAAAGCTGAGTCACAATCTAAAAAGGTTCACCCAGTTATGTGTCTGTGGCATTTATGTATCCGGTGGTAATATTGGAAAACAAAATGCTTAGGGTCACAGCCAAGACTTATAAAGTAGCTATATTCAAGAATTAACATACTAAAATAGGAGAATCAATAACACTATCTGAATTCTAAGTTTCTATAGATGCCAATCATTCTGAACTTCAAAGGATAAAGTGAGATGCCAAAACTATTCAGAACCAAAAAGGCTACAAGTCCTGCTCATCTAATTGAAGCTAATCTTCATCGATAAGTTTGGAATTCATTGTATATTCTCTTCTTTTTATCCTATTTTGATTTTAGGTTCTTGGGGACAAGCAACAATTTAAGTTTGGTGTTGTGATGAGCGGATAATTTATACCCTTTTTGGCATTATTTTTACATAGTTTTTAGTATGATTTAATTAATTTTTATTATATTTTTATTAATTTTTTATTAAAAATCACATTTCTGGACTTTACTATAAGTTTGTGTGTTTTTCTGTGATTTCAGGAATTTTCTGGCTGAAATTGAGGGACCTGAGCAAAAATCTGATTCAGAGGCTGAAAAAGAACTGCAGATGCTGTTGGATTCTGACCTCCCTGCATTCGAAGTAGATTTTTTAGAGCTACAGAAGCCCAATTGGCGCGCTCTCAATCGCGTTGAAAAGTAGACATCCTGGGCTTTCCATCATTATATAATAGTCCATACTTTTCTCGAGATTTAATGGCCCAAACTGGCATTCAAAGTCAGCCTAAAATATCTTGGCGTAAAACGCCCAAACTGGCATCAAAATTGGAGTTAAACGCCCAAACTGGCACCAAAGCTGGCGTTTAACTCCAGGAACAGCCTAAGCACGAAAAAGCTTCAATTCTCAGCCTAAGCACACACCAAGTGGGCCCTGAAAGTGGATTTCTGCACTATCTGCACTTAGTTACTTATTTTCTGTAAACCCTAGTTACTAGTTTAGTATAAAAACTACTTTTAGGGATTTATTTTATATATTTGGAATATCCTTTGATCACTTCGATCTTAGAGACCATTGTACACATTTGGAGGCTGGCCTCACGGCCATGCCTAAGGTGTGGAGTTATGTATTTTTTCACTTATGTATTTTCTACAGTGGAGTTTCTACACCCCATAGATTAAGGTGTGGAGCTCTGCTGTTCTTCATGAATTAATGCAATTACTACTATTTTTCTATTCAATTCACGCCTACTTCTTCTCCAAGATATACTCTCGTTCTTAATTCAGTTAAGTCAGAATGAAGGGGTGACCCGTGACAATCACCCAATCTTCATTACTCGCTTAGCCAAGATCGCGTGCCTGACAACCACAAAGCGGTCTACATGATGTTCAACGTAGTCATTGGACGATAGCTAGAGTATATTTTCTTGGGTTTTTAATCTAAGATTCACGTCTTCTCTCCTAACAACAGAGCAGCTGAATCTGAGATTAACCTTCGTGGTATAGGCTAGAACCATTGGCAGCATTCCTAGGATCCGGAAAGTCTAAACCTTGTCTGTGGTATTCAGAGTAGGATCCAGAAAGAGCTTCAAACCTACGAATGTGGGGCACAAGTGACAGTGTGCAAAAGAACAATGGTCTTATTCCGACGCTAGTGGGAACCGACAGATGATTAGCCGTGCGGTGACAGCACATATGGATTTGTTTTCATCCAAGAGGATCATACAGCTTGCCATGGAAGGAGATAACGCATGGTTGGAAGGAGGCAATAGGAAAGCAGAAGTTCAGAAGCAACCAAGCATCTTCATATGCTTATCTGAAATTCCCACCATTGAATTACATAAGTAACTTTATCTTATTTTATATTTTATTTATATTTTAATTATCAAAATCCCATAACCATTTGAATATGCCTGACTGAGATTTACATGGATGACCATAGCTTGCTTCAAGCCGACAATCTCTGTGGGATCGACCCTTACTCACGTAAGGTTTATTACTTGGACAACCCAGTGCACCTGCTGGTTAGTTGTGCAGAGTTGTGAAAAAGAGTTGAAATTGCGATCGTGCGTACCAAGTTGTTGGCGCAGTTGAGATCACAATTTCGTGCACCAGTTTGCTTCCCTTCTCTGACCCAAGGGGAACACCCCTTCTTGTATGCTTACGATTACTTTCTTAGTCAAATGAACATTACCATTCCTTTTACCTCTTTTGAGATCGATTTGCTGTGGTCATGTAATGTAGCCCCGTCCCAGCTTCATCCGAACTCCTGGGGCTTTATTAAGATCTTTCAGCTACTTTGCCAAGAACTAGATGTCAAGCCTTCTCAAACTCTCTTTCTTAACCTCTTTGTCTTGACCAAACCTGGGATGACCAAAAAGAAAGCTTCTTGGATTTCTTTCCGATCTGTTCAAGGACATAAAGTGTTTGCTATGTATGACGAGTCCTTTAGAGATTTTAAGAACTACTTTTTTAAGGTCCGAGCTGTTGAGGGAGCTCGACCATTTTTTTTAGAGCCGAACAATGAACCTTCCTTCCCTTTATGTTGGCAAAAGAATGTGGTGGTGTCTAGATATTCATGGGAGATGCTTGATGAGGTCGAGCAAGCTTTTGTTAATGTTTTAGAGAAGATTTCGGGGCAACCTCCCCATCTTGACACAAAGAAAGCATTAGGGGACCCTTCCCTTATCCCAGCTAAGCTGGGTAGTGGTCGACTTCCTTTTGCTTTGTTTACTTTATTTTTGTTTCTATTTCTTCCAGTTTTGTAACTTGTTCTTGATGTGTTTTTTCAGAGTTAGCTAAGAATAATGATTCCATGAAGGTCTTCAAAAAGGCAAGGGAAGCTACAGCTACCCAGAACATCTCGGCTAAGGCCGCTGGGGTAGGATCTTCTCAGGTTCCTCCTAAGAAGCCGATCTTGAGCACTTCTGGGCCGAGGAGGATGATTCCTACTCCTCAGGTCTATTTGGTTGATCCTCCCCAATCTTCTGCTGCTACCTCTTTTCCCCCTACCGTCCCTCCTCCAAAAAGACAGAGGACTATCGAGCCTTTTAGTTTGGATGCCCTTGACTTTGATGCTGTTGGGTTTGTTGATCAACAAATTGCTCCTTATAGTGTTGTTCCTACTGACGATGTATCCATTCTTCGTCATTTGGACTTCATTACCCGAAGTAGTATTAAGATGGCACACATGGGAGCAGCCTTATTCCGAACTGCTTAGGACTTTCCCTTTCATGCAACAAAGGCTTTTATGGAGGAGGCCAAATCAGAATTTCACAGAATCAAAGGGTTGAAGGAGGAGCTCGAGGTGAAGGTGGTGAAGCTGGAAAAAGAGTTGAAAGGTGAGAAGACTCGAGCTACTGCTGCGGTGGCTTCTGCAAATCTGGCTGAGGATATGGCGCAGAAGCATAAGGAGAGCTATGTCCTGACTTATGGTGAGATGATAGAGCTTAGAGAGAGGTTAGAATCTGCTCGGGCTGATTATGCCGAGCTCCATGGTCATCTTGTAGGCAATGTGACTTCTGCTTATGAGAATTTGAAGGATCAGGTCCGAGTTCTTGCTCCCGAGCTCGACCTGTCTCTCTTCAGTTTGGACAATATTGTGGAAAATAAAAAGATTGTCCCTGCCCCGGATGAAGATAATGATGATGTAGATCCACCTCCTGTGCCATCCACTAAGGCTTCTATTGCCCTGACTTCTTCAACTCCTGCAGCTGAGGTCGACCACCCTGATTCGGATCCTGATGTTCAGATCCTGAACCGATCGGATGGGACCGTCGATGCTGTCGCCCTCCAGACTCGTCCTTCTTCGCCTCGAGATGCCGCCACTGGAGAATGCTTGAATCCTTTGTAGTTTTTGCTTATGTATTTTTAATGTGTTTTGTATAGCCTGGCCTGTGCGCTTTTGAACTTTTATTTTGATAAATTTTGTTTGACCGTGACTTTGTAGTTGCTTTTTCCTTAGCAACTTTATTTGGAAAAACAAATGCCTTTTGAACTCTTGAGGTCGACCTTCGGATGGCCTTCTGAGTGTTGATTATAGTAGCTTTGCTTTTCTTCTTGATGTATTTTGTTTGCAATCTTTCGGCATTTCCAAGAATCTTTAAGAGTGTTGGAGCTTTTCACTGTCCGAGCTCTTTTTTGATTTCCTTAGTGTTGGTTTCTTTCCTGTCTTGATCGAAGTGACTTTTTGAGGCTAGCCTTGTTTTGACTGTTCTTTTTAGTATTCTCAAAGAACATTTGTGATTTGATTTCGGGAGAGGTCGTGGCTTTCTTTGGGTCAAGCTGTGTCCCTTCTAGCGCACGCCTTCTGCCTGTCGACTTCTTTCATTGAATCTTGCGAGTTATTTTTTAGTAATCCATTTTTAATTTGCATCTCGCCGGATCTCCTTTTTTATGGATTTACTTTTTATAACTCTGTCGCTTTTGATCAACCTGGGCCGACTTCTTCATGTCGGTCTATTCTAAGTTATTTTTAGTAATCCACTTTTGATAAGGGCTGATCAGGCCTCTCTCTATGGATTTCTTTTTATAACTTTTTGTCGTTTTAATCAGTCTGGTCCGACTTCTTTATATCGGTCCATCCCAAGTTATAGCCATCCATTTTTTCTCAGACCTCGTCAGGCCTCTTTCTATGGATTGCTTTTTATAACTTTTTGTTGCTTTGGTCGATTGGTCCGACTTCTTCATGTCGGTCTATTCTTAAGTTATTAGTAATCCATTTTTTAGTCAGGGCTGGCCAGGCCTCAGCTTATGGATTACTTTTTTATAACTTTGTCGATTTTATCATGATCAGACGATGAGTTTGGTCGTCACCTTGCCGATCTGTAGCTTTATTTTTGATCGAGCTGTGAATTTGGTTTTCACTTTGTCGACCTTTTGTCGGTATCAGACGATGAATTCGGCTTTCATCGTGGTTGGGTGATGAATTTATTTTTCACCTTGCCAACCTGTAGAGAGGCTTTGTAGAAAGAATCTGAAAAGTTTTATTCCAAATAGAAAGTAGACAAATAGGAAAACTATATACATGTGGGTGTTTACCCTTTTAAGTCAGGCAGTTTATAGATCTTGGCTTGGTGCCTCGTTAAAAAACCTTTTCAGGAAAAAGAGTGCACCTTGACCTAAGATCTTTATTACCTCCTAACTATAATACCCTCTTAGGTTGCAGGCATGCCATGACCTTGGTAGCTCTCGCCCCTCAAGTTCTGACACCCTGTAGTAGCCTTTTCCCAATACCTCTGTGACTCGGTAAGGTCCTTTCCAGTTAGCCGCCAGTTTTTCCTCTCCAGGTCGACTTGTTCTGATATCATTTCAGATTAGGATGAGGTTGTTATTGGCAAAACTTCGCTGTACTACCTTTTGATTGTACCTTGAGGCCATCGACATTTTAACGCCTCCTCCCTTTCCCGTATTTCTGGAAGTAAGTTGAGTTCTTCCTTTTGAAGTTGCGGGTTGGCCTCTTCATTGTAGAAAATTATTCTGGGGGACTCTTCTTCGACTTCCACTGGGATCATTACCTCCATTCCGTAAGCTAGTCAGAAGGGTGATTCCCTCGTCGTTGAGTGTGGAGTGGTCCGATATGCCCATAGGACTTGTGGAAGTTCTTCAGCCCAGGCTCCCTTTGCATCCTGTAGTCTCCGTTTTAATCCAGCTAATATGACTTTATTGGCATCCTCTGCCTATGGATTAGCGTGGGGTGTTCTACAGAAGTGAATTGGTACTTTATTTTCAAGTCAGCCACCAATCTTCTAAAGCCTGCGTCTGTGAATTGAGTACCATTGTCTGTGGTAATGGAGTAAGGAACCCCAAACCTTGTGACGATGTTTCTGTATAGGAATTTTCAACTTCTTTGAGCAGTGGCGTTAGCTAAGGGTTTTGCCTCAATCCACTTTGTAAAATAGTCTACCCCTATGATGAGGAACTTGACCTGTCCTGATCCTTGAGGGAAGGGCCCAAGGAGGTCGAGTCCCCACTTTGGAAATGGCCAGGGTGAAGTTACGCTGATGAGTTCTTCTGGTGGGGCAATGTGGAAATTAGCATAATTCTGACATGGTGGACATGTCTTTACAAACTCTGTTGCTTCTTTTTGTAAAGTCGGCCAATATTATCCGGCTCGGAGTACTTTTTTGGCGAGAGCTTGTGCTCCAAGATGGTTGCCACAGATGCCACTGTGTACTTTTTCTAAAACTTCCTTTGTGTTGGAAATCGGCACACATTTTAACAGTGGTGTTGAAATCCCTCTCTTGTATAGCGTATTGTTTATGATGGTGTAGTATTGTGCCTCCCGTTTTATCCTCTTCGCCTCTTTCTTATCTGTGGGGAGTGTTTCTATTTTGAGGTAGTTAATTATAGGAGTCATCCAGCCTTGATCCTGACTTGTTATGGCTAGGACCTTTTCTTCTTCCGAGATTGACGGGTTCTGTAGTATTTCCTGGATGAGGCTTCTATTGTTGCCCCCTGGTTTGGTGCTGGCTAGTTTTGAGAGTGCATCAGCTCGAGCATTCTATTCCCAGGTATGTGACGGACCTCATATTCCCCGAGATGTCTGAGCTGTTCCCTGGTTTTGTCCAAGTACCTTTTTATGGTGGGATCCTTGGCTTGGTAGCTCCCTGCTATTTGTGAGGTGACTACTTGTGAATCGCTGAAGATGACAAGCTTTTGAGCTCCAACTTCCTTAGCCAGCTTCAAACCAGCTAGTAATGCCTCATATATGGCTTGGTTATTTGAAGTAGGGAACCCAAATTTGAGGGAAAGTTTGATTTGGGTTCCTTGGTCGCTTTCTATTATCACGCCTGCGCTACTTCCGGTTTTGTTCGAGGAGCCGTCTACATAGAGATTCCATTTTATGGGAGTTCCCAGAGTGTCCGTGTACTCAGCAATGAAGTCGGCCAAATATTGGGACTTGATGGCCGTTCGAGTTTCGTATTGAAGATCGAACTCTAATAGCTCGACTGCCCATTGTAAAATTCTTTCGGCTAGATCCGTTTTCTGTAGAATACCTTTTATGGGCTGCTTAGTCCGAACCTTGATAGTGTGAGCTTGAAAGTAGGGACGAAGTCGTCGAGAAGTTAGTATAAGGGCGTAGGCGAACTTTTCTATCTTTTGATAGTTCAGTTCTGCCCCTTGGAGAGCTTTACTGACGAAGTAGATGGGTTGTTGCCCATTCCCGTCTTCTCGGACTAGTGCCGAGGCTATCGCCCGATTTCCTACTACGAGGTACAATACAAGTGGTTCTCCTTCTCGTAGTCGGGTTAGAATAGGTGGTTGTCCCAGGAACTTTTTGAAATCCTGGAAAGCTTGCTCGCACTCCATTGTCCATTCGAACCTCCTTCCTTTCCTTAAGGTGACGTAAAAGGGGAGAGATCTTATAGCCGATCCGGCTAGAAATCTGGACAAGGCTGCCAGTTTCCCGTTGAGTTGTTGTACCTCTTTAACACAAGTCGGACTCTTCATGTCAAGTATGGCCCGGCATTTTTCCGAATTTACCTCAACTCCTCGTTGTGTTAACATGAAACCCAGTAATTTTCCTGCTTCTACTTCGAAGGTGAATTTTGCGGGATTAAGTCGCATGCCATGCTTTCTTATGGTGTCGAATGCTTTACTGAGGTCGGCAGTAATGATTTCTCACTTTGTGTTTTCACCAACATGTCGTCCACACATACCTCCATGAGTTTCCCGACATGGCTGACGAAAACTTTGTTCATTAATCTTTGGTAAGTAGCTTCTGTATTTTTTAGTCCGAATGGCATAACAAAGAAATAATAGTATGCTTTTGGGGTTAGGAATGAGGTTTTTTCCTGATAAGGGGGATACATTAGGATTTGATTGTATCCTGAATAAGCATCCATGAACGAGAGGTACTTGTATCCGGAGGAGGCGTCCACTAGAGTGTCGATATTTGGGAGTGGGTAAGGATCTTTTGGGCAGGCTTTGTTGAGATCAGTGTAGTCGGTACACATCCGCCACTTCCCACTTGATTTTTTTACCAAGACGACATTAGCTAGTCATAGTGGGTATTTGACTTTTCTTATGAATCCCGCCTCCAGTAGAGCTTGTACCTGTTCTTCCACAGCTTGGGATCTTTCCAGTCTGAGCTTCCTACGCTTCTGCTGTACTGGCTGAGATCCTGGGTATACTGCCAGTTTATGGCACATTAGCTTGGGGTCTATGCTCGGCATGTCTGCAGCCCTCCATGTGAATAGGTCGACATTATCCCTTAGGAGTTGTATCAAGGTCTTCTTCACGTCCTCATTTAAGGTTGCCCTAATATTCGTTGTTTTATCTGTGGTATCTCCGATCTGGACTTCTTCGATTTCGCCCTCGGATTGTGGACGAAGTTCTTCCCGACCTCGAACTCCATCGAGTTCGATGGTGTGAATTTCTTTCCCTTTGCCTCTGAGATTCAGACTTTCATTGTAACAACGTCGCGCTATTTTCTGATCTCCTTTTATCGTAGCAATCCCTTCTGGAGTTGGGAATTTCATGCATAGATGTGGAGTTGAAACTACTACTGCGAGCTGGTTCAATGTTGCCCGACCTATCAGGGTATTGTAGGCTGAGCTTACATCGACTACAATGTAGTCTATGTTGAGTGTCATTGATCGGGTTCCTTTTCCAAAGGTTGTGTGTAGTGAGATGTGTCCAAGCGGTTGGATTGTGGTGTCTCTAATAAACCCTAATTTTGTGATTTATATTGTGTAGAATTTAGGGGTTTTTGTCAATATTTCTCACACTTATTCATAAGAAATGTATGGTTTTGTGTTCCTTTCCTAATATTACTCCATGATGAAAAACATGCTTCTTTTGCCTTAAAATTGCCATATTTTAATCCTCTTTTATTGTCATTCGATGCCGTGATGTATTTGTTGAGTGATTTCAGGAATTATAGGGTAGGAATGGCCTAGAAGAGAGAAAGAAAGCATGCACAAGAGGAAGGAAGATGAAGATTTGGATTTTGGGAAACTCAGCATTGGCGCGCATGTGCACGCCACACACACGCGTGGATGAGGATAGCTGGAAGTGGCGTGCGAGGATGGACGCATCTGCGCGGATCAGAGGATTCCCATCGACGCACACGCGCACCTGGCGCGCACGCGTGGATCACAAAAGCAATCGGCGCGCACGCGCGGAAAGCTGCATGTGACCTCATTAAAGGAAATCGTGCCTTGGGATTTCTGAGGCTCATCAGGCCCAAATTCAAGTTGTTTCTGCATGGAAAAGACCCAAGGATGCTAGGGGAAAAGGGGGATCATTCATTTTACACTAGACACAATTTTTAGCTAGTTTTTGGTTCTTTGTTCTTCTAAAGAGAGAAACCCTTGTTCCCCTCTAGATCTAGCTTTAATTTAATCTTCCCTTGTTGAATTCTGAATTGGATCTTGTTAATTACTAGTTTTAATTGTTCAATTTTAATTCCTTAGTATAATTTTGCTTAGATCTTGTGTTAGTTTTATGAATTCTTGTCAATTGTCATTTTATACCCATTTCATGAATGTTGTGAATCTTGACTTGTTGATGTTACATTGATGATTTCTATGATTAATTGTGTTGTTTAAGTGATTGTATGTGGATAATTGTTAGTGGGTACTTGTTAATTTCAATTTAATTGTAATTTGAACATGTCTTTTATTAATGCTTATCATGTGTTTGATGAATTGTTTACTTTGATTATGGAGTAGTTCTCTTTACTCTTGGCCTAGGCTAAGGGAATTGGGTAAACTTGAGTCATTGGGTCTAATGGATTTGATAATTTGAGAACCCTTAGTGGTCAATTTAATAGCCATTGACACTAACCTACTACTAAGTCAATTAGTAGTGAGGTTAGAACTTATGGGTTGATGTTGACCAAACCATTTGACGTACTTCAAGTATAGAAGTAGACTTAATGACTTTGGTTTCTCATAATTGTCAAGATATGGTTATTAGACAAGAATAGTGACCCCAATTCCCATGCCTAGCCAAGAGTTACTTTTATTATTCATATTTGAAAACCCAAAATTCTTGATTACTTGTCTTAGTTATAGTTACTTGTTAGTTTGGAATAGAATCATATTGGATGTTACTTTGTTAGTTTGGAATTATTTTCATCTTGCTCATTCATTTGAATTAGTTTCTTGCATTTTAAGATTACATGCTTGTTAAGATTCCTAGTTTAAATTCTTGCTCATGACTCACAACCCCGGATTTCTAACCAATGTTGAAGCACATGTTTGCCCATTCCTTGTGAGACGACCCGATGTTTGAATATTTCGATTATTTCTATTGGGGTTGAACTTGTGACAACCAAATCCCTGTCTAAATTTGATACTCGAGGATTGTTGTTAGTAGAGCTATACTTGCAACGCAACTTTACCGAGAAATTCTTTACCGATATAAATCCCTAGCTATCAAATTTTTGGCGCCGTTGCCAGGGAATGTTTGCAACATATGCCTTGATATTGGTTATGTGAATATGTGAATATTGTAGATAGTTTAATTGCTTTTAATACTTAGCTATAGTTTAGATTTCTTTTATATTTGTGCTATGACTCTCAAGTTTGATGACTCTATCTCAAACGAATTCTAGCTTAGCCGATTTTGATCCCGAGATTGAAAGAACTTTGTTACAAACTCGGCAAGCTAGACGGCGGTTGGATTACACGGCTAGTACTTCGGCCTCCCTTGAGGAACATACCGAATTACTAGGCGGTACCGAGAGTGACTTGGAGTCCGCTACTTCCTATTCTTCTGTTGGCATTAATAATACATCTTTGCATCCTACAGGTGAGCCACACATGGCGGAGCCACGACGGATCACTTTGCATGAGCAAGGAGCTCCGGATATCATACTTCAACCGTTGCAAGCAAGGTATACTAACCTTGATCCAAACTTTGAATTGAAGAGTAGCTTGATACATCTACTTCCTAAATATCATGGGTTGCCGGGTCAAGACCCTATTCGACATCTAAAGGATTTTCAAGTTGCTTGTTCTACGGCTCGAAGGCATGGAACCGATGAGGTGGCTATCATGGTTTTTGCCTTCCCTTTCTCTCTCGAAGGGCAAGTGAAGACATGGTTTTATTCACTACCAGATGAGATTGCGACCAATTGGAATTTCTTGAGAAGAGAGTTTCTAGATAAATTTTTCCCACCGGAGAAGACCGACTACATCTGGAAGGAGATTTCGGGTATAATACAAGAAGACCAAGAGAGTTTGTACAAGTATTGGTCTCGGTTCAAGAGGCTATTGGAATCTTGTCCACACCATGAAATGAACACTCACTTGCTCATTAGCTACTTCACCAGAGGTCATTGTGTGGAAGATAGAAGATTGTTCACCGCTTCTAGTGGTGGTTCCCTTTCGAAAAATAAGACGGAGAGAGAAGCTTGGAATTTGATAAAGGATGTTGCCGAAGCTACACAACATACAAGGGTGAGAAGTAATCCTCTCAAGGGTGTGGTAGAACCATCCCTTTCCGAATCAAGCCTAACCAAAGCACTTGGGGATATGACCACCATCCTTACGCAAATACAAAAGGATCAAAAGGAATACTACTCCATCCAAGCCGTCCAAGCCCCACCTCCAGTTGCTCAACTTGAAGGCCCTCCTAGGATTTGTGGTTTGTGCTCTAGCACCACACATTACACCGATCAATGCCATCAAATTCAAGAGGAACATGCTCTTGTAGTGGCCAATGTGAATTACAACAACCGTCCACCCTATCCTTCTCAAGGCCAAAACAACTACCCTCATGGTAGTAATCAATATCAAGGATGGAGGGATAATGCACAAGGGAGCAATCAAAACCAAAGATGGAACGACTCTTCTTCTCATCACAACAACAACCAATCTTCATCTCAATACCACCATAACAACACTAACTACCAAGCCAACCAAAGTCCCTCCAACCAAAACTAAAACAACTACACTAAATACCAAGCACCACACCAAAGACAACAATCCAACCAAACTCCTCCATCTTCCAACAATCAAGTTGATGAGCTTAGAGCCGCCATAGAGAAACGGGACGAGAGCAACAAGGCTCAATTTGATGCCTTGGGCGCTCAATTGGCTAACCTAACCAACATGCTTTCAAAGATGGCCATGTCAAACCAACCCTCAACCCCCAACAACAACACCAACCAACCCTCAAGCTCTTCTAACCTTCCATCCCAACCCCAACCAAACCCAAGGGGCGGTCTCAACGCCATCACTCTACGGTCGGGGACTACATTAGAGGAGATACCTCCAAGGGTCATAGAAGACATTCATGAGGAAGAAGTGGTTGTTGAAGCTCCACATGAAGAAGAGGTGATAGACAAAAGGCATGAGGAAGAAGGTGTAAGCCTCAAAGAACCCAAGAGGAAGGCTATAGTGGATGAGTCCATTCCTATTCCATTCCCATCCATGGTGAAGAAAGCAAAGAAAACGCCAGAATTTGATTTGAACATGCTTCAAGTGTTCAAAAAGGTTGAGGTAACCATACCACTTCTTGATGCTATCCAACAAATTCAAAGTATGCAAAATTTTTGAAAGACTTGTGTACACACAAGGATAGGATAGGAGAATTGGAGACATTATCCTTGGGTAGTTCAATTTCTTCCTTGATGGAACCTATTCCAAAGAAATGTGGTGACCCTGGACCTTGTTTGGTGTCTTGTTGTATTGGTGGGTGCACTTTTCATGATTGTATGTGTGACCTGGGAGCTTGTGTAAGCATCATGCCACTTTCTATCTATGTGCGATTGAATTTAGCTCCATTAAAGAAGTCGGCGGCGAGGTTTGCCTTAGCCGATAAAAGTGTGATCACGGTGATGGGAATAGCAGAAGATGTACTTGTGGTAATCAAGGATTTGGTTTTTCCTGTTGACTTTTACATCCTTGAAATGCCTCCAACAGAAAATAGAAGCTCATCCTCCATTCTACATGGTAGACCCTTCCTCAAGACCTCTAAATTCAAGTTAGATGCCTTCACCGGCACATATTCTTTTGAGGTTGGAGACAAGACTATCAAGTTCAATTTAGAAGAAGCCATGAAACATCCTCCCGAAGAACATTCCGTGCTCCGATGTGATGTAATTGATGAAGTGGTGGCGGAAGTGCAAGAAGAAGACCACAACAAGTTGTGCTACCCTATTGTTGAGGAGACGGATGACCAAGAGGATGAACATGAGAAAGTTATTAAGAATGAACTCCATGAGCTTGATAAAAAGGAACCTCAGCTTGAGACAAAGAGTGAACTGAAGCCCCTTCCATCTCATTTGAAGTATGCTTTCTTAGAGGATAACCAAAAGTTTTTGGTCATTATTGCTAGTGAGCTTTCAAGTGAAGAAGAAGGAAAGCTCCTAGATGTTCTAAGAAAGTACAAGAAGGCAATTGGATGGAGCCTACCTGATATTGTAGGGATTCACCCTCGCAAGTGCATGCATCGAATATTTCTCCAAGAGGGAGCTAGGCCGGTTTGGCAACCACAAAGAAGGCTCAACCCAACTATCCTTGATGTGGTAAAGAAAGAGGTCACTAGATTACCTGATGCGGGTATCATTTACCCAATTTCTGACAGCGAGCGGGTGAGCCCGGTCCAGGTTGTTCCCAAGAAATCGGGCATTACTGCGGTTAAAAAGGATGATGGTAAAGTGGTCACCAAGAGAGTACAAAATGCGTTGCGAGTGTGCATCGATTATAGAAGATTGAACGCCGCTACAAGAAAGGACCACTACCCCTTGCCCTTTATCGATCAGATGTTGGACCGTTTGGCGGGTAAATCCCATTATTGTTTTCTTGATGGATTCACTGGTTACTTCCAGATTCACATTGCTCCTGAAGATCAGGAAAAGACCACATTTACTTGTCCGTTTGGCACCTTTGCCTATAAAAGGATGCCATTTGGACTATGCAATGCACCTGCTACTTTTTAGCAGTGTATGACGAGTGTCTTTTCTGATATAATGGAGAATTTTCTGGAAGTCTTTATGGATGACTTTAGTGTTTATGGAACTTCATTTGATTGTTGCTTAGAGAACTTAGCCAAGGTCTTAGCTAGATGTGTTGACACTAACCTTGTCTTGAATTTTGAAAAGTGTCACTTTATGGTAAGACAAGGTATCGTGTTAGGACATATAGTATCTCATGAAGGCATTTCTGTAGACCCGGCCAAGGTCGATGTTATCACCACTTTACTTCACCCCTCATCTGTGAGGGAGGTCCGCTCGTTTTTAGGATATGCAGGATTCTATAGGCGCTTTATAATAACCAATAATAAGGAACACAGTTGCAACTCCCCGGCAACGGCGCCATTTTGATGAACTGAAGATTTATGGTTTAGAATTCACAATAAATTCTCGTTGCAAGTATAGTTTCTAAACCAAGCAATCATCCTTTCATACAAAAGTTTGGTTGTCACAAGTAACAGAACTGAATAAAATTGATAACCGAAGTATTGAAACCTCGGGTCGTCTTCTCAAGGAGTTGCAAGGCAGTATGATTTATTATTAGTTATGGAAAATTATATATTTTTGGGTTTTTTAATTAAGGAACAGGTAATTTAAATGACAAGAAGAATAAATTAATAATAATAAAATCTCTTGGCAAGGTATAAGAAATTGAAGTCCTATCCTAATTATCCTTATCAGGTGTAAAGAGAATTGGATTCAGCTCCCACTTTTAATTAACCCTTGCTAAACAAAGGAAAGTCAAGTAGACAAATTAATTTGATACTCAGGTCCTAGTCAACTCCTATGGAGAGACTAGAGTTATTGGAGTACAAATTAACCAGCAAAGAAATCCAATTCCAATCAATAGCTGAGTTTGATAACTCAAGTGTTATAAATTACTCAACCAAAGCCAAAAGGGGAAAATAAATCTAAATTGAATTGAAAGCATCATAAATAAAACAATCATTAATCTGAAATACCTCAAATTGAATTTAAACATAAATTCAAGTCCTGACATGGAAAAGTTCATAAGCCAATTGGGCAACATTAATAAGTGAAAGCATTGGAATAATTAAAAATAGAAGAGAAACATTAATTAAAGAAAAATATTGAACCTGTGATTAAAGAGAAATAATCTTAAACTCGAGAGAAATCCTAATCCTAATCCTAAGGGAGAGGAGAAAACCTCTCTCTCTAAAAACTACATCTAAAAACCTAAAATTATTGATTATTCAGTTGTTCTACGTCTCTCCTTTGATTCCTCCATTCTCTGATTTATATTCTGTGTTTCTGGTTTGGATTTGGGCCGAAAAAAGGGTCCAGAAATCGCTGGGGGCATTTTCTGCAGATTCCTGTACGTGGCGTTTGTGACGCGTCCGCGTGGGTCACGCGTTCGCGTCATTTGGGAGTTTTCCTTGTCACGCGTACGCGTCGGTCACGCGTACGCGTCATTTGCATTCTGCTCAAGGCACGCGTCCGCATCGTCCACGCGTTCGCGTCGTCCACACGTTTGCGTCGCTGCATTTTCGTGCTAGGCACGTGTTCGCATCGTCCATGCATTCGCGTCGCTGCCTTTTCTTCAAAACTCCATTTTTGTGCTTTCTTTCCATTTTTGTATGTTTCCTTTTTGTCCTTTGAGCTATTCTTGCCCTATGAGATCTGAAAATACTTAACACACAAATCACGGCATCGAATGGTAATAAAAGGGTAATTAAAATTAATATTTGTAAAGCATAGGAAACATGTTTTTCACATATATCATAAAATAAGGAAGGGAAAGTTAAACCATGCAATTTACATGAATAAGTGGGTGAAGAATTGATAGAAACACTCAATTTGAGCATAAAATACATCATAAAATATAGGTTTATCAACCTCCCCACACTTAAACACTAGCATGTCCTCATGCTAAATCCAAGAGAAAGAGTAAAGTTAGAATGGTGGAATCTCATGCAATGCAATCTATTCTAAATGCAAACTACCTACATGAATCACGCAATTTCAATTATCACCCACATATATATAGAGCTTACATGTGGTTAATTTGTTTCACATTTTCAAGGAATCATATATGCATAGCCAAACCTAGATCATGTTAAAGCATTTTCACAATTGAGTTGGGTAAAGATATTTCATAAACTTGCAAGACAATTAACAATTTAAACAGAGATATATGGTGATAAGCTATTGAACCCTCACTGGATTTGTGTTTACTCTCTATTCACTCAGTGTTTGGGGTTAATCACTCTATTCTTTTCTATTCTTGCTTTCTAAAACTTTGTTCTTCATCTAACCAATCAACAAATATTGAATACAGACATACAAAAATCATGAGGTCTTTTAAAGGTTGTAATGGGGCCAAGACAAGGGTAATGGTATACATATAAGGCTAAGTGAGCTATAAGTTGAATCCTTGCTTAGTCTAAGATCTCACCTAACATATGCATATTCTACATAATTTATATCTTCCTTGGGGTTCCTATTTTTTTGCTCTTTCTTAATACATACTCATGTACCAATTTCAATTTTGATTCTTATCTCGTGCGCATTGATTTCTTTACTAAACTTATCATTGGGGTAATTTTGTCCCCTTATTTACTTATTTAACTAAAAGGATTTTTTTTTAAATACAAACAGAATATATATTAATGCACATGGTATTTTAATTTTAAATTTGTTTTACATGAGCATGCTCCCAAAATCCTTATTATCTTATTGAGTTAATCCTTTCCTATCAACCCATGTTCCCATGTTTTCCCATACTTAGTTGATACATAATCTCTATCTTAAGCTAACCAAGGATTCAACTTGGGGTTTTTAATTTGTTTTTCCTGCTTAAGGCTAGTAATGTGGTTATAGAACAAGAGGGGATTAAAAGATCAAAGGGGCTAACAAGGGTGATGTAAAAGGTAAGCTTATTTGGGATAAGTGAGGAAAAATTTTTAAATGATGGCCTCAATCATCTCTTGGTATATATCTATATTCTATATTGGACATATAGATTAAAACAAAGTAAAGATCACCAGAATAAAAAAGAAGGGCAAACACACAAGAACGAAATAATTATGGTTAAATAATGTAACCATATAAATAGGCTCAAAAACTCACAAGTTGTGTGTTCTTTGGCTCAAAAACCATATATCAATCATGTATGACATGCAAGTAGAAATCAAGGGTTCCCATTATTCTCAATGTGAATCTTAGGGTGGCTCTTAAAATCTTAGTGTTATTCCTTGAAGAAATGTTGTTTAAATTAACCAATCATTTATTGCTATATATACAGTGTGTGGATTGTTGTGATTCCGTTATACTAAAGTCTTTAGTTTACACTTTTTATTTTCAAGTATGCTAAAAGGGTAAACTTAACTAATTAATCTATATATTCTATATCACAACTTAATAATTAAAATTGCAACTAGACTAAACTAAATATCTAGGATATATATAAACTAAAGTGCAAAATGTGGAAATATAGTAAAAATATAGCAAAAGAGAAATGTGCAAGTACTAAAAGATAAAAATAAAAATACAGAAAAATAAGCAAAATAGGATAAAGAAAGTCTGAAAAGTGGTTCACCAAAATAAAGTACGCCAGAGATGGCGACCTCCCCACACTTAAATAACAACATCGTCCTTGATGCTCACTCAGGCTGGGTGTGAGAAGTGTCATCTCTGGAAGGATGGGCTGCTGCTGTCTCTGCGGTAGGCTGAGTGTCTGCAGTCTGAAGAAGTGTAGGAGGAGCTACCTGCTGAAGCGGAGGCTCTGTCTATAAAGGAATCTCTGGATCCGTGGCCTGGATCTGGTGGGGCTCCTCATGGTGTGGTGCATCCTGCTCAGGTCGTCCCTGCTCTGCCTGGGCATGTGCCTCCTCCTCAAGATCATCCGCCTCCGCATCAGAAGGCTCAGAAGCGGTGTCAAGCTCAGAGGGGATGTCACTGCCGGATCGGATCATCAACTTGAGGTGCTCATAGCGTCGCTTGTTGTGACGCTCCATATGATCCAGGCGTGCGAAGAGGCGGTGCACCAGATGATAAATGGGCTCAGGAGTAGGTGGAGGTGCAGTGGATAGGGCTGGTGCAGCAGTGGATGCAGAAGGGGCAGCTGAAGATGTGGTTTCCTCACCCGAGGCAGTGAGAAAAGGGGGTCTGTACCCTAATGCCAGAATTTTCCTGCTGTGAGGAATGATCTTCTTGCAGTCTGCAGTAGTTGGCTTCTCATCAGCCAGCTCCCAAGGCACGTCAGCTCGGCGGCCTAGCTGGGTGATCAGATAAAGGAAAGGGAGAGTGCCTCTGACATGGACCCTGGCCATATAATACCTGATGAAGCATAGAAGATACAGGTTCTTACCCTCCATCACACACCATATGAGGATGATCATAGCAGCGGGCACCTCTGTCTCATGAGTGCTCGGCATCACGTAGTGCTCAGGATCTGCTGCCAAAGCCGAGCCTCATCATTCAAATATATCAGCTTGATTCCCTTAGGCATCACTGTATTCTTTCCCATGACCCATGGGGCAGTAGGATGAAGGGCTATTCTTTGCTTGACTGCATCCCAGTCAAATCTCATGTATCTCATATCCTCTTTAGCCTTTTGGTAACCGTCAAGCTGATCTGACTTAGGCTGAAGCTGGAGGATATCCTCAATAGCTTCCTCAATGACTAAAATCTGTTTCCCTCTGAGGTGCACTGCATCCAGGGAAGTCTTGAAATAGTTACAGTAAAATTCTCTGACCTAGGAAGCATTGACCCCTGTCAAGTTCCTTTCCATGATGAACCAGCCTCTTTGTTTTATCTGTTCGGAGGTGTACTGGGTGAGTTCTTCTGGAATTTTAAGAGTTCTCTCCAGGTAGAGGTTCCTGGCAGTGGCAAACACTGGATACTTTAGCTCATAGTATCTGTTTACAAATTTGACTGGATCTGTGGCAGTGAGGAGCTGGTTGGCCTTTTCCTGCGGAGTAAAGTTCTTTTCCCTCCAGGAATCGTCGTGAAGGAGATCCAGGATAGAGGTAGAAGATTCTCCTCTTTTTCGTTTGCCTGTAGTTGCCTTGCCTTTTCCCTTACTTTTGGGATCAGACATCCTGAAAAGCAGAAGTGACAAGATATAATTGAAGAACTAAAGCAGGAAAACAAATAGGCAAGTAAGGTTTTTAAATGTAAGCATAAAGGCAAAAGAACAATATAAGCAAGAAATGAGGTGATTAAATGTACATTTTGGATTGAATTCGAGTTAGAAGTCCGAGAGTAAAAATCACAATCCAAAATATAATAGAAGTAGAATTCAAGTTAATTAGGAAAAGCAGTAATCATGCCTTAAGTAAGAAAGTTAACGTAAGTAGGTAAAAACCAAAAAAAGAGAAGTTAGAAAGTTTAAACTGGTTAGGGGTTAAAAAGGAAGTTAAAGTAAGTGGCATGAGAATGGTATTCCTAGTTATCAAGAAATTCACAAAGTTGAGGAACAATCAACTCATATTCAAGCAAGGAATGCAATTTATTGATGATAATTATGATAAATAAAGTAAGTTTAAAATGAGAATAAAATCATCAATAGGCAATTTAGTACTAAGGGAACAAAAAACAAATAAGAATGCTAGCCCGTGCATTCATGAATTGGTTTGGTTGTAGCCAAGTAAGCAAAATAATGAATTTTCAAACCAATACATGAATGGGGTAGATTAAACCATGAATTTGCAGAAAATTGGGCAGCATTTCGGCTAAAATTGGATGTTCCCGGGTAGTAAAACAGCAGAAAAATTTAGTTCATATGAAAGTAAATAGTACTGAAAAGATTAACAAATAGTAAAAACAGTAAAGAACAGTTTAACAGCAACATGAAATATGAAGAACAACATATGAACAGCACAGCATTACAGCATATTCAGAATTGGGAATCAGATAAAAACAGTTAGCAAGAATGGTGTAATTATCAAGCCTAAATCCACTAACCACATTATAGCTACCTAACCACCTAGAATCCACTACAATCATGCATCTCTAACTATCCTATTTCGAACAAAAACTGTAAAATATGCAACTAATTGACTAATCGAAAAACGAAATCGGTGTTCGGCAGAACCTGGTGTGTCGAAACAGAAAGTAGGCTCAGAGAGATGGTAGCGGTATGGTGGTGACGCAGTGGCAGTGGGTGGCGGCGCAGCGGCGGTTTGAGGTGGAGGCAGGGGTGGTTTTGGTGGTTGTGGGTGATTAAGGTTGAGGGGGGAAAGAGAGAAGGGGGTGAGGGTTGGGTTGTGGTGGCTGGTGGTGGCACGCGGTGGTGGATGTTGCGGCAGTGGGGGTTGGTTGTTGTGGAGGGAGGAGGAAAGGGGAGAAGGAGAGGGAGGGAAGAAGAAGGGGGTGGCATCGGCGGTGGTCCTGACGGCTGGGATGGCGGTGCGGTGGCAGGTCTGGGCGGCTGGGAGAGGTGGTGATTGGGGGGATGGGAGAAGAGAAGTTGCAGAGAGGGGTGGGGGGATTTCGCGAGAATGGGTAGGGTTTCGCGTGAATGGGGGTTAGTATTTTTGAATCTATGCGAATGCGTGGAGCACGCAATCGCGTGATTTGGGCGAAAAGGGTGTTGACGCGAACACATTATTGACGCGATCGCGTGATTGTGGGATAATGAAAGCGACGCGTACACGTGGGGGATGCGAACGCGTCGCTCAGAATTGTGTGAAACGCACGATTCTAGCGTGGTTTTGGCGCGACTCTCTGTTTCCAAAAATAGTCCATAGAATCCACGCGACGCGTACACGTCGCTCACGCTTTCACGTGGGATGTGTGTAGTACGAGTGACGCGTTCACGTCAAGCGAACACGTGGGCCGATTTGTGATAAACGAACACCAGCCGTACGATTCCAGCCCAACTTTCTGGGTGTTGGATCTTTACGTCGATTTCCATTCGATGCCCACGTGTGGCCTGCGCGCTCGTATGGGGTGATTTTTTTTTAGCCAATTATGCAGTATGCAATATGCAATGCTAATGTAGATGCTATGAATAACTCCAGGTTCAATGAAAGTAAAATAAAATAAAAGCAAGCAAGACGAAATAAAGTTGAAAAAGGAACGATCATACCATGTTGGGTTGTCTCCCACCTAGCACTTTTAGTTAAAGTCCTTAAGTTGGACATTTGGGGAGTCCTTTATTATGGTGGCTTGTGCTTGAATTCATCCAAAAATCTCCACCACTGTTTGGAATGCCAACAGCCTCCGGGGTCCCAAACTAGGCATGTAAAGCCTTTGAGTAAATTCAAACAGGTTCTCAGGTTCCCGGAGTGTTGAATGTCAGGATAAATTTCAGGATCCCAAACCTTGCTTTTATATCCGCCTTTGTCTTGATTTATATTTTTTCAGCCGGGCGGTTTGGAAGTTGCATTCTCACCAAGATGGCCAAACATTCTCCGAGACCCATTCAATTGAACTCGAAACCAATCCTTACACTTCAGGTTGAAGCGTAGAACCTTATTGAATCTTGCATACCAGCCTTGAGCATGAACCATTTCCCTTTTACTCTTAAAGCCGCAAAGAGCTCTAAGCTGACCATCTGTTTCAAGCAAACCATATTCAAGTGGAAAAGTAAAGATAAAAGCTAAGGATTTTACCCACTTAAAATTAGTATTGGGCGGTAATGGCTTTGGGATAGGTGTTTCCAGTGGTTTTGCAAGCTCATCTCCCTTGTGTTCTTCTGTGAATTCTTCCACTTTTTTGCAATTTTCTTCAATTTCAAACACATATTGATCCAAGTCTTTGATATCTTCCTCATCACTTAAATCATAAGTTGGAGGTTGTGAAAAATCTACCTCTTCATCATCTTTGTATTCACTTGGGGAGGATTCTTCTATTTCAAAGAATTCACTTGCGGATGCAAGTTAATTACTAGGAGAATTGGACTCGTAGTCATTATTATCAAGGAAACCTACTTGTTGAGTTATTCCGTCCAGTCCTTCAGAAGATTCCTGCTTTGGAGGTTGTGCACTATCCTTCTTAGCATCAATTGTAAATTTCTTGATGGAATTCTCCTCAATTATGGATTCCCATGGAGGTTCAGCGTCTCCTAAGTCTTCAACCAATTCTTCTTCTTCTATAATTTCAGCTTCCTCTACTTGTTCCAGTAAAAATCATGCTTTGTACTGTCTAGTGGGGTTTCTAGTATCTCCTTCATGATGCGTTCTTCACTAGTTTGTCCACATGAAGCCATGGGGGTTGCTTGAGTGTTCGAACGTCGGGAAGGTAGTCTATTTATCGCTTGATTCAATTGGTGAAGTGTGGCATGAAATTTTTCAAATGTTTCCTTGAGTTGCTCCCTTGATTCTTGGAGTGATGGATATGGACGTGGTGCATAGGGAAGTGGTGGTTCTCGGGAGTAATTAGGTTGGAATTGGGGTGGATATGGGTTAGGGTCATATGAAGGTGAATGGTGGTAGTTGGCTTGTGAGTGTGGTGGTTCAAAGCTGTGTTGAGGAGGTGGTTCATAGGCATATGATGGGGCTTATCGGTAATTACAAGGGGGTCCACCATAACTATTGTTCTGACATGCATTGTTGAATGGTCGTCGTCCATGATAGTTTGGAAGGTATTATTGCCTAAAGGGTTGATCAGATCCTCGTGGCTCCGTCCATCTCTGATTGTTTTGACCTTGATGCATGTTCCTGTTATAGCTTCCATTCCTTTCAACATTATTAGAACCAAACTCAAAGCGATAGGGGTGAGAATTCATAGTAAATAATAAAAATTAAAAGTGAAAACAAAAGAAATAAACAGCAAAAGAAAATATTTACAATAACCAATAATAAGGGACACAATTGCAACTCCCCGGCAACGGCGCCATTTTGATGAATTGAAGATTGCTGGTTTAGAATTCACAATAAATTCTCGTTGCAAGTATAGTTTCTAAACCAAGCAATCATCCTTTCATACAAAAATTTGGTTGTCACAAGTAACAGAACCCAATAAAATTGATAACCGAAGTATTGAAACATCGGGTCGTCTTCTCAAGGAGTTGCAGGGCAGTATGATTTGTTATTGGTTATGGAAAATTGTATATTTTTTGGTTTTTGAATTAAGGAGCAGGTAATTTAAATGACATGAAGAATAAATTAATAATAATAAAATCTCTTGGCAAGGTATAAGAAATTGAAGTCCTATCCTAATTATCCTTATCAGGTGTGAAGAGAATTGGATTCAGCTCCCACTTTTAATTAACCCTTGCTAAACAAAGGAAAGTCAAGTAGACAAATTAATTTGATCCTCAGGTCCTAGTCAACTCCTATGGAGAGACTAGAGTTATTGGAGTACAAATTAACCAGCAAAGAATTCCAATTTCAATTAACAGCTGAGTTTGATAACTCAAGTGTTATAAATTACTCAACCAAAGTCAAAAGGAGAAAATAAATCTAAATTGAATTGAAAGCATCATAAATAAAACAATCATTAATCTGAAATACCTCAAATTGCATTTAAACATAAATTCAAGTCCTAACATGGAAAAGTTCATAAGCCAATTGGGCAACATTAACAAGTGAAAGCATTGGAATAATTAAAAATAGAAGAGAAACATTAATTAAAGGAAAATATTGAACCTATGATTAAAGAGAAATAATCCTAAACTCGAGAGAAATCCTAATCCTAATCCTAAGAGAGAGGGGAGAACCTCTCTCTCTAAAAACTACATCTAAAAACCTAAAATTATTGATTATTCAGTTGTTCTACGTCTCTCCTTTGATTCATCCATTCTCTGACTTATATTCTGTGTTTCTGATTTGGATTTGGGCCGAAAAAAGGGTTCAGAAATCGCTGGGGGCATTTTCTGCAGATTCCTGTACGTGGCGTCTATCACGCGTCCGCGTGGGTCACGCGTGCGCATCATTTGGGAGTTGTCCTTGTCATGTGTACGCGTCGGTCACTTTGCGCCAGCGCCAGCGCTGTGTGCGCGCGCACGCCGGTGGTGCACTTCTAACTCTTGGGCCAGAAACCCGAGAGTCATGCCCACTTTTTGCCCATCTCACGCCAGACACCCAGGCGACCACGTGCTTTCCGCCTGCACCCCCTTCGTCCATTGACACGCAAGCGCACTGTGCGCGCGCGCGCCGATGGCGCTATGTGGACTCCCTGGTACAAAAACCAGAGAGTTATGCCACACTTGTGCCCAGCCTGTGCCCACACCAACGCGTCCGCGCACTGCGCGCGTCCGTGCCGGTCGCCAACTGAATCAAGCACGCGCTTGCGCACTGTGCGCGTCCGCGCGCCTGCGCTACATGCCAGCTCTGGTATAAAAACCAGAGACTTAGGCCAACTTTGTGCCAGTCCTGTGCCAAGGGCACAGCTGTACTCGCGCGTACGCGCCAATGATGCGCGCGCTTCCCTCGATCTACCTTCACTTACGCGCCAGCACACTGTGCGCGTGCGCGTCGATTGCGCAAATCAGTTTTAAAGTTGCACGCCCTGTTCTGTCCCTCTCCGATGAGCGGATAATTTATACGCTTTTTGGCATTGTTTTTACATAGTTTTTAGTATGATTTAATTAGTTTTTGGTATATTTTTATTAGTTTTTTAAATAAAAATCACATTTATGGACATTAATATGAATTTATGTGTTTTTCTGTGATTTCAGGTAATTTCTGGCTGAAATTGAGGGACTTGAGCTAAATCTGATTCAGAGGCTGAAAAAGCACTGCAGATGCTATTGGATTCTGACCTCCCTGCACTCGAAATGGATTTTCTGGAGCTACAGAAACCCAAATGGCACGCTCTTAATTGCGTTGGAAAGTAGAGATCCAGGGCTTTCCAGAAATATAGAATAGTCCATACTTTGCTCAAAGATAAATGACGTAAACTGGCGTTCAACGCCAGTTCCATGTTGCATTCTGGCGTTAAACGCCAGAAACAGGTTACAAGTTGGAGTTAAACGCCCAAAACAGGCTACAACCTGGCGTTTAACTCCAAAAACAGCCTAGGCACGTGTAAAGCTCAAGTCTCAGCCCCAGCACACACCAAGTAGGCCCCAGAAGTGGATTTCTGCACTATCTATCGTAGTTTACTCATTTTCTGTAAACCTAGGTTACTAGTTTAGTATTTAAACAACTTTTAGGGATTTATTATGTATCTCATGACATTTTTAGATCTGAAATTTGTATCTTGACGGTATGAGTCTCTAAACTCCATTGTTGGGGGTGAGGAGCTCTGCTGTGTCTCGATGAATTAATGCAACTATTTCTGTTTTCTATTCAAACACGATTGTTTCTATCTAAGATATTCATTCGCACTTCAATATGATGAATGTGATGATCCGTGACACTCATCACCATTCTCAACCTATGAACGTGTGCCTGACAACCACCTCCGTTCTACCTTAGATTCAATGAGTATCTCTTGGGTTCCTGGCTCATGAGTCTGATCGCCTCTCCTGACAACAGAACTTTCAGATCCGTGAGACCAGAGTCTTCGTGGTATAAGCTAGAATCCATTGGCAGCATTCTTGAGATCCGGAAAGTCTAAACCTTGTCTGTGGTATTCCGAGTAGGATCCGGGAAGGGATGACTGCAACGAGCTTTAAACTCGCGAGTTCTGGGCGTAGTGACAGATGCAAAAGGATTACTGAATCCTATTCTAGCATGATCGAGAACCGACAGATGATTAGCCGTGCGTTGACAGCGCATTTGGACCATTTTCACTAAGAGGACGGGATGTAGCCATTGACAACGGTGATGCCCAACATACAGCTTGCCATGGAAGGAGCCTTGCGTGCGTGAAGAAGATGACAGTAGGAAAGCAGAGATTCAGAAGACAAAGCATCTCCAAAACTCTAACATATTCTCCATTACTGCATAACAAGTATTTATTTCATGCTCTTTTATTCTTCGTAATTCAAACTGATAATCATAATTGATATCCTGACTAAGAGTTACAAGATAACCATAGCTTGATTCAAGCCGACAATCTCTGTGGGATTCGACCCTTACTCACGTAAGGTATTACTTGGACGACCCAATGCACTTGCTGGTTAGCGGTACGAGTTGTAAAAAGTGTGATTTACAATTTCGTGCGCCAAGTTTTTAGCACCGTTGCCGGGGATTGTTCGAGTTTGGACAACTGACGGTTTATTTTGTTGCTTAGATTAGGAAATTTTTTTTTTTGGTTTAGAGTCTTCTATTATTGTTTTTGGTTAAAATTTTAAAGTCCTTATTTTATTTTTCTAAATTATTTTCGAAAATTTTTAAAACCAATAACTTCATGATTTAGTCTTCTGTTTGAGTTTAGTTTCATATTCTAAGTTTGGTGTCAATTGCATGTTTTTATTTTCCTTTAAATTTTCGAATTTGTGTTCATTGTTCTTTCTTGATCTTCAAGTTGTTCTTGCTATTTTTCTTGTTTGATCTTTAGTTTTTCTTGTTCTGTGTCTTTTCTTGTTTTTCTTGTGCATTTTCAATTTATCATTATTCAAAAAATTTATATACATTAAATACCTTTTTTAAAACACGTTAAATTTATAGCTCAGTTGGCTAGAGCATTGTGCTTATGTTCTTGGTAATTAGGTATCTTCCTTTTAAAACTTTTTCAAAAATAATTTTTCTTTGATTAAATCTTGTGTCAAACTTTTAAGTTTGGTGTTCTCTGGTTATTTTTCTTTAATTTTCGAAAATTTATTTTTACTTTTCTAAAAGTTTTAAGTTTGGTGTTCTTTTTATGTTCTTGAGTATTTGAATTTTATTATTGTTGTTCTTGTGAGTCCTCAAGGTGTTCTTGAGTCTTCTTTATATTTTGATCTTAAACAAGGAGCATTAGATCTAAAAATTTTATGTCTTGTGTCTTTTGTGTGTTCTTCTCTTTCTTCATAAAATTCAATATATATATATATATATCCTTTCCTTTAATTGCTCATAATTTTCGAATTCATTGGGTTGATTTGGTCAAAATTTTTAAAATCATATCTTTTTCAAAATCTTATCTTATCTTTTCCAATCTCGAATTTTAAAATCATACCTTTTTCAAATCTTTTTAATTAATTACTTATTTTAATTTTCAACTTCCTTTTTATCTATTTTTCTAATTTTTGAAATTATAGTTAATTTTTTATTTTATTTTATTTTATTTTCCTTTTAATTTTTAGTATTCAAAAAATAATAAATAAATAAATAAATTTTTTTATTACAATCCACATCATCTCCCTTTCTCCATCATGGATCTAAGTGGAAATGAACCGTCTAGAAGGACTCTGGAGTCATATGCTAATCCCACTACTGCTGTATATGGGAGTAGTATCTGTATACCTCCCATCAAAGCAAGCAATTTTGAGCTAAATCCTCAGCTCATTGTCATGGTGCAGCAAAACTGCCAGTATTCTGGTCTTCCACAAGAAGAACCTACTGAGTTTCTGGCACAATTCTTGCAAATTGCTGACACAGTACGTGACAAGGAGGTAGATCAGGATGTATACAGGCTGTTACTATTTCCGTTTGCTGTAAAAGATCAAGCTAAAAGGTGGTTAAATAACCAACCCACAGCAAGCATAAGAACATGGAAACAATTATTAGACAAATTCCTGAATCAATATTTCCCTCCAAAAAGGATGACACAGCTAAGGCTGGACATCCAAGGCTTTAAACAAGAGGATGATGAATCCCTTTATAATGCCTGGGAGAGGTACAAAGGGATGATAAGGAAATGCTGATGCCAGGGCATTTTGGCCAGTTTCACTGACCTTTTCTTTACTATTTTTAGGGTAGTTTCATGCATTTCCTTAGGAAATAAGCTAGTTTCGGGTAGATATTCACTTACATCTTGATTCAAGCATACATTGTGCATTTTACATGATTTCATGAGGATTTTGCATGAATTTAAGGACAAATTGGACGTTGCATTTCCCATGACTTGGACTAGAACTTTGATGCACTTTATTGCTTAATTTCAGGACAAAGGAAGCAAAGAAGAACCACATTAGTGGCTACGTTAGTTGCACTAACATTAACACTAACGTGGAATGGGAGTAACTTGCAAAGTTAATGAGAAAAGTGATTGCCAATAACGCTCTCGAAGCCATCATTGCCCACGTTAAGAGCCACGTTAACTAAGTTAACGTTAACTCTAACGTGGAAGTACAGAAATAGAGCCAACGTTAGTGACACTTAACATTATCACTAATGTTGAACCAAGATCATGAGTGGCCACGTTAGAGTCCACGTTAACCTAGTTAACGTGGCCTCTAACGTTAAGAAGGAAGGGGGGAGCCAACATCAGTGACACTTAACATTGTCACTAACGTTGGCCAAAGCACATTAAGCCACGTTAACCTAGTTAACGTGGAAGCTAACGTGAAGGAACAAAGTGGTCGACAACGTTAGTGACACCCAACATTGTCACTAACGTTGGAAGAACACAAGCCCCCAATGAGCCACGTTGACTCCCACGTTAACCTAGTTAACATGGAAGCTAACGTGAAGAAAGAAGGTGATCGCCAACGTTAGTGACACCCAACATTGTCACTAACCTTGGAAGGAGCCACACATGCCACCATGAGCCACGTTAACTCCCACGTTAACTTAGTTAACGTGGAAGCTAACGTGGATAAGGGAAGGATGAGCCAACGTTAGTGACACTCAACTTTGTCACTAACGTTGGAGATGGCTAGCAAGGCCACGTTAGAAGCCACGTTAACCTAGTTAACGTGGACTCTAACGTGGAAAATAGGGGCAATTTGGAACGTTAGTGACAATGGTAAGTGTCACTAACGTTCTCGAAGGATGGCAGGCCTACGTTAAAAGAGCCACGTTAACTAAGTTAACGTGGGCTCTAACGTAGGGAAGGGGGAGGCTTCTCAACGTTATTGGGAAAGTTGAGTCCCAATAACGTGTGCGAAGGACATAGTGGAAACGTTAGTGGCAACTTTTGTAACACTAACGTTGAGGTTAACGTGGCCTTTAACTTTGGTGAGGAACGTTAGTAAAAAAAGTGATTGTAACTAACGTTCTCGAACCCATATTTTCACTGAACGTTAACACCACTAACTTCCTGAGCCAAAGCCTCTGCCCACTTTATACTTTCTCTCTGCAAGTAAAAGCTAAGCCCAATGAAGAAGAGAAACTGCTTCCAACTCAAGATCCAAAGGCCCAAGACTTGAAGAATCAACTTGAAGAACAGAAGAGTAGTATATATAGGAGTATCTTTGAAATATTTTAGAGAGTTTGAAATTATAGGGAGACTCTTAGCACAAAACTACTCTCTGTATTTACTTTCTCTGCACTTCTAAGTTTTCATTATGTATTCTCCATCTTTGTTTTCATTTTCCAGAGCTATGAACAACTAAACCCCTTTCATTGGGTTAGGGAGCTCTGTTGTAATTTGATGGATCAATACTAGTTTTTATTATTCTTCTTCTATCTTTTCTCTTGATTTTACTTGAAAGCTTTCGATCTTCATCCAATTGGGTAGTTATCTTGGAAAAGAAGCTATTCATACTTGGATCTCTTCTGAACCTTGAAAGAGGAATGAAGAGATCAAGCTAGAAATGCTTTCTCATGCTGGACCAAATTGGGTTTGGATGGATATGTGACTATAATCCTCTCAACACTTGATTTGGGAAATGCATGTGGTATAATCAGTGACCATACTTCATCTCTTCTCATGAGCAATTGACCAAGGAATTGCCTATTGATCAAGATTTGAGAGATTGAATTACAAGAAATTGTAATTCAATCACTTAAGATTGCCAAGGAGATCAATGAGTGCATTGATTGAGGAAGAGATGAAAATGAGATTGATCTGGAGAATGCAACATCTCCTAAGCCCAATGAACTCCCCAATTCTGATCTTACCCATTCTCTTTAATTTCTGTCATTTACATTTATGAGCAGTTCCCCCATTTCCATTTAAGATTCTGCAATTTACTTTCTGCCATTTACTTTCCTGCCATTTAATTTTCTGCACTTCTCAACTCAATTTCTGATTTACTCAACTAGAACATTCCTCTAATTAAAGTTGCTTGATCAATCAATCCTTGTGGGATTCGACCTCACTCTATTGTGAGTTTTTACTTGACGACAAATTCGGTACACTTGCCGAAGGAAATTTGTTATGAGACAAGTTTTTCGTGCATCAAGTTTATGGCGCCGTTGCCGGGGATTGATTGTGCATCAACAATGATTAGATTGGAGGATAACTAGATTGAGCATTTTATTTTTGTTTGATTTAAATTTCTGTTTGAGTCATTTACTTTCTGTTTTAGATAACTTCTTCCCTTCCCCCTTACTTTTTCTTTGTTATTTACTATTCATCTCACTAACCCACTAACTGTTTGATATATTGCATCACTCACACTAACAGTAATTCTGACAGATATACTTTCTGCACCTATTCTCTTTGCTTGTACTTGTTGGTTGTATGACAGGGAGAAGAAGCGGGGCTTCAACTTCCTTTGATTCTGAACCTGAGAGAACCTTCCTTAGACTAAGGAGGGAGGCAAGAGAAAAACGTGTAGTTGGTGGTGATAAAGAGGAGGAACACTTTGAGGAATACTTTGAACCAAACATGGAAGAAAACATGGAAAACCATCATGAAGAAGAGGCTCACAACCATGGCAGAGGAGGTCGAGCAAATCATGCTGGGGAGGATAGAAGAGTTTTAGGCTCTTACATCAATCCAAACCCAGGAAACTGTGGAAGTAGCATTCAAAAGCCAACCATCCATGCCAACAATTTTGAACTGAAGCCACAGCTCATCACCCTTGTGCAAAACAACTGTTCGTTCGGAGGAAGTGTCCAAGAGGACCCAAATTAACATTTAACCACCTTCCTGAGAATATGTGACACGGTGAAGTCTAATGATGTTCATCCTGACGCCTATAGACTGCTCTTATTTCCATTCTCACTCAGGGATAAGGCAGCCAAGTGGCTGGAGTCTTTCCCAAGGGAAAGCTTGACAACTTGGGAAGACGTGGTGAACAAATTCTTAGCAAGATTTTACCCTCCTCAATGAATCAATAGGCTGAGAGCTGAGGTCCAAACTTTCAGGCAACAAGATGGTGAGACTCTATATGAAGCATGGGAGAAGTTTAAAGACTTAACAAGGAGGTGCCCACCAGATATGTTCAACGAATGGGTGCAGCTGCACATTTTCTATGAAGGGCTTTCTTATGAGTCAAAGAAGGCCATAGACCATTCATCCGGAGGATCTTTGAACAAGAAGAAGACTATTGAGGAAGCCATAGATGTCATTGAAATAGTAGCAGAGAACGACTACTTCTATGCTTCCGAAAGAGGGAACACAAGAGGAGTAATGGAGCTAAACAATGTAGATGCTCTGCTGGCCTAAAACAAGCTCATTACCCAGCAGCTGGCTGACCTCACCAAGAAGATGGAGAGGAACCAAGTAGCAGCAGTCTCCACTTCATCAACAACCCAAGAAGGAGTGAATGAAGAAGCAGAGGGTAGTCAGGAGCAAGCCAACTACATTGGGAATTCACCTAGGCAAAACCATGATCCATACTCCAAGACCTACAACCCTGGATGGAGGAATCACCCAAACTTTGGGTGGAGAAATCAACAAGACCAAAGCCTTGATCAAAGACGCCCAAATCCAAACAATGCAGCCACCCAACACTTCACATCTAGACCATATCAACACCCCCATAAAAACACCTCCCCACATTCATATCATGGCCAGAATAACCCTACTCAGCCTGACCTGTCATCATTTTATGAAAGAATATCAAGGATTGAGAATCTACTTGAAGGCCTAAGCAAGGAGATTCAAGACAACAAGATCTTCAAGGAGGAAGTGCGAGCCAGTTTCAAGAACCAGGGAGACACAATCAAGAGGTTGGAATCTCAAGTAGGATATCTCTCTGAACAAATTCCCAAACCCACAGATGGATTTCCAAGTGACACAGAGAAGAATCCGAGAGGTGAAACAAAGAAGGTAAGATGGGAAGATTGCAAGATGGTCACTATAAGTGATAAGGAGACTGAGGACAAGCCAAGCAAGCTGTCAGAACAACCTGAAGATACCTCAGTAGAGGAGGTGGAAAAAGATTACCAAGAACTAGAAATCTCAAAACAGGAGTTGCTGAGACTCTATGCACCTTTTCTCCAACTGCTCAAGGGAGCTGTGGAGAGGAGAATATACTCAAGATTTCTTGACTTATTTGCATCTCTGCATGTGAACATACCATTCATCAAGACTATCCAACAAATGCCTGCATTCATCAAGTACATGAAGGAGTTGCTTCCCAGGAAAAGCTCACTCAAGGGAGGCCAAACTATAGTGATGAACAAGGAGTGCAGTGCCCTCATTCAACCGCAGTTGCCTACAAAAAGAAAAGATCCAGGGAGTTTTCATGTCCCCTGTGCCATAGGAGAAACAATGTTTGATAGAGCACTCTGTGATTTGGGAGCAAGCATCAACTTAATGCCTCTATCCATGGTGAAGAGGCTGCAGATCAATGAGATATTGCCCACAGATGTAGTCATCAGGCTGGCTGACAAACTCAAAAACAAGCAAGAGGGGTGGTGGAAAACGTGTTGTTAAAGGTGGGGAAATACTTTCTTCCCACAGACTTTGTCATCTTGGACATGGAAGAGAGTCACACTCACCCAATCATATTGGGAAGACCATTCCTAGCTACAGCCAGAGCACTCATAGACGTGGAGCGAGGGGAGCTAATATTGAGGATCCATGATGAACAACTCAGCTTCAATGTCTTCAAACTCTCCCAAGAAACTGACCAAGAAAACAAAGAACCAAGCAATGATCATAATGGGATGCTGACAGAGGAAACAAGCACTGAGGCACCACCAACACATCTGAGAACCCCACTGAATGATGAACAAGGCAAACAGCAATCGTCACAGCTCAAGGAGAAGCTGGAGGAACCTAAACCATCAGAGGCATGTGAAGACAACAACAAAATTCACTTAAAAGAAGAAGTCGCCAAAAGCAGGGAAACATCAAAAGGGACAAAGAAGAAGGTACCATGGGGGTGGAGGAACAAGAAGATCCCTACGGAAGGCCTCTCTCCAGGAGATAAAGTAATTTTAGCTTACTTCCCAGATATCCCCCCTAATCTCCCCACTGTACCATCTCAGTTACCTAAGGTCTTCACTATCAACAGAGTTCTTTCCTTGGAACATGTAGAGATCATTGATACAACCAATGGATATAAGTCCAAGGCAAGAGGGGAGGACTTGGAGCATTATCAACCACCCTGATGAAGGAGAAACGTCAAGCTAGTGACGCTAAAGAAGCGCTTCATGGGAGGCAACCCATGTTTTATTAGCTTTTACTAGTGAATAAGTCAATATTCATAAATTCCAACCCAAACTTGGTGAAGTCCTTATATTGCAGTATATAGTGAAGAACAAGTTTGGTGTTCAAAGCGTACCAAGAAAGCATGAATGCAACAGAGAGCATTCTAGTCTTGGAGCTTTGAACAGAACTTTTCATCACAATACTTCAAACTAAGTTTGGTGTCACCCCATGGTGCCACCAAAATGCATAAAGGGATACACAGTTAGTTAGTTAGTTGGAGTTCATGAATAAACAATCTAATCTTTTCTTCTCTTTATTATTTTAGCCGTAAAAATATAAATTGATTTTTTTATGATATTTCTTACTTTTCTTATTTGATCTTTATAGGGAAAGGAAAGGAGCATTGAAAGAGATTGATTGGACAATTTAATGGGAAAGGTTCGGCCACTTTATGAAGAGGGCACTACACACGTGCCTCAAGGGGGAATGCATTGGGAATGGTTGCCATGCAACATTGGAGGAAGAACAAACTTGGAAAGCGAACCAACTCCATCATAAAGTTGAGAATCCTCGTGCTTACTCCATATAAAACCCCATCCGTTCATCATACACCAATCCCATCAATCCACACCTTTCATCTCTTCATCACTTCTCTATATAAGTGAATCAAATCCACACCATCTCCACATTCGAAATTCATACCCCTTGCACCTCACTTTCCAGCAACCAATTCTTCAACTTCCTACTCTCTAAATCCCATATCTCTTCCCTTCACTACACCCTTTTTTTTTACTTTAACTTCATTCATGGCATCATCAAGCTCCAAGAGGCAGAAGAGGAAGGAACCAACGGAGAACATTCCCTTCAACGAGAAGAGACTCAAGACTGCCTTCCATGAACGAGAATTTGAGCAGATAAAGCTCAAAAAGATACTGCCCGAGTTAACCTTCCAAATCAATGAAGACGAATGCCCACAGATTCGGGAGAAGATTGAAGAAAGAGGGTGGCAATTGCTCACCAATCTAGAGGGGAAGATCAATGCAAACCTCATCAAAGAGTTCTATGCAAATGTGGTCAGAAAAGACAAAACCAGAGCCCCAACCTTCAAAAGCTATGTAAGGGGAAAGGAGGTAGACTTCAGCCCAAATGCTATAATAAGAACTCTTCACCTGAAATCACCACACTTTGATGAGCCTAGCTATCATGCAAGGATAAGTAAAAGCCAAGACAATGATGAGCTCACCGAGATAGTAACGGACATTTGTGTTATAGCTGCTGACTGGGAGAGGTGTGGAGATGGGAGACCCCGGTTCATCAAGAGGGGAGACCTTAGCCCAGAAGCCAAGGGGTGGTTTGAACTCGTGAGGAGGTCTATTCTCCCAGCTACAAATAATTCAGAGGTAAATATTAATCGAGCAACTATGGTACATTGCCTAGTACAAGGTGGAGAAATCAACGTGCATGAACTTATAGCTGAGGGAATTCAAGATTCAGCTGAGAAACTTGAATCAGGTGCCAGGCTTTGGTACCCCAACACCATTCTCCGATTGTGCACAAAGGCCAAGGTGGTATTTGAGGATAGTAATCCAGACTGGGTTAACCCATGGAGGCTAATGACAACCCAGCGTATGGCCTATACTACACCTGCTCAGCAACAAAGATGGCCACAAATAGGGAAACTAAAAGCAAAGGAAGGAGCTCACCAAGAAGAGTCTCATCAGGAAGAATATCAACAGGGAGAGCATCCTTACCCAGTATATTTGAATATGAATCACCTTCTAAGAGCAAATATTGAACTGGATGAGCCAACAAGAAGAGTGGAAGAAACAACAAATGGAGCAGCAACAGGAACAATACTCCCAGCTCACTCAAACCATCCACCAAGTTACCGAGAGGCAAGAACGTCAAGATAAGCATTTGCAGGAACTCAATCAGCGACAACTAGCTCAGATGAAAGCATTCAATGAGTTCACTGTACTTAATGAAGGACGACAACTACATCGGGAGGAGTTTAACGTCAACACTCAAGCCAAGTTGAACTACATGTCCAGTAATATGCATCATCTACACTATGCCATCCCTACATATGATGAGGTCCAAAAAGATTTTGTAGAATAAGAAGAGAGGAAAGTGAAACAGGAAAAGGAAATACTTAAGAAGAAGATGGAAGATGGTGGTTTCTGGAAGAAGCTGCTTGGAAAAGGCAAGGGAAGTGGGAGCACAAGCAATCAAGAAGGAGAGCATGGACATCCACAAGAGTAAAAGGTGGTGGAGTTCCTTCTTTGGTCCATCTTTCTCTATGCTTTAAATAAGGAAAATTTTGTATGAAATAGAACTTGCTTCCATTTCAGTTTAAACATTTCTAAATTCTTTCTTTTAAGTTCTTGTTGAAGAGGTTTATGATCTCTAGTCCTTATGTCACTGCATCTTTACTTTGCTTACTTGTATGTTTGTCCCTTTAAATCAAATAAAAAGAAAATGAGTGCTTTTAAAGACCAGAAAAGAGTTCATACTAGGGAGTAAGTCCATGAGTTTGTGGTGTGGTCATAAGTTAGCTAAGTTGGTTCAACCATAAGGTGGGAAGATAACTATCTGTCATGAATACTATGCTTGAGACACACCCCATGAGACTAGATAAATAAGAAGATCCTAATAAGAAAAAGGGAAAGAATAATCAAAGTTGAGGAATAAAAGAAAAATAGTAAGCAATAAGGCTAGGCACCAATGGTTTTAATCTTGAAGCATGTGTCTGTGGTGCTCCTGTGTGAGGGATCTACTTGGATGAATAAGCTCTTAGAGGGGCCTTATCACTTGGTAACTTGGGTTAACTAACCCGGGATTATCAGCTGAAAGTCCACTATCAAGAGTAACCCTCACCACAGAGCATTTAGTAACCCAAAGAGGTGCTGGACACCAAGGTCTCAAGAAAAGAAAATAAATAAACTATGTGCCTGTGGTGTGTATGTATGGGGGAGAGACTTGAGCAAGTAAGTCCTTAGGGGTGCTTCAACACCTAGCACCTTGAACCAACTGGTTCGGGAGTATTGGCTGAAAGCTTATTTTAAAGAGTTGCCCCCTTACAGAGCACTTAGCTTAAGAACAAAAATAAGCCCTCAAATAACAACAAAAGGATCAATGAATAAAAGTCTCATGGGATGCAATAACAAGTAAGTATTCTAGGACATGATAAAGGTCTGAAAGCCAGGAATGAGCCTAAGTTGCTATGCATGAAACCACCATAAAACCAGGACATGACTTCCACAAGAATGACTCATGTCTCTTGGCATTTCTTTCATCATTCTCTTGTTCCAGTACTTGCTTAGGGACAAGCAAGCTTTAAGTTTGGTGTTGTGATGCAGGGTATTTTGGCCAGTTTTACTGACCTTTTCTTTACTGTTTTTAGGGTAGTTTCATGCATTTCTTTAGGAAATAAGCTAGTTTTGGGTAGATATTCACTTAAATCTTGATTCAAGCATACATTGTGCATTTTACATGATTTCATGAGGATTTTGCATGAATTTAAGGACAAATTGGACGTTGCATTTCCCATGACTTGGACTAGAACTTTGATGCACTTTATTGCTTAATTTCAGGATAAAGGAAGCAAAGAAGAACCACATTAGTGGCTACGTTAGTTGCAATAACGTTAACACTAACGTGGAATGGGAGTAACTTGCAAAGTTAATGAGAAAAGTGATTGCTAATAACGCTCTCGAAGCCATCATTGCCCACGTTAAAAGCCACGTTAACTAAGTTAACGTGAACTCTAACGTGGAAGTACAGAAATAGAGCCAACGTTAGTGACACTTAACATTATCACTAACATTGAACCAAGATCATGAGTGGCCACGTTAGAGTCCACGTTAACCTAGTTAACGTGGCCTCTAACATTAAGAAGGAAGGGGGGAGCTAACGTTAGTGACACTTAACATTGTCACTAACGTTGGCCAAAGCACATTAAGCCACGTTAACTCCCACGTTAGTTAACATGAAGCTAACGTGAAGGAACAAAGTGGTCGACAACGTTAGTGACACCCAACATTGTCACTAACGTTGGAAGAACACAAGCCCCCAATGAGCCACGTTGACTCCCACGTTAACCTAGTTAACGTGGAAGCTAACGTGAAGAAAGAAGGTGATCGCCAACGTTAGTGACACCCAACATTGTCACTAACATTTGAAGGAGCCACACATGCCACCATGAGCCACGTTAACTCCCACGTTAACTAAGTTAACGTGGAAGCTAACGTGGATAAGGGAAGGATGAGCCAACGTTAGTGACACTCAACTTTGTCACTAACGTTGGAGATGGCTAGCAAGGCCACGTTAGAAGCCACGTTAACCTAGTTAACGTGGACTCTAACGTGGAAAATAGGGGCAATTTGGAACGTTAGTGACAATGGTAAGTGTCACTAACGTTCTTGAAGGATGGTAGGCCTACGTTAAAAGAGCCACGTTAACTAAGTTAACGTGGGCTCTAACGTAGGGAAGGGGGAGGCTTCTCAACGTTATTGGAAAAGTTGAGTCCCAATAACGTGTGCGAAGGACATAGTGGAAACATTAGTGGCAACGTTTGTGCCACTAACGTTGAGGTTAACGTGGCCTTTAACTTTGGTGAGGAACGTTAGTAAAAAAAGTGATTGTCACTAACGTTCTCGAACCCATATCATCCACAGACAAATGGGCAAGCTGAAGTCTCTAATAGAGAACTAAAAAGAATCCTGGAACGGACTGTAAGTACCCGTAGAAAGAATTGGGCGAGAAGCTTGGATGATGCTCTGTGGGCTTATAGAACAGCATTCAAGACTCCTATAGGGACCTCTTCATACCAGCTTGTGTATGGTAAGGCCTGTCATCTGCCAGTGGAACTAGAGCATAAGGCCTACTGGGCAACCAAATTCCTAAACTTTGATGCCAGATTAGCTGGAGAAAAAAGATTGCTCCAGCTGAATGAGCTAGAGGAATTCAGACTCACTGCTTTTGAAAATGCCAAGCTTTACAAAGAGAAAGCAAAAAGGTGGCATGACAGAAAGCTGTCATCTAGAGTCTTTGAACCAGGACAGAAGGTTCTACTGTTTAACTCTAGGCTCAGGCTATTCCCCGGGAAACTGAAATCCCGGTGAAGGGGACCATATGTGATTACAAGTGTGTCACCATATGGCTTTGTGGAGCTTCAAGACATTGATTCTAATAAGAAGTTCATTGTTAATGGACAGAGAATCAAGCATTATCTTGAAGGCAATGTTAAGCAAGAGTGCTCAAGGCTGAGGCTAGATTAAAAGCTCAGTAAGGTCCAGCTAAAGACAATAAAGAAGCACTTGCTGGGAGGCAACTGATGAGCGGATATTTTATACGCTTTTTGGGGTTAATTTCATGTAGTTTTTAGTATGTTTTAATTGGTTTTTAGTACATTTTCATTAGTTTCTAAGCAAAATTCATATTTCTGGACTTTACTATGAGTTTGTGTGTTTTTCTGTAATTTTAGGTATTTTCTGGCTAAAATTGAGGGAGCTGAGCAAAAATCTGATTCAAGCTGAAAAAAGACTGCTGATGCTGTTGGATTCTGACCTCCCTGCACTCGGAATGGATTTTCTGGAGCTACAGAAGTCCAATTGTCGTGCTCTCAATTGAACGCCAAAAACAGGTTACAACTTGGCGTTTAACTCCAGAAACAGCTTAGGCATGTGAGAAGCTTAAGTCTCAGCCCCAGCACATACCAAGTGGGCCCCAGAAGTGGATTTCTGCACCATCTATCATAGTTTATTCATTTTCTGTAAACGTAGGTTACTAGTTTAGTATTTAAACAACTTTTAGAGTTCTATTTCGCACCTCATGACATTTTAGATATGAACTTTGTACTCTTTGACGGCATGAGTCTCTAAACTCCACTGTTGGGGGTGAGGAGCTCTGCTGTGTCTCGATGAATTAATGCAATTATCTCTGTTTTCTATTCAAACACGCTTGTTTCTATCTAAGATGTTCATTCGCGCTTCAATATGATGAATGTGATGATCCGTGACACTCATCACCATTCTCAATCTATGAACGCGTGCCTGACAACCACTCCCGTTCTACCTTCGATTGAATGAGTATCTCTTGGGTTCCTTAATCAGAATCTTTGTGGTATAAGCTAGAATCCATTGGCAGCATTCCTGAGAATCCAGAAAGTCTAAACCTTGTCTGTGGTATTCCGAGTAGGATTCAGGGATTGAATGACTGTGGCGAGCTTCAAACTCACAAGGGCTGGGCGTAGTGATAGACGTAAAAGGATCAATGGATCCTATTCCAGCATGAATGGGAACCGACAGATGATTAGCCGTGCGGTGACAGCGCACTTGGATCTCTTTCACTGAGAGGACGGATGGTAGCCATTGACAACGGTGATCCACCAACACACAGCTTGCCATAGGAGGAACCTTGCGTGCATGAAGAAGAAGACAGGGAGAAAGCAGAGATTCAGAAGACAAAGCATCTCCAAAACTCCAACATATTCTCTATTACTGCAGAACAAATATTTAATCCATGCTTTTTTATTCTTCGTAATTCATATTGATAATTATAATTGATTTCCTGACTAAGATTTACAAGATAACCATAGATTGCTTCAAACCAACAATCTCCGTGGGATTCGACCCTTACTCACGTAAGGTATTACTTGGACGACCCAGTGCACTTGCTGGTTAGTTGTGCGAATTTGTGAGAAATAGTAATATTGACATTGACATACACAATTTCGTGCACCAAGTTTATGGCACCGTTGCCGGGGATTGTTCGAGTTTGGACAACTGACGGTTTATTTTGTTGCTTAGATTAGGAAAAATTTTTCTTTTTGGTTTAGAGTCTTCTATAATTGTTTTTGGTTGAAATTTTTTTTTTAAATCCTTATTTTCTCTTTTTAATTTTTTTCGAAAATTTTATAAACTGATAATTGAGTTTTTCTATTTGAGTTTAGTTTCATATTTTAAGTTTGGTGTCAATTGCATGTTTTTATTTTCTTTTAAAATTTTTGAATTTGTGTTCATTGTTCTTTCTTAATCTTCAAGTTGTTCTTGTTTATTTTCCCTGTTTGATCTTTAGTTTTTCTTGTTTTGTGATTTTTCTTATTTTTCTTGTTGATGAGCGGATAATTTATACGCTTTTTGGCATTGTTTTTAGTATGTTTTTAGCATGTTTTACTTAGTTTTTATTATATTTTTATTAGTTTTTTATTTAAAATTCACTTTTCTGGACTTTACTATGAGTTTGTGTGTTTTTCTGTGATTTCAGGTATTTTCTGGCTGAAATTGAGGGACCTGAGCAAAAATATGATTCAGAGGCTGAAAAGGACTACAGATGTTGTTCGATTCTGACCTCCCTGCACTCGAAGTGGATTTTCTGGAGCTACAGAAGCCCAATTGGCGGCTCTCAATTGTGTTGGAAAGTAGACATCCAGGGCTTTCCAGAAATATATAATAGTCCATACTTTGCCCAAAGTTTGATAGCCCAAACCGGCGTTCAAAGTCAGCATCAGAATTCCCAGCGTTAAACGCCGGAACTGGCACCAAAGTGGGAGTTAAACGCCCAAACTGGCACAAAAGCTGGCGTTTAACTCCAGGAAAAGTCTCTACACGAAAATGCTTCAATGCTCAGCCCAAGCACACACTAAGTTGGCCCGGAAGTGGATATTTACGTCATTTACTCATTTTTTGTAAATCTTAAGCTACTAGTTCTCTATAAATAGGACCTTTTGCTATTGTATTTTTCATCTTAGGCTAATCTTTGAGTAGCTCTATGCTACCTTAGATCACGTTTTGGGGCTGGTCTCATGGCCATGCCTAGACTATATTCTTATGTATTTTCAACGGTGGAGCTTCTACACACCATAGATTAAGGTGTGGAGCTCTGCTGTACCTCGAGTATCAATGCAATTACTATTGTTCTTCTATTCAATTCAGCTTGTTCTTGTTCTAAGATATCACTTGTTCTTCAACTTGATGAATGTGATGATCCATGACACTCATCATCATTCTCACCTATGAACGTGTGCCTGACAACCACCTCCGTTCTACCTTCGATTGAGTGTTTATCTCTTGGATTCCTTAATCAGAATCTTCGTGGTATAAGCTAGAATTGATGGTGGCATTTTTGAGAATCCGGAAGGTCTAAACCTTGTCTGTGGTATTCCGAGTAGGATTCAAGGATTGAATGACTGTGACGAGCTTCAAACTCGTGATTGTGGGGCGTTAGTGACAGACGCAAAAGAATCACTGGATTCTACTCCGACATGATCGAGAACCGACAGATGAATAGCCGTGCTGTGACAGAGTGCGTTGAACATTTTCACTGAGAGGACGGGA